>NC_067486.1:86342985-86674652 GCF_947179515.1 Apodemus sylvaticus | reverse complement strand
CAATAGTTGGTTGCTAGTATCTGCCTCTGTATTTGTAAGGCTCTGGCAGGGCCCCTCATGAGACAACCATGGCATGCTCCTTTTGGTATACATTTCTTGTCATCCATAGTAGTGTTGGGGTTTGGTGACTCTTTATAGTATGAATCCACTGGTAGGGTAGTCTCTGGGTGGCCTTTACTTCAGTCTCTACTCCACACATTGACTCCCTTATTGCTCATATGAGTATTTTGTTCCCTTTCTCAGAGGAACCAAAGCACCCTCAAGTCCTCCTTCTTCTTGAGCTTCCTGTGCTGGGTGAATTGTAACTCATTTATTTTGAGGTTTTGGGCTAACATCAGCTTATTAGTGAGTGCATACCATGTGCTTTCTTTTGTGATTGAGTTACCTCAATCAAAGGATGACACTTTCTAGTTCCATCCATTTGCCTAAGAATTTTATGAATTCATTGTTTTTAAATAGCTGAATAGTACTCCATTGTATGTATGTATGCATGTATGTATGAATGTATGTATGTATGTATGTATGTGTGTATACACACACACACAGACACACACACACACAAACACACACACCACAGTTTCTGTATCCATTCCTCTTTTCAAGGACATCTGGGTTCTTTCCATCTTCTGGCTATTATAAATAAGGCAGCTATGAACATAGTGGAGCATGTGTCCTTATTACATGTAGGAGCATCTTCTGGTTATATGCCCAGGAATGGTATTCCTGGGTCTTCAGGTAATAATATTATGTCTTATTTTCTGAGGAATTGTCAAACTGTTTTCCAGAGTGGATTTACCAGCTTGCAATGCCACCAACAATGGAGAAACATTCCTTTTCCCCCATACCTTCCCCAGCATCTGCTGTCCCCTGAGTTTTTCATCTTACCCATTCTGACTGGTGTGAGGTGGAATTTCCCTGTTGTTTTGATTTGCATTTCCATGATAACTAAAGATGCTGAACATTTCTTTGGGTGCTTTAAAGCCATTCGGGTTTCCTCAGTTGAGAATTCCCTGTTTAGCTCTGTTCCCAACTTTATAATAGGGTTATTTGACTCTCTGGAGACTAACTTATTGAGTTCTTTGTATACCTTGGATATTATCCCTCTATCAGATGGAGGATTAGTAAATAACTTTTCCCAATTTGTTGGTTGCAGTTTTGTCCTGTTGACCTTGTCCTTTGCCTTACAGAAGCTTTGGAGTTTTATGAGGTCGCCTTTGTCAATTTTTGTTATTAGAACATAAGCCATTGGTGTTCTGTTCAGGAAATATTCCCGTGGGCCCATGTACTCAAGATTTGTCTTTTCTCCACTGGATGCTTTTAGCTTCTTTATCAAATATCAAGTAACTGTATATGTATGAGTTCTTTTCTGGGTCTCAGTTCCATTCCATTGATCTTCTTGCCTGTCTTCATACCAATACCAAACAGTTTTAATCACTATTTCTCTGTAGTAGAGCTTAAGGTCAGGGATGGTGATTCCCCCAGAAGATCTTTTGTTGTGGAGAATAGTTTTTGATATCCTGGGTTTTTTGTTATTTCAGATGAATTTGAGAATTGCTCTTTCTAGATATATGAAGAATTGATTGGGATTTTTGATGGGGATTGAATCTGTAGATTGCTTTCAGCAAGATGGCCATTTTTACTATATTGATCCTGCTAATCCATGAACATGGGAGATCTTTATCCTTTGAGTATAGGAAGGCTACTGATTTGCTTGAGTTAATTTTATATCCAGCCACGTTGCTGAAGTTGTTTATCAGCTTTAGGAGTTCTCTGATGGAAGTTTTGGGGTCGCTTAAGTATACTATCATATCATCTGCAAATAGTGATATTTTGACTTTTTCCTTTCTAATTTGCATACCTTTGACCTCCTTTTGTTGTCTGATTGCTCTGGCTAGGACTTCAAGTGCTATATTGAATAGATAGGGAGAGAGTGTGCAGCCTTATCTGGTCCCAGATTTTAGTGCTTCAAGTTTCTCTCAGTTTAATTTGATGTTGGCTACTCTTTTGCAGTATATTGCTTTCACTATGTTTAGGTATGGGCTTGGGATTCCCGATCTCTCCAAGACTTTTATCATGAAGGGATGCTGGATTTTGCCAAAAGCCTTTTCATCATCTAATGAAATGACCATGTGGCTTTTTCTCCTTAGTTTGTTTATGTAGTGGATTACATGGATGGATTTCCAAAAATTGAACCATCCCTGCATTCCTTGGATGAAGCCTAACTGATCGTGGTAAATTATAGTTTTGATGTGTTCTTGGATTCAGTTGGCCAGAATTTTAAGTATTTTTGCATCGATGTTCATGAGGGAGATTGGTCTGAAGTTCTCCTTCCTTGTTTGATCATTGTTTGGTTTAGGTATAAGCATTATTGTGGCTTCATAAATGAGTTGGGTATTGTTGCTTGAATTTCTGTTTCATGAATAGTTTGAACAGTATCAGTATTAGTTCTTCTTTGAAGATAGAATTACCTGCTAAACCCATCTGGTCCTGGGCTTTTTTTTTTTTTTAAATGGGAGACTATTAAAGACTGCTTCTATTTTCTTTGGACTTATGGGACTATTCAGATGGCTTATCTGATCCTATTTTAACATTGGCACCTGGTATATATCTAGAAAGTTGTCCATTTCATCCAGATTTTCAAACTTTGTTGAGTATAAACTCTTGTAGTAGGATCTGATGATTTTTTTTTTAATTTCCACAATTTCTGTTGTTATGTCTTCCTTTTCATTTCTGACTTTATTAATTTGGATACTGTCTCTGTGCCCTCTGGTTAGTCTGGCTATGGCTTTATCTATCTTATTGATTTTCTCAAAGAACCAGTTCCTTGTTTTGTTGATTCTTTGTATAATTCTTTTTGTTTCTGTTTGGTTGATTTCAGCCCTGTGTTTGATTATTTCCTGCTGTCTACTCCTCTTAGGTGTATTTACTTCTTTTTTGTTCTAGAGCTTTCAAGTGCTCTGTCAAGCTGTTAGTGTAAGCTCTCTCCATTCTCTTTTTGGAGGCACTCAGAGCTAAATTTTCCTCTTAGCACTGCTTTCCCTGTATCCCATAATTTTGGTATGATGTGTCTTAATTTTCATTAAATTCTAAAAAGTTTTTTAATTTCTTTCTTTATTTCTTCCTTGACCAAGTTATTACTGAGAAGAACATTGTTCAAAGTCTATGTGTATGTGTGTTTTCCATTGTTTTTGTTTGCACTTAAGACCAGCCTTAGGCTGTGGTGATCTCATAAGGTATATGGAATAATTTCAGTATTTCTGTATCTGTTGAGGACTATTTTGTGACCAATTATATGGTCAATTTTGGAGAAGGTACAGTGAGGTGCTGAGACAAAGGTTTTTTATTTTGCTTTAGGGTGGAATGTTCTATAAATACCTGTTAGATCTATTTGGTCTAAAACTTCAGTTAGTTTCATGGTATCTCTGTTTCGTTTCTGATTCCATGATTTGCCCATTGTTGAGCGTGGGGTATTGAAGTTTCCCACTGTAATTCTGTGAGGTGCAATGTGTGCTTTGAGCTTTATTAAAGTTCCTTTTATGAATGTGGGTGCCCTTGCATTTGGAGCATAGATGTTCAGAATTGAGACTTCATCTTGGTAGACTTTTCCTTTGACCAGTATGAAGTGTCCCTCCTTATCGTTTTTGACAACTTTTGGTTGAACATCAATTTTATCTGTTATAAGAATGGCCACTCCAGCTTGTTTCTTGGGATCATTTGCTTGAAAAATTGTTTTCCAGTCCTTGACTCTGAAATAGTGATTGTCTTTGTCACTGAGGTGGTTTTTGGGTTTTTTTTTTGTTGTTGTTGTTGTTGTTGTTGTTTGTATGCAGCAAAACGTTGAGTCCTGTTTACATATCCAGTCTGTTAGTCTATTTTTTTATATGGGAATTGAGAATATTAATATTAAGAGATATTAAGGAAAAGTGATTTTGCCTACTGTTATCTTCTTAGTTAAAGGTGAGATTCTGGTTGTGTAGCTATCTTCTATTGAGTATGTTGAAAGATTACCTTGTTGCTTTTTCTACGGTGTGGTTTTCTGCCTTGTGTTAGTATTTTCCACCCATTATCTTTCTATCTACCCATTATCTATCCATCTATTATCTAGAGCTGGATTTCTGAAAAGATATTATGTAAATTTGCTTTTGTCATGGAATGTCTTGTTTTCTCATCTATTGTAAATGAAAGCTTTGCTATGTAGAGTAGGCCTGGCATTTATGTTCTTTTAGGATATGTATGACATCTGCCTAGGATCTTCTGGCTTTCATAGTCTGTGGTGAGAAGTCTGGTGTAATTCTGATATGTCTGCCTTTATATGTTCCTTGACCTTTTTTCCCTTACTGCTTTTAATATTCTTTCTTTGTTTAGTGCATTTAGTGTTTTGATTATTATGTGACAGGAGGAATTTCTGCTCTGATCCAATCTGTTTGGAGTCCTGTAGGCTTCCTTTATGTTCATTGGCATCTCTTTCTTTAGGTTAGGGAAGTTTTCTTCTCTAATTTTGTTGAAGATATTTACTGGCCCTTCAAGTTGTAAATTTTCACCCTCTTCTATACCTATAATCCTCAGGTTTAGTCTTCTCATTGGGTCCTGGATTTCCTGGATGTTTCGGGTTACAAGCTTTTTGCATTTTGCATTTTCTTTGACAGTTGAGTCAATGTTTACTAGGGAATCTTGAGCATCCGAGATTCTTTCTTCTATCTCTTGTATTCTATTTTAAATGCTTGTATCTATGACTCCTGAATTCTTTCCAAGGTTTTCTATCTCCAGACATGTCTCACTTTGCAATTTCTTTATAGTTTCTACTTCCATTTTTAGACCCTGGATAGTTTTGTTCAGTTCCTTCACTTGTTTGTTTTTTCCTTAAATTATTTAAGGAATTTTTGTGTTTCCTCTTTAAGGGGTTCTACCTGTTAACCCATGCTCTCCTGTATTTCTTTAAGGAATTTTTGTGTTTCCTGTTTAAGGGCTTCTACCTGTTGATCCATATTCTCATGTATTTCTTTAAGAAAATTTTGTGTTTCCCATCTAACGGCTTCTACCTGTTGACCCTTGTTCTCCTGTATTTCTTTAAGGGAGTTATTTATTTATATTCTTCTTGAAGTCCTCCATCAGCATCATGAGATATGATTTTAAATCCAGCTCTTCCTTTACTGATGTGATGGAGTATCCAGGATTTGCTGTTGTGTGAGAACTGTGCTCTGATGGTGCCATATTGCCCAGGTTTCTGTTGGTACTGATCATGCATTTGCCTTTGGCCATCTAATTATCTCTGGTTTTAGCTGGTCTTGCTGTCTCTAACTTCTTTGTCCTGCAAGCAGGTGTTTCTTTACTCCTGAGATCCCCTTTCTCTCAAATTCCCTGCATACAGCTGGTTCTCCAGGAAGTATCAGCAGATGGGGTCTTCCCTGTGGCAGACTTGGCAAGGGTCAAATGCCTTGCTGGCTGTTAGTTCTCAAATGCCCTGCTGCTGCTGGTTCTCTAGAAAATATCAGGAAATAGAATCTTCCCTGTGGCAGAAGTGGCTGGTGTCTACCACATCTGAATGATTGAGGCGGTGGCAAGGGGTGTATGGAGGAGGAAGTGGGGTCTTAGTCTGCTTAAGGATGGCACTGCCCATAGTGAGCTGCATTCTCGTACATCAACTTGCACTCAGGATGCCAATTGGAAGCAATTCCTCAGGTAAAATTCTCTCTTGCCAGGCCTGTCCTTCTCTCTTGAACCCAGATAAGATACCATATGCTGTTCCTGTTCCAAAAGGTTACGTGATGTTTTGCTAAAGCAGACTTATATATTTTGCTGAGGCAAGACCTGCAAAAGGACACATGATGTTTGGAAAGAGTATGCCTCAATGGACAGGCATTCTGGCTGATCCTGGCCCCTCAGGTTGACTTGTCCAGAATCTGTGAAAGTCTGACTGTTTCTGCTGGGTGGTGCCAACACTGCTGATTCTTGTTTGGTGAACTGGACTGTCGGTATCCTGACACTACTGAACTGGACTGCTAGTATCCTGACAATGGATATTGGAATCACCCTAAAGAACTACTTTCTAAACTACTCTAAAGAACTTCTAAATAGGTCCATATTCTCTTATTCTATTTACCATTTTTTGCCCATACCTTTTGACAATGGGCTAGAAAGGGTTAGAAGCATTTGAGAACTCTTATTTAAGTATATTTTGAAAAATCTAAGCAAGTGGGTGTTGTTTCTCTGATTTCTTCCCAGCCCCTTTATCATTTGTACATAAAAGGACTACTCAAGGCCTCCGACTGGTGCTGGTCACTCCCACTGAATCATGTAGACTCAGAGTATTAGTATCAAGACTTTTTGAAATTGTTGTAGAATTCTGCACTAAAACTTGCCATTGTTGGGTTGGGAGAATTTTAAAGACTACATCTGTTTCAATGGGGTTTTTTTTTATATTTGTTTATCTGATTTTGACATAAGTAGTATGTTTTTGAGAAAATTGTTCATTTCCTTTAGATTTTCCAATTTTGTGGGATACAGAATTTCAAAGTGCAGTCTAATGAGTCTGGATTTCCTCAATGTCTATTGTTATATTCCCTTTTTTTCCAGTTTTGAATTTGTTATTTTGAATATTCTTTCTGTCTTTTAGTTAGTTTGGATGAGGGTTTTTCTATCTTCTTGATTTTCTCAATGAACCAACTCTTTGTTTTATTGATTCTTTGTATTCTCTTCCTTTCTATTTTATTAATTTCAGTCCTTAATTTATTTTCTGCTCTCTATACCTCTTGGATGTGTTTACTATTTTTATTTTGTTGTTGTTGTAGAGATTTTGACTGCCATGTGTCCAGTCCTGAAATCATAATCATATGATTATACAAAACAATGCAGACTGAGAAAGTTGTATATACACATACATACACATATCTATATACGTACAAAATTAAAGAAAAAGAGGCTATGAATTCATGAGAGAACAAGAGGGAAGAGATATGGGAGAAGTTGGAATAAGGAAAATGAAGAAAGAAATGATATATTTATAACGTAATTTCTAAAAAATTAAAAACCACAATGTCAATGCTGGAAGAAAGTCCCAGAAGTAAAAAGGATGGGTGAACAGGCCACAGAATTTTAAAAATGTCTGTGCCCTGCCAGTGGTGATACATATATCAAGGTCTACAGATTTCACTGAGGAAAGCTGCTCAGGTCTAACTTTTATAGAGAAATCTCACAAGCCAAGCACAGTTCCTAGGCTCTGGAAGTTCCTGTGCTTGCATCTACCTGGCTCAGATCACATCTTACAGTCAATGGTTGTTTTCCCTGGATCAACCCTTAGCCCACTCATCCCTTCCAACACTTTTAGGAGAGGGATTCTAGGAGAAACACAGACAGACATATACCTCACCAGTGAAAGGGACTATATTGAGGAGAGGCTTACTCCTCAGATCCTTAACATTCTTACTTTTTCACACCTTCCACCAACCCATGAAGCACACAACTCTGCATCTTTTCTTTAGGCTGAATGCTAATCAAGAAGTTGTGGGTCTTTTAATATTGTTTACAAGATAAAGATCATAAAATCAGAATGAACAATAAGTCAACTAGTGGAGCTCACATCTTCACCATAATTTGGAAAAATAAGTCCCTTAACATATTTAGTACTCAAGAACTATCCATGAATAAAAAAAATAACTTAATGGATGGGTCTCATTGCTGTCCCTGTACCTTCTGCCTCCTTTATCCAGCAATTTCAGTACTCACACTCAGACTGAGGCTCAGCCTTGAGTAAAATGGGCTGCTCTGGGAACTTGAGGGAGCTGTAACTTTAAGGATAGTATATTATATTCTGTTGTGGTAAACTTTGTGTAATCCAGTACACTCAGGGAAGGAGATCTATTGATATTTAGCAAACTCTTCTGCAAGCTACATTTGTAGAATGTAATTTCAAAACCACTGAATCAAAGAATTCATGTGGAACACTAAAAAATTTCAGCTTCTCTTTTGTTTGAGGATAGAGCACTTAATCTCAAATTAAGTCTAAACTTAATCAAAACATTCTATAATATTGTTCCTATACATTAACCAAGTCAATCAGGTGGGTTTTTGTTTGTTTTTGTTGTTGTTGCTTTTATTTTTTTGGTGGCCATGGAATAGGGAGAAGATATCAAATACTGAGTAAGTAAGTTAAAGCTCAGTCCTCCTTTTTTCATGAGATCAAAGACAGCTGCCTTGCTGGCAGCTGGTAGTTACAACATCAGTGTACTCTCTAAGTTCAGTGTCACCAAGAAGCAAATACAGATGAGATTCTAATAAGTATCCTTTACATTAGATGGTCTTTCAAGAGAAACAGAAATAGAACTCAATGTGGGAAGGATGTTAAATGAATTATAGAAAAAATGTGAGTACAGAGAACATAGGTCAGCAGCAGAGCACTTGCATGGTATATGCAAGATTCTACATTCTGAGCACTGCTAAAATAAGGAAGAGGTGGAAGAGAACAAAGAAGTGGGTGATACCAAGGATACTTCCTCTGAGAACAATGGAGGTTTATATACACTGTTACCTTCAGTGAGGTGTGAACAACTCCGCTGTGACTACTTGAGACACATTTACTTTTTATTCTAATTGTAAAGTCACTGTTTGCCCTTCCCAGTAGATAAAGAATCATTAAGAAAAATAAAGATGTTTGTGACAGATTTACAGGATACTGTAGGTAATGACCGTATCAGGTAAAGCAAGACCATAGGGGTAAAGGATAAATTGGGTAGTGATGAAGTCCTCTTTATGGATACAAAATTGGAGACCCACAGAAGCCATTCAAGTTACTCATGCCTTTGGTGAGGTTACTCACCACCTCACTCATGCACAGTTTCTTCCAAAGGAGAAATTACATTAGTTTTTATTAGGGTTTTCCAAAGACTATTAATAAGATAGCAACCAACTCATTTTACCAAGACAGCGTAAATTTTTTTTTTTTAAAGTTTTTAAACTGTGTTTTATTCACAGAAATAGCAATCTGTTTCAGCATTCTTTTTTTTTTAATTGTTTATTTATTTTATGAATTGAGTACACCATAGCATCGGCTCACATTACAGATGGTTGTGAGCCACCATGTGGTTGCTAGGAATTGAACTCAGGACCTCTGGAAGAGTAGTCAGTGCTCTTAACCGCTGAGCCATCTCTCCAGCCCCAAGACAGCGTAAATTTATACTAAATGAAGAACATATTACTAGAAGAAATCTGGTAAATACCCAAATCTACTGGAGACATGTCTATAAAGTTTTTAAAACCCCGTGTAATTTCTTAAAAACAGGTTTTTCTTTTACTCTCTTCACTTTCAAGTTCAAACTTATTACATGAGAGATTTATTGGGGATTCTTTGACCAGAAGAAGCAGATTACTAAAACCTATTAATTGAATTTTATTGCCTAGGTTTTTAGATATATTTAAAATATTGCCATGCATATCTTCTTTTTCAATTTCTCTAAAATGTTCCATAATATCAATAATCAATGGCAAGATTGAAAGATCTTGCCAATCTGGACTTTCCCAGATCAAGTCACAAAGCTGAGCAGAGTGGAAATCTTATGGAATGAACAAGCCCTGAACTGGGCACAACATCACTGTTAGTATTCTACTAAAAGTCATCTTGTGAAAACTATTTTCCTTTTCTCACAGACAGCACAATCTGTATAGCAAATGATTTCGTTTTCCAAGTTTAACTGAGTTTCCAAAATGCTTATGGAAACACATAAGGAATTTGCCTATCTTTTTCTAGTCTTTCTTATCTGTGTCTTGTTTATATGAAGATGCCCTATCTGTCCAACTAACCAGTTATACCATGCCTCTGCCCTTCCTACTTTGCATGATTGTCAATTTGAAATGTAAACCACATTGGTTCAGTTACTCACTCATAGTTAAAAGAGTCTAATGTTCTTTTATCATTCTTAAAAAAGTATGTTAATTCATAGTAATTGGTTAGCTTGTAATTATTATTATTTTAAATTTAAAATACAGAACTGGAGAGATGGTTTAGTGTACACTTTTGCGGAGAAACCTAATTGGATTCACATAATGGCCCAGAATTGTCTGTAATTCCATTTCTAGGGAATTCAATGCCCTCTTCTGGCCTCTGGGAATTCCTACAAATGTGGTGGACATAACCCTATACAGCTACACACACTCATAATAAATAAATAAATAAATAAATAAATAAATAAATAAATAAATCTTTAAAAACTTAGGGCACATTAACAGTCGGGTCTGGCAAACTGAATTAACAGTAACTGTCTGTCTAACTCAGGTGCTACATTCAATTGAATACTGATATTGATAATATATCGATATGGCTAAACAACATGACCTACTCATAGACTCCTATATTGGAATATCTACAGTCACAGTCTGCAAAGAGATTTGTTACAAGAAAAATACTTTAGTCCATATTCATGTGTGCCCTGCTCTTTCCCTTTTCCCTCTGGGATTTTATTTATAAACACATGGCTACTCTGAAACAGTTACTGGGAATAGTAAGCCATCAGATGTGTAAGCACCTTTGCTAGATAATTTGATCCCTGTTTGTTGATGATTTACTGGATTGAGAGAGATAAGATATTTTCCAGTCAACATTTCCCAAGAACTTGTTCACCTCGGCTGGTGTGCTGGGTATGAATATTTGGCCTGTTACAGAGATTTTTGCCCTGTGGTGACTGTCAAAGAAGTTCATAATTCATCATGAGACATACCTATCCAGAGAGATACAAGTGAAACATTATGAACATAAAGAATAAAGAATAAATTTTACAATTACATGCCAAGAAAACAAAGAAAATTTGAAAATGTGAGACCAGTTTCTTCAAGATTACCACTAATTCACAGAAAATATTTGCAAAATATATCTGTATAAAATTAGCAAATTTCTATAAAACTTTTTTGAGCAAGCAAGAAAATTAATAAACTTTCACTAAGTGTACCAATAAAGTGAGATATTTTTGAAATTACATGATTTAAAAAGAAGAAGGAGGAGAAGAAACAAAAGGAAAATGCAAGCACATACCCAAGTATCTCTGAAACACTCCTCATAATAAAGAAGTTTTATTACATGGAAGGGAAAAGTTCAATGAATAATATCAAGTCAATAAACAAGACAAATTGGGTGGAACTTAAGGTTCACACCATCATAAAATAAGTCAGTCATTTAAGCAAAAATAAAAAATATTTAACAAATAATGAGATATCCTTGGAGATTTCATTTATAATTCAAGTGAAGCAAAAGATATAAAACAAATTACAAAGCTTAAAAAGAAATTGATAGACTCAATTATATGCAATAAAGTCTCAAAGTAAAAGACAAAACAAAGAAAACTCTAAGAGAAAAAAGTGTTTGAATTCATCCCATAGAGAAAACAAAAAGAATTTTCCTGGCCTGTGAACAGGTACAGGCTTAATGATGCTCAGTTTGTTTACTACTGCTGTGATAAGCATCATAACCCAAACCAGTTGACAAGTAAAAGATTTACTTCACTTTACTTCTCACAATCCATTGTGAAAGAAAACCAGAGCAGGAATCTGGTAGCAGTAACTGAAGAGACTGTGGAGAAACATTACTCACTGGCCTGTTCCCCTGGCTTCCTTGGTCTTCCGCCTATAACTCAGAACCATCTGCCCAGGCGTGGAGTTGCCTTTCCACATCAATCATTAAATAAGAAAGTGTCCCACAAACTTGCCCACAGGCTAAGCTAATGGACATATTTTCTCAGTTGAGTTTCCCTTTTTACAGTGGACTCTGAGTTATGTCAAGATGAAAAAAAAAAAAACCACTAACAACTACATGTGGAGTGAAATGTGATGCTGTACAAATTGTATATAATTCAACAAAACATGCAGAACATAACACTTCAATTCTCCAGGCTTTGGATAGCCTGAATACAGTTAATATATTCACCAAACAAAAATTTCAGTTTTAGAAATCTACCTTAGAAACTACCTTAAATTAATTGAATCCGCAAAACCAATTTGCCCATAGCTACTATTCCTATTTGTACATACCTCATATAATGTGTCAGTGATGCTCATGATAATGCTGATTGTAGTAGAAAATATTGTCAATAACCTAAATCTTCATCAATAATTAATGTTAAGAAAAGAATTGCAATTAATCAAAACTATTTATCTTAACATAGCAGGCAGTTCCAAGAAATACTGCAAAGTAATAAAGAAAGGAAAAGAAAACAAGCTATAAAACAGCAAGTGGAGTGAGTTTCCATAAAGAATGAGTCACACACCAGCACACACTAGGAGGTTTGCTAAAGGAGTTTCAGAATAGCATACACAGGAGCTTCTTAAAAGGCTGGACGAAAAGCAGCACATGAAGGACAGATTCAACTAGTCTGTGCAGAGAGCATTCATATATACTTAAAGAAGGGAAGAGAGAGTGATATGTGCTAAGGAACTGGGTGTGGGGGATTTATTATTCACCGAGCATTTTTGGAAAGGAATACCATGTGTGATCAATCGTATTAGTTGCCTTAATTCTGTCCATCCCAGTGCTGAAATTTCCACCTATAACACTTCATCCTGCTCTGATCTCAACACAAGGCTTATGATTTTTCAACAATAAAGTCTATTAAATGCACTGATTTTAAACTTCCATATCATCATTATTTGATTAGGCATCCAATTTTCAAAATAACTAGTTTTAAAATTATGCTATTATATAAAATAGGAATATGGGTTATGCCAAAAACTCTGTATGTGTTCATTTACTAATCTCCGATTTGTAGCCATTGTTCCAGGTTTTGGAGTCACTTATGAGAAGATAGATGCTTATTATGACTTCTAGCAGCTCCATTACTTCCCTGCCTACTTCCTATATGTTGCTTCCTTTTCCTTATAAAGACTGCCAAATTAATGCCTTTGAGCTTTCCTCTGCTCTGTCAGCATTTTATATTGTAACCTTACCTGGTCTAAGGCCTTTGGCTGGTATTTCAAGACACAATTTTAACATAACAGAACAATTACTGGGTCTTTTGTTCCATTTCTAATTCTACTCTAAAGATATGTTTGGGATATAACAAAAGGACTGCATCTTGATGGCTTTAAATGCAACATACATTCTTAGAAATGGGTCCTACACTTGATAATTTATTGCTTTTATAGTATCTCTACTAAATTTATATCTTTAAAAATAATGTATTTTAGCACAATTGATAGATTTCTTTAAAGTTTTGTTACATTGTGTGTGTGTGTTTGTGTGTGTGTGTGCGTGTGTGTGTGTGTGTGTGTGTGTGTGTGTATGTGTGTGTGATTGGAGCAGACACATATGTAGAGATGTGAAAGCCAGAAGGATTCTGTTCTCTTCTACTGTATGGGTTCTAAGGTTAAAACTAAGATCACCAGGCTTGGCAGCAAACACCTCTGCCCATTTCGCCCTCTTGACAGCCTCCAATGACAGCTTATATAGAATGATAACACAAATGAGGGGAACTCTAGTTCCAGTCCCACTTCTGGGATTGTCTCTACAGGGACCCAACAAGATATGAGCTAACAACAGAAGTGATTTGAGTAGCTTCATTCAGACAATATAGTAAAACCATATGGATGAATTTATCATTGAAGGAAGGTCTGTAGATTCAAGGAGTCAAAACCTAACTTTTCTCCCTGGTAAGCACGTATTTAATGGAGTAAGCTATCCAGGAGAGTAAAAGAACAATACTTTTGAGGGGCAGAAACTCAACACACAAACCACATAAAAGAATGTTCCTCAAAGAACCAAGGGATTCAGTGAGCTCCAGCTTCATGGGGAACAGAGAACAAAACAATAATAAGGAAAGTGGAGCTTCTTTTCTTCAAAAATAGAAATTATAGGGGAATAAGGTTAGTAACAGTAGTTATTAAATGGGCTGGAGCACTATATCTTGTATCTGCTAAGTTTATTTGTCCTGGAGCCCTCAACACTGTTGTGTGGTACAGAGCTCTCCCAAGGCTCATTAGAGGAAAAGTAAAACAAAAGGTTCGCCTTTCCAAGACTGATAATTTCAATTACACAGAAAGTGGGAAGTGAAATCTCATTTGATTTTGTGACCCAACTTGATTTATTTTTTTAATGCATCTACTGAATTTGCTCTGCCTCCTCTTTGCAGTTGACTAATATGACATCGCTGTGCTTAATATGGATAAGTTAAGAACTATTTGGCTACATTCCATTTTGAAGATGTGGATATCATTTTGTTTAAAAGCATATGTTAGGAGCATTCCCATGTTCTACAAAGACATCTAGTGGTTTATTCAGGTTTCTTCATGTTTCTGCTTGGAAGATAAATTGCTCTGTAGTCCATGGAGGAAATGCTTAGTAGGTATGATTGTTATTGGTGTGGTTCAGAGTCTAAAAGGCAGCCTATGAGATTTCCAGGCCTTTGTGTCCCAGAAAACAGAATTGGACCTGAGACACATGGAGAGTAATAGCAACAATGACAGTTTTATTTAGGAAAGAAAAGGAATCCAGAAAATGGAAGTGGGCCAAAGAGTTGGGAGAAGTACAATGTTCAAATGCTCTATGTCTCCAAAGTCTCAGTCCTTAATAGGTCATTTACTTACTCCCATTGTCTCTAAAAGCAGAACTGGATCACACGGGGCATGCCTGGTCTACTCCATATGTTCTTTTGTTATCAAAGCCTGAGAAGAGAGGGGCTTTCAGTCTTACTATTTTTTGTTTTATTGAAATCTTCTTAGTTTTTGAGATTATAATTTATTTACATTTCTCCTTTCTTTCCTCCAATGCACCTCTTGCCACTCTGCTTCAGATTCACAGACCTTTTTTCACTAATTGTTATTGTGTATGTGTGTGTGTGTGTGTGTATCCTGTTTAGTTTGTATAATGTTACTTATTTGTATGTTTTGTGGACTGTTCTATCCCTTTTAAAAATATGTAATTTTGTGCTTTTAAAACTTCACTCTTTTTCTACCCTAAAGTGTCTCCCACTAAAGACTCAGCGGGAACTACTAAGGCAAGGCAGGATTTATTTACTGGGCCATTGGATACAAGGAATAAAACCACACAATCATAGTCATCCTCCATGTGCAAACTTGAATAAATAGCTATTACTTGGACAATAGAAAGCAAATGACCAATAGGTTAAAACATTATGAGGAATTTCCTCTGAAATAAATACTACAAATTGAGAGAGAGAGATGGGAGGGAGAGGGGAAGGGGGAGAGGGAGGGAGAGAGGGAGAGAGAGAGGAGAGAGAGGAAGAGAGGGGGAAGGTGATGGGAAGGGGGAGAGGGAAAGAGGGAGAGGGAGAGAGAGAGAGAGAAAAAGAGAGAGAGAGAGAGAAGAAAATCTACACGAATGATGAATTACAGTGTAATTGCAGAAGTCCTACATTTACAGGAAGCATATTTTTAGGAATATGAGAAAAAGATCACATTTTAGTATCCTTTAACATTTTTATTAGGAATATTGCACACAATCATTTTTATTTCTCATTTCTCCCAACTCCTTTAGACCCATTACCACCTACCTACTCCTCTAGTTTCATACTCTCCTCCTGTTAAAAAATAATCCATGGTTAGCTTACCAGGGAGCACATCCATTAAGAAAATGACTCTTTCTCCCTAAGAGACTATCAACCATCATAGGCATCAGGATAAGGGCAGGGTGCATGATGCCTACTCCATGCTGGGATACTGACTGGATTGATCTGGTGCAGGCAATTACAGCCACTGTAAGCTTCCAAATGCAAAACAGAATAAAGTGGAGGAGTCCTGTAAAGTCTAAACTTCTAGATTTAAGTATCTGGGTACAGTTAACAGAGCACTGAAACAGTCTGTATACAAGAAAAATGCATACCTAGAGTAGAGCCCCAAGGAAAGAGTTTGCAATATTAACTGTTTTTCCTGTCTCTCCTAAATCATCCCACTGCACAGAATATAATTGAAGTTAACAATAATTTATTTTCATCTGTGTTAGCTTCAACATGATTCCAGTTATAATTTTAAACTTGAATATTACATATGTGACAAAGACTTCTAGAGCAAGTGCAGGTCAAGCCTAAGGCTGTCAGTCTCAGTGCAACATGAAGGCACCAGGAGGTCTTTCTGCCATCCCTTACCTCATGGTGAGTATATGGCCATGTATAAGACTTCATTCTAGAAAGAAGTGACTGCACAATACAGACAAGCAACCAAAGACAGACAAAAGTAATGACTGAACCACAGATCAACTTGGTGAAACATGAGTTTTCCTTGGAGTTAGTAACAGAGTATGAATGAGGGGTTTCTTATAAGAGCATGGATTAACTCAAAAGCTGTTGTATTTCTCCAAAGCCATCACAATGCTGGCAAAGTCTCATGAAAACTACAGTCTTTGAAGCACTTGGAAGCAGTATAACTATAGGAGAAATCTGCTCAGTGTAGCTCAGCTTCCAACAAAAAGCTGCAGTAAGCTGAGTCTCTTCCTGTCTAACCCAGCAGTTTGATCACTGCTTGAGCAAGACCCTTAAGATCTTATAGGTTTCAGCTCTTCTGAACATATAACTTTTGTTTATTATTTTCTTCCTGAAAGAAAAGCTGTCCTCTTCTTTCCTGTAGGAAACATTTCCATGGTTCTGAAATAGGATCTACAGTATCCCTCTTTGATCCACCTTGTATATGAACTTTTTTTATAAATCAACTTTGTTGTGTAAGACTAAGACTTCTGCAAAGCAGGCTTTGTAAAACTTATCTGATATATTACCATAGTTAATTGAAATATTGTGACAGATTGAAACTAGATGCAATTAAATGTGATAGATTCCATTTTCTTTGGCTTTTCAGCACATAGAAATAATCTATGTTCATTGTAGGGTACATGCATGAACATTAACCTGTCTATTCTCTCTCTTATGTTCTTAACCAACTTTAGCTATCTACTCTATGCCATTATTTTCAACATTCTTTCATTCCCTCTTTCCAAAACAATGCTTTTTACCAGAAAACTTATCTTTTGAAGCCATACACACTATTTACATATCTGTCTCTTTTAATGCAGTTCTAATTCCACTGTCATAATCATTCACCATGGTGTTTCCTTCCTCATTGCATCAGAGATAGGATGGGGAATGCATTGCTGGATGAAGAGAAAGGTTAAGCAATTTCAAAGCAGATTAGGTAAATAATCCTGATTAGATATAAATGAAGCAGTGAGAAGGTGATTACAATGAAAAATTTTCAGGCATATATCCAATTCTTATTTTTTACATTAAGCAATTAACACTCAGTTTTTTACTATGTACACTGCAAAAGAATTGGAGCATGTTAGAAAATAAAAATCATTCAAGGCAACAATGCTTTTGGCTAGCCTAGTACATGTTATATTGAAGTACTTGGCTATATTGTAGAACTGAATGAATTCACGTTGCAATGCTTTGCCATCACCTAAAGTATGACTAAAAATAAGGTGGGGCATTTGGTCTTGGATGTCCCTGAAGTGGTCACACAACATATATGATGGATACCTCGTAAATGTTTGTGGATTTGAATCATCATCCCTTCCATCAATTTTTCATATGCTGCTTACAATAAATTCATATTACATATGAACATTTCTCCAGTGTGAGGTCAACAGAATAATCTAGCTTCTGTAGAAAGTAAATGTCCTAAAAACAATCTCCCATTCAAAGTCAGAGATCTCTCAATGTGTGTATTGATGACTTCAGCATTATTGCTTAATTTTTGTTCAATTGGTGGTATTATCAGATACTTTATAAGTCTCAAAAAGTCCAGAACAGCATTGTTTTCTCTTACTCTGTAGGCAATCAATGAAACTCCAATTGTTATACTGAATCACTCATATCTAGCATAATTTACTAGGAGAACACATAGCACAGAAGAGAGAAGCCATTTTCTTGAACAACATGTGAGGTGTTCTTTCTATAGCTTCTGGATTTTTTAAAAACAATTCTTACTTTTATAAATGTGATAGAAGGTTCAGGAGTTTCTCAGTTTGGCAGTAACTTTATGGGAGGGGACACTAAAGAGCTGTACAAGGAGGCAAAGAAAGAAAAGAAGCAACTCTGAGGCATTCAGCACAACATTGTTACATTTCAGAAGAGACACTCACCCTGTGAAACAGAAACAAGGCAGCTCCTTTTCAGTCTGTCAACTAACTTACCCAAGTAAGGAATTTTCTGAGCCAAGAAAAGAATCCAGCTCTGTGAACTCCCTGTGGCACACAGAGAAGACATTCCTAATGAGACACTTATGATGCTCCTGCAGGTAGCTGCTCTGTCTGCACATGCTAACATGAGTTAAGTCCCTGGAGCTACTGTCATTTACCTATGGCTGCTTTTCCAGGAGAGCAGGTGCCTCGCCCATGCCCAGCAGCATTGAGTTCAGGGAGTAAGCCAGACAATTCACCTGCACAGCTGGAAACTGAGATTGGGCAAAACTCAGTCAGGGAAGTGCTGGAAATGAGCTGTGCAAAGAAGTGCTATGGCTAAGTCCGTGTTGCTTATATGATTTCCCCTGTTGATCAGTAGCTGTATGTCTGCATGCTTGTGTGTGTGTGTGTGTGTGTGTGTGTGTGTGTGTGTGTGTGTGCAATCAATACTGTGTCCCTGGAACTCTCCAGTCTGTTGTCTATGTTCATTTCAGGACATCATTAGATCAAACTCACAGCTGTAACATTGGAATTTAACTTGGTGAACCCCAAGTGAAAGTCTCTGCTCAAAATATTTACATTGCATCATGCATTATAGATAATTTAGACAGCATGAAAGAACAATGAATGCTATGCAAATAACAGGTTATATTGTATTTTATTTTATTTTACTTTAAAAATCCAATTTCTACTGAACAATTGATAAAGAGAAGCCAGACAAAATAAATGCAAATAAGGCAATAGTTTTATTTATACTCATAATTGTATCATATAGTATTTTATCAGCATATTTACAAACTCATACATGCATTATTGCTTCACATACTTCATCCATGTGAAATTTTATGTAAAACACTTGAGCAGCTGAAAATGTGGTATTCTTGGAAGTCCTGGAAACAAACTCAGCCCATGGATATATAAGGGCAGCCAAATTCCATGTACAATCAAGAGAATGAGACTGGGAGTGGTCACAAAGGACCCACAGTCACCTATCGCTAAGCAAAAGAGCCAAGCTTTGTGTCTAAATGTGGTGTTCAGAGTCAACTTTCTTCCATGACAAACTGTAACTCGTACATGTGGTTGTGTTACTATACAGGGCTTATAGTAACAATTCAAACAGATTTGTTTGATCACAAAGTTTTTCCTTGGTATCCCATTTCAAAACTTATTCACTAGGTCTTTTTGTGGAATTTTTTTTTTATTACTTTTTCAGAGAAAGTTGCACTATATAGCCCAGGTCTCTACTTTCTTGCTACTGCCTTCTGGGTGCAGAGATCACAGGTGTGTGCCACCAGGATTGGATCACCAATCATGGTCTTGACTGTATTAGTGTGAGTCATGTAAAAATGTCCTAAGTGAGTCTGTCTGTGATATTTAAGGTTATTTTCACAAATAAACAGAAAAGTATTAAGTGGCATGGTAGAAAAATCTACATTATGATTCTTTGTTTTATCAAAAGAAAAATAAGAGGTTTACTACATTTAAAAGATATTGTGAAGTGAAAAATAACTTTTATTACTTTGCTTACTGTGTTTTTAAGAATACTTGTCATCTTAAACAAACAAACAGGGAATAGTAATTATATGGGCTGGATAGATGGCTCAGTCATTATATACTAAGATCCCAAATGAATTGTTAAAGATCACTGAGAATAAACTGACTTGATGTTGACTTGTAATACATTGGAAAATTTGCTTAGGTAACTTAATTATTAATGGTATCATTAGATAAAAAAAAAAGTGTTTCAAAACTCCACACTGTCAAGTTCCTCATTTAGCAGCACTAAGAAAGGAGACCAGTCATACCCTGTGCTGAGTTCTCTCTAAATCTAGGTCTCTTGCTCAAAACGTGTAAACAGTATTCATCATGTGGAAATAGATGTACTTAGTGGATATGTTTACTAAACTGAACCTCTGAAAGAAAATGTTTGGGAAAACAAAATTATATTGTCTTATTTTAAATTCTTCTCCATTAATGTTAAGATCTGAACATGCAAAGTGTCTAACAGCCTCCTTCACTTGAATCCTAACCTTGTGGTGTGGCTTGCATATAGGACTTAGGTATTCCAAACATGTCTTTAGATAGGTGGGACTTGAGGATGATATGTGCTCCTGGATTGGGCCTGGGGTCTCAGTTTTCTATCTGTCTCTATGATGAACCACGCCACAAGTTCCCGTTGTTGTTGATCCAGTTCTCTCAGCCACCATCCCACTGAGGACTACATCTCATGAACTGCAAACTAAAATAAACTTCTTCCCTCCCTTAAGTTGTTTTTGTAAGATATTCTTTCACAGACCTGAGGAAAATGACTACTACAAGCGATAAGGAAACATGAATGATAAATTCCTCTTTCAAAAAGGGGAATCTGGAAAAACGATGTCTGGAAATGAAAAAAATAAAAAGTGATATTCAGTTAGCCATGAGTGTCAAATATTTTATGATAGGATTTTGTCACAGTGACAAAATATTGGTTAATCAACTAACAAAAAAAGAAGGGTTATGGCTTCAGAAATTTTCATCTATAGTTACTTGGTTAAGTTGCTTTTGTTCTATGGCACCATAGAGCATCATGTGGGAACTGTGCCTTCAACATGGGGTTTTTGATTTAAATTACAAACTTAGCACATTTAAATTTTTCCTGGAATAGAAGAGATAAAGCATAATTTCTCCCACATAAGTCTCATAATCTGACTGAAAAAGGAAGCAATTAGAAAGGGAATTATGAATGATGATGGCCATTACAATCATGAATGAGTACAGTTCCTTGGAAAGAGTAACTGAATAATCAGAAAATTGCTTAGCAAGCTTCTCCTGCATATAGACCCTGGAAACCTTTATCTCTTTTGAGAAAGTCATGCCTACCTTATCAGCCACAATGAGCCAGGGGAGAAGGTAAACAATGAACTAAATTCAGAAAAATCACGGATTAAAATGTGTGTGTGTGTGTGTGTGTGTGTGTGTGTGTGTCTGTTTATCTCTCTCTGTGTGTGTGTGTGTGTGTGTGTGTGTGTGTGTATGTGTCTGTGTGTCTGTGTGTCTGTATCTGGGTACATGCACACAGTGATAGGTGTGGGGGTGAGAGAATAGGGAAGAGATGGGGGTGGCAAGCAACTGAGAATACAAGTTAGGAAGAGAAGAGAGGCTCCCCACGGTGGTTGGCTTATAAGGCCTCATCATGTTGGCTTGGAAAAAGGGTTCACAGCTTTAGTGTGGAAAGCGTAAAGAAGACAGCTGGAAATTAAAAGCTACGGGGAGATTCTCAGCACACAGTACACCACAAGTTCAGATTGATGGCAATGGATAGATATAGAGGCAAAATAAAAACAAGCATCTGAAAAAAATTCTGAAGGAATGCTCACTAGGTGATTGCTAAATAGAGAAACCAGAGCATTAATGTGATTTTATAACTTGTGGCCTCAAATGATGAAAATGAAAGAAATTCATTCATTTTCTACTAAGAACCTGAGGATAGCATATAAAGTTGATTCACAGTTACGGAGATGAGAAGAGAATATGGCAGGCATGTTTGCTCATACTTGCTCACTGTACTAGCACAGGAAAGCTAATAATGTGACATCCTGACTCCTCACCCCAGGTAGGATCCTCCTCCAGAGAATCCCAGGTTCTGCCAGCAACACTGGGGCCCCAGTCCACAAAGTCAAGGATAGCATGTTAACAAAAGAGAGGGTGAATTTAGAATGAGAGGTGCTCATTCTAAAATTCAAAATCATGTCACACCAAGAAACAGGAAATTCACAAAATGGGGAATAAGACAAGAAACCAATGCTAAGGTTGATAGTAGCCTAATGCTCCAAGTATCTGGCAAGACTTTGAAATTTGCTATCATAAATACTATAATAATTATACTCAGGCTGGAGGGATGTCTTGGGGATTTGGGCTACTTGCTGCTTTTGCAGACAAACTGGGTTTGGTTCCCAGAATTCACATGAGGTGCTCAAACCTGTTTGTAATTGCAGGTATCAGAGATCCTATGCCCTCTAGCTTCTGTGGGCACCTTCATGTTTGTGGTGCACAAAACCTCATGCATTCTCATATATGAATAAAAATAACAAATCTTTAAAAAAATGTCTATACACCCTCTTAACACAAATGGAAATTCATTAAATGTTGTTAAATACAAAGTTACTATAGTAAGAATTAAATATAAGTTATGAAGCAAATACATAATAGTTAAATTCTTGCTACATGGAGCAAGAAACATAATGGAATGGTATACTGCATAATTAATAAAGTTGAGGAAACAAATGAGAAAATATCGTTAGGATCTAGATGACAACAGTAAAATTCTTGTCATTTCATCTTGTCAGAATTCCAGACATGGAAGTAAAAACAATGGATGCTAAAATAATATTTGAATAAATAATAACTAAAAACTTCTCCAGAGAAAGACATAAACATACATATACAAGAAACTAAAAAAAAGTGATATAATGAAATCAAGTAAAACCACACGAAAATATTTAACAATTTAAACCTTAAACTTGGCCATCAAGATGATTTAGCAAGTAAAAAAATGCTAGTGACCTAGAACATGAGGAAAGGGGAAGGAGAGAACCATTGCCTGAAGTTGTCCTTTGATACTCATACATGCTTATTGTACATATGAACATACACACATTCACCAATAAAAAATAAATGAACAAACAAGCAAACAAACAAACAAATAAATAAATAACACATTACCAACAGAAGGTACCAACTAAAACAATAATGGCTTTAACATTGGACAACAGAAAAGTCAGAAAAAATATATAGTAATTTTGTGTTAGAAGAAAACTATCAGCTGCTACTATTTTATGACAAACTCCTTTAGCCAATGAAGAGAAATAATAAATAATTAAAAGAATGTTCCTTGCTCAGAAACACTCATAACATTAGAAAGAATGAATGATAAAAATATATGCCAATTATAGCTATAAGTATTAAGGTAGCTTTTTCTATATATATCTTATAAACATATTTGATAATTGCACTGAACTTCAGAGAACCATCTCATAGTCAATCTATGATATACAAAGAGGAGTTGTCAAAGAAACATAAATAAAAGTAAGTTTCTCCACTTGACTTGGGTTACTAAGGTACTAATGCTAGTAAATAGGACATCTAACCACCAAAGGAAGCAACATTAAGGAAACATAATCATAGTAACACTGTATCTTAACAAAGTCATAGACATTTCTTCAAATGTCAAGTAAGAACATAGTAGGAAGACAAGAAAAATTGAGCAGAGAAAAATCAACCTACAAAGACAAAAGAAAAGACCAGAATGACAGACAGCATACAACCTCTCCACCCACAGATTCTGCACATCCTTCTCCAGGGATGTATTCCTCCTCGAGTCTGTTTTTTTCCTCCTCTTTATGTGCTTTGCAGAGCCTTCCAGTTCTATCCTGAATACTATACACATACAGGGCCCCATCCTAGCCTGGGCACTCTTGCCTACAACACAAACTCTAGTCTTCCTTCAATATCCACTATGCCTGCCACTGACCCACAGGTCCCTCCTATACCCTAATCCAACTCCCTGCAACACAAAATCTACCCTTACACTCTAAGCTTGGACCAAGTTACATGTCCTGCATACCAATCTAGTCCCTTTTATACACCAGACAAGCCATTTTCAACCTCTAAACCAAATCTATGTGCACATCTTTTCTGCCCAACCTACTTCATTCATATCAAATACAGAACTAACAAATGAAGCCCATATGCCTGATTTTATAAAAATAAAAATGTACAAACAATATGAAAGATCAAGGTAGTTATCATTTCCCCTCCAAAATGTATTACTACTTTAGAGATGTCTGACAATGAGGATTTCCTAGGTTAATAACAGAAAACAAAATTTAAAATAATAATCACAAACTTCATCAAAAAATTCAAAGTGTTTAAAGAAGACAAAAATAAACAGCTCAAGGAAACAAAGAAAAAGAGTTTAGGAGAGTAAACATCAGAGTGATGACCAAGAAAACACAAACATGGCTGATGAAAACAATCCAAGACTTAAACATGGAATTTAGTAAGGAGATAGGCATGTTGAAGATGACCCAAGCTAAAATGAAGATGGAAGTTAAAAATATAATAACCGAATTAGAAAACACAAAAGAAATCCTTACAAGTAGAATAAATCAAGTAAATGATGGAATATCACAACTCAAAGGTATAGTAGAGGATTGAGACCAAATAATCAAAAGCCATGAAAATTTTAAAAGAAAAAGCACAAGTTATATTTAAAGGAAACCCCAATATAATTAAGGCTGAATTCTCAATGGAAATGTTGAAAGGCAGAAGAGCCTAAAACAATGAATTCTATGCCCTGAAAGGTCATGAGGACCAACCTAGACTCAGCAAAAATATTTCTAATACTTAAAGAAAGACAAACTTCCAGTGATATAAAGTCTTTAAAAAAATCACATATAACAAATCAAACCAAAAAACATAGAAAGCAATATTTCAGGATTAAGAGAGGAAAGCACATAGCCATGAGGCCAAATTTACACAACACATGTGCACACACACACACAATTAGTAAAACACAAGGTACCATTGGGAACACAAATAATACCACCAAAAATCAACAACACAATGGTTGCAATTAACACAAACATTTACATAATAACTTTAAATATTGATAGTCTCAATTTTCCTATTGAGAGACAAAGAATACCTGAATGAATCAAGAAATAAAATTTATCCAGACAAAAAAAAATATAGAGGAATATCATACATTTGGACTTAGCAGATATCTATATAATATTCAACTCAAACACCAAATAAAATTTACACAACATATGTGCACACACTCACACACACATTTACAAATTTACACAACACATGTGCACACACACACTCACACACAATTATTAAAACACAAAGTACCATTGGGAACACAAATAACACCACCAAAAATCAACAACACAATGATTGCAATTAACACAAACATTTACATAATAACTTTAAATATAGATATTCTCAATTTTCCTATTGAAAGACAAAGAATAACTGAATGGATCAAGAAACAAAATTTATCCAGACCAAAAAAATATAGAGAAATATCATACATTTGGACTTAGCAGATATCTATCTAATATTCAACTCAAACACCAAATAACATGCATTCTACTTAGCAGCACATGGATGCTTCTCTAAAATAGACCACATCATGTGACACAAAGGAAATCTTTACAAATTCAAAATAATTCCCTGTATTCTACTTCACAACATTGCAATCTAACTTAAAATTGACAGTAAATACTTCTCTAGTGAATACACAAACTCAGGAAGATGAAACAATTCATTACTGAATGATGACAATAAAAACATAACACAACAAAGTCTCTGGGACCAATTGGAAGCAGCCTGATGAGGGAAATTTGTGATTCCAGAAACGTAAACTAAAATATCAGAAAGAGCACAAATCAATGACTTAATGGTACAACTACAACTGTGGCACAATAAAACCAAACCAAATAGAAACCAAGTTGGTTACAAAATAACTTAAATAATCAGACAGAAATTAATGAAGAAGAAACAAAGCAAATAATAAAAAGAATCAATAGATCTAAGCACTTGTTCATTAAGAAGACAAACAAGATTGTTAGACCCTTGGCCTAAGTAATCAAAAAAAAAAAGGACAACATCATAATTTGGAATATCATAAGTAAGAGAATGTTTCAAAAACCCGTAGTCCATAAAATTGGAAAACCTGAAAAAAAGAAATGAATTTCTAGATTCAGTCTGACTACCAAAAGTAAAGCAAGTTGTCAACAACCTAAGCAAACCCATATCAAATAATGAGATAGAAATATTAATAAATAAGCCTTCCAACAATAACAACAACAACAACAACGTCTAGGGTCTGAAGGATTCACAACAGAATCCCAAAACCATACTCTGGAGAAAAAAAGAGTATCTTCAATAAATGATATTGAGAAATCTGAATGCAGAAATACCATACTAGACAAGCATCTATCACTTTGCACAAAGCTAACTCTAAATAGATCAATGTCTTAAACATTAAACCTGAAACACCAAAACAGAGGCAGTCCCTACATGATGTAGACATAGGAAAGGATCTTTTGAATCAGATTACCCAAGAATGAAGGATAATGACTCACAAATGGAAAATAAAATGTTCTACACAGCCAAAGAAATAATGAATCTGGAAGAGGCATCTAGTTCCATTTCTTCATGTGTGAGAACATATCCTGGAGCAACTACAGAATCCAGCAAAATTAAAAGGGGCCATTTCCAGGCATTGAAAAAGTGAAGAGGGGAATAGCAGAGAACAACTGACCTTATTAGGAAAATATAGAAAACAAAGAAATCCCAATTAGAGGAACAAATAAATACAGAAGAAAAGGGAAGAAAGTAAAATAATAGAAGGATTTCTGAAGAAGACATTATGACACGTACTATAAACTATCCATCTAAAATAACTATAATGGCTGGTTTAACTGAAAATTTTCCATTTGGATTGACACTGCTTCCTCCAAAAGATAACAAACATTTCACAAAAACTGCAACATCAACCATGAGAAGTCCTGCTTTGAACTGTTGATCAGAGTTTTCCAAGAGCTTCTCAAAAAATTACAGGACATTGATATTGATAATGATTGCCTGGTTCAATGTTTGGCTGAAAGTGTCCGCCTCTTTGTCATGCACTAGCAGAGCCTCCCAGGTGACAACTATATCAAGCTCCGGTCCACAACCACTTGTGGGCATCCATAATAGTATCTGGGTTTTGTAACTATACATGGGATGGATCCCTAGGTGGGACAGTCTCTGGATGGTCTTTCCCTCAGACTCTGTTCCACACTTTGTCTCTATATCTCCTTCTGTGGGTATTTTGTTCCTCCATCTAAGAAGGACCAGAGTATCCATACTTTGTTCTTCCTTCTTCTTGACCTTCATTTGATCTGTGAATTGTATCTCGACTATTCTAAGCTTCTGGGATAATATCCACCTATCAGTGAGTGCATACCATGTATATTCTTTTGTGATTGGGTTACCTCACTCAAGATATTTTCCAGTTCCACCCACTAGCCTAAGAATTTCATGAATTCATTGTTTTTAATGGCTGAGAAGTATTCCATTGTATAAATATACCATATTTTCTGTATCCATTCCTTCGTTGAGGGACATCGGGGTTCTTTCAAGCTTCTGTATATTATAAGGCTGCTACAGAGTAGAGCATGTGTCCTTATTACATGCTGGGGAATCCTCTGGGTATATGCCCAGGAGTGGTGTAGCAGAGTACTCAAGTAGTATAATGTCCAATTTTCTGAAGAACCACCAAACTGATTTTCAGAGTGGTACCAGCTTGCAATCATACCAGGAGTAGAGGAGTATTCCTCTTTCTCCACATCCTTGCCAGAACCGGCTGTCTCCTAAGATTTTTTTTATTAGATATATTCTTTATTTACATTTCAAATAATTTTCCCTTTCCTGGTTCCCCATTCCCCAAAAGTCCCATAAGCCCTCACCCCTCCCCCTGTTCCCCAATCAATCACCTCCTGCTTCCCTGACCTGGTACTCCCCTACACTTCTGCATCAAGCTTCTCCAGGACCAGAGACCTCTCCCTCCTTCTTGGGCATCATTTGATATGTGAATTATGTCTTGGGTATTCCTAGCTTCTGGACTAATATCCACTTATCAGTGAGTGCATAGCATGTGTGTTCTTTTGTCATTGGGTTACCTCATTTAGAATTATATTTTCCAGTTCCAACCATTTGCCTAATAATTTCATGAATTCATTGTCTTTAATTGCTGAGTAGTAGTCCATGGTGTAAATATAGCACATTTTCTGTATCCATTGCTCCCTTGAGGGACATCTTTCCAGCTTCTGGCTATTATAAATAGGGCTGCTATGAACATATTGAAACATGTGTGCTTATTACATGCTGGGGAATGCTCTGGGCATTTGCTCGGGAGTGGTATAACTGGATCTTCCTGTAGCATCATGCCCAATTTTATGAGGAACTGCCACACTGATTTCCAGAATGGTTTTCCTACCTTGCAACCCCACCAGCAGTAGAGAAGTGTTCCTCTTTCTCCACATCATCACCATCACCTGCTGTCTCCTGAGTTTTTTATTTTAGTCATTCTGACTGGTGTGAGGTGAAATCTCAGGGTTGTGTTGATTTGCATTTCCCTAATGACTAAGAATGTTGGACATTTCTTCAGGTGCTTCTCAGCAATTTGATATTCCTCAGGTGAAAATGCTTTGTTTAGCTCTGTGCCCCTCCCCCCCTTTTTAATAGGGTTATTTGGCTCTCTGGGTAACTCTCTGAGTCTAACTTCTTGAATTCTTTTTATATATTGGATATTAGCCCTGTGTCAGACGTAGGGTTAGTAAAGATCTTTTCCCAATTTGTTGGTTGCCGTTTTGTCCTATTCACAGTGTCCTTTGCTTACAGAAACTTTGCAATTTTATGATGTCCCATTTGTCAATTCTTGATCTTAGAGCATAAGCTATTTTCAGGAAAATTCAGGAAATTTTCTCCTGCGCCAATGTGCTCAAGGCTCTTCACCAGTTTCTTTTCTATTAGTTTCTATTAGTTTCAGTGTGACTGGTTTTATGTGGAGGTCCTTAATTCACTTGGACTTGATCTTAGTACAAGGGGATAAGAACTGATTGATTTGCGTTCTTCTGCATTCTGACCTCCAGTTAAACCAGCACCATTTGTTGAAAAGGCTATTTTTTCCACTGTATGGTTTAGCTCCTTTGTCAAAGATTAAGTGACCATAGGTGTGTGGGTTTATTTCTGGGTCTACAATTCTATTCCACTGATCTATCTGCTTGTCACTGTAACAATACCATGCAGTTTTTAACACTATTGCTCTGTAGCTGCTTGAGGTTATGGATACTGTTTCCACCAGTTCTTTTACTGTTGAGAATTGTTTTAGGTATCCTGGGTTTTTTGTTATCACAGATGAATTTGAGAATTGCTCTAACTCTATGAGGAATTGAGTTTTGATTTTGATGGGGATGGCATTGAATCTGTATATTGCTTTTGGCAAGATGGCCATTTTTACTATATTAATCCTGCAAATCCATGAGCATGGAAGTTTTTTCATCTTCTGAGGTCTTCTTTGATTTCTTTTTTCAGAGACTTGAAGTTCTTGTCATACAGATCTTTCACTTGTTTGGTTAGAGTCATAAAAATATTTTATATTGTTTGTGGCTATTTTGAAGGGTGTCATTTCCCTAATTTCTTTTTCAGCCTGTTTATCCTTTGAGTATAGGAAGGCTACTGATTTGCTTGAGTGAATATTATATCTGAGCACTTTGCTGAAGTTGTTTATAAGCTGTAGGAGTTCTCTGGTGGAGTTTTTTGGATTACTTAAATATACTATCCTATCTTCTGCAAATAGTGATAATTTGACTCTAATTTGTATCCCTTTGACCTCCTTTTGTTGTCTAATTGCTCTAGCTAGAACTTCAAGTACTATGTTGAATAAATATGGAGAGAGCACCTGATTTTATTGGGATTGCTTCAAGTTTCTCTCCATTTAGTTTGATGTTGGCTATGAGTTTGTTGTACATTGCTTTTACTATATTAAAGTATAGGCCTTTTACTATGTTAAGGTATATTCCTGTTCTTTCCAAAAACTTTAACATGAAAGGATGCTAAATTTGGTCAAATGCGTTCTCATCATCTAATGAAATGACCATGTGGTTTTTTTTCTTTGCGTTTGTTTATGTAGTGGATTACATTGATGGGTTTCCATTTATTGAACCAAACCTGCATCCCTGGGATGAAGCCTACTTCATCATGGTAAATGATCATTTTGATGTGATCTTGAGTTCAGTTTGCCAGAATTTTACTGAGTATTTTTGCATCAATATTCATAAGGGAAATTGGTCTCAAGTTTCCTTTCTCTTTTGGATCTTTGTGTGGCTTTGGTATTAGCAAAATTGTGGCTTCATAGAAGAAGTTGGGTAGTGTTCCTTCTGTTTATATTTTGTGGAATAGTTTGCCGAGTATTGGCGTTAGGTCTTCTTTGAAGGTCTGATAGAATTCTTCACTAAATCCATCTGGTTTTGTGCTTTATTTGGTTGGTAGACTGTCAATGACCACTTGTATTTTTTTTTAGAGGTTAGGGGACCATTTAGATGGTCTATCTGATCCTGATTTGAGTTTGGTATTTGGTATATGTCTAGGAAATTGTACATTTCATCCTGATTTTCCCGTTGTGTTGAGTATAGGCTTTTGTAGTAGGATCTGATGATTTTTTTGAATTTTCTCAGTTTCTGTTGTTATATCTCCCTTTTCATTTCTGATATTGTTAATTTGAATACTGTCTCTGTGCCCTCTAGTTAATCTGGCTAAAAGTTTATCTATATTATTGATTTTCTCAAAGAACCTGTTCCTGGTTTTGTTGATTCTTTTTACAGTTCATTATGTTTCTACTTGGTTCATTTGAGTCCTGAGTTTGATGATTTCCTGCTTTCTACTCCTCTTGGGTGTATTAGCTTCTTTCTGTTCTAAAGCTTTCAGGTGTGCTGTTAAGCTGCTAGTGTATGCTCTCTCCAGCTTCTTTTTGGAGGCACTCAGAGCTATGAGTTTTCCTCTTAGCACTGCTTTCATTGTGTCCCATAAGTTTGGTTATGTCATATCTTCATTTTCATTAAATTCTAAAAAGTCTTTGATTTCTTTCCTTATTTCTTCTTTTACCAACATATCATTGAGTAGAGTATTGTTCAGCTTCTATGTGTATGTGGGCTTTCTGTTGTTTTTGTGGCTATTGAAGTCCACCCTTAATCTGTAGTTATCTGATAGAAGGCATGGGATTATTTCAATCTTCTTATATCTATTGAGGTCTGTTTTATGACCACTTATATGGTCAGTTTTGGAGACAGTAACAGGAGTTTACTTACAGGAGTTGGTCCATAAATTTTGTTAGTTTCACTATGTCTCTGTTTAGTTTGTGATTCCGTGATCTGTCCATTGATGAAAGTGGGTTGTTGAATTCACCCACAATTATTGTGTGACGTGCAGTGTGCTTTGAGCTTTAGCAAGGTTGTTTTTATGAACGTGGTTGCCCTTGCCTTTGGAGCAGAGCTATTCAAAATTGAGAGTTCTTCTTGGTAGATTTTTCCTTTGATGAGCATGAAGTGTCCTTCTGTGCCTTTTTTGATGACTTTTGGTTGAAAGTCAATTTTATCCAATATTAGAATGACTACTCCAGTTTGTTTCCTGAAACCATTTGCTTGGAAAATTGTTTTCCAACCTTTTACTCTGAAGTAGTGTTTGTCTTTGACATTAAAGTGCATTTCCTATATGCAGTAAAATGCTGGGTTCTGTTTATGTATTCAGTCTGTTAGTCTGTGTCTTTTTATTTGGGTAATTGAGTCTATTGATGTTAAAGATATTAAAGAATAGTGATTGCTGCTTCCTGTTATTTTTGATATTATTTTTATGTTTGTGTGGTTATTTTCTTTTGGATTTGTTGAAAAAAGATTACTTTCTTGCTTTTTCTAGATTGTAGTTTCCCTCCTCGTGTTGGCATTTTCAATCTATTAACCTTTGTAAGGCTGGATTTGTGGAAAGATGTTGTGTAAATTTGGTTTTACCATAGAATATTTTGGTTTTTCCATCTATGGTGATTGAGAGTTTTGCTGGATATTGTAGTCTGGGTTGGCATTTGTTCCCTTAGGGTCTGTATGAGATCGGCCCAGGATCTTCTAGCTTTCATGGTGTCTGGTGTAATTCTGATAGGTCTGCCTTTATAAGTTACTTGGCCTTTTTCCCTTGCTGCTTTTAATATTATTTCTTTGTTTAGTGCATTTTGTGTTTTGATTATTATGTAACAGGAGGAATTTCTGGTCTAGTCTGTTTGGAGTTATGTAGGCTTTTGGTATGTTCATGGGCAACTCTTCCTTTAGGTAACAGAGGTTTCTTCTCTAATTTTGTTGAAGATATTTACTGGCCCTTTAAGTTGTAAATCTTCACTCTCTTCTGTAGCTATAATCCTTAGGTTTGGTCTTCTTATTGTGTCCTGGATTTCCTGGATGTTTCAGGTTGTTAGCTTTTTGCATTTTGCATTTTCTTTGAATGTTGTGTCAATGCTTTCTATTTGATCTTCAGAACCTGAGATTCTTTCTTCTATTTCTTGTATTCTGTTGTTGATGTTTGCACCTATGACTCCTGATTTCTTTCCAAGGTTTTCTATCTCCAGAGTTGTCTCATTTTGTGTTTTCTTTGTTGTTTTTACTTCCATTTTTTTTATCCTGGATGGTTTTGTTCAGTTCCTTCACTTGTTTGTGTTCTCCTGTAATTCTTTAAGGGATTTTTATATCTCCTCTTTAAGGGCTTCTACCTTTTCCCCATGATTTCATGTATTCCTTTAAGGGATTTTTGCATTTCCCTTTTAATGGCTTCTACCTGTTGACTCATGTATTTCTTCTATTTCATGTATTTCCTCTATTTCTTTAAGTGAGTTATTTATGTCCTTCTTGAAGTCCTATATCAGCATTATGAAATGTAACTTTAAATCCATATCTTGCTTTTCTGGTGTGTTATGTTATCCAGGACTGCTGTTGTGGAAGAACTTGATTCAGATCATGCCTTGGTTTCTGTTGGTAAAGTTCTTGTGTTTGCCTTTTGCTATCTGGGTATCTCTGGTGTTAGCTGGTCTTGCTATCTCTGACTGTGGCTTATCTGTCCTAGAAGCCTCTGTATCTATGCTCCTGGGAGACCTGTTTGCTCTGTATACACAAGTATGTAGGTACTCCTGGGAGACCAGCTCTCTTGTGGTGTTATTTGTGTATGTAGCTCTGTGGTCCAGGATCAGCTCTGGGTTTGGACAGAAATAGGAAAACTCCTGTCCCAGGCTGCTCCTAGGCTCTTGTGTTCTCATGGTTTTGGACTGTTTCCTCTGAGATGCAGGGGTGATCCTACCCATGCTGTCTAGCCTCTCTGAACTTCTGGATGATCAGCTATCTCCCTGTACCACCTGGTTATGGTGTTTTGTTATAGAGGATGGTCCTGAGCCAGAGAGAGAAACTGGAAGATTCCTGCCTCAGGGTCCCTGGACATGATCCTCTGAGAAGCAGGGATAGTTCTATCTATGCTGTCAGGCCTGTCCTCACTCCTGGGTGATCACCTACCTCCTTATGCCACCAGGATATGGCACATGGGGCCCAGCCCAACTTTACTTTTTTTGTTTTTTGTTTGTTTTTGTTGTGTTTTGTTTCATATCTTCCAACTGTTCTGAAAAACCCCTAGCACTGGAATTTTACATGACAATTTGCACATAGAATCTTTTATGCAGTTAATTGAGCTCTTAACAAAATTAAGCCTGCCATTTGAATTGTAGCTGTATTGGATTGTGAATGACAGTCATGCCTTGAAATAAGTCATCTTTTAAAGTATTTCCAATAAATTTGTAAAAGTTAAAGTTTGACTATCACAGACTTCTTCCCAATGCCCTTAAGATCTCAGCAAGATCCCAAGTACCTGACTAGCCAGACTGCTGGCCACCTTCTTCTTACAGTCAAAGGAAAGAGAACCACTGTCTAGTTCCCAGGCTCCAAAGGCTACACCTCAATTTATCTGCTGATTGTTTTTAACTTTGAGGATAATAGAGTGATAGCAATGGAACTGGGGAGAAGGTGTCTTTGTCTAATAGGCTAATGAGAATATTTTTCTTACATAACCCAAGCGATGCACACTCACCTCTTTGTCACTATTTAAAAAAAATCTTCCTGTTTTTCTTTCAGAGGACTCCATTCTGTTGCTATCTATCATATCTTCACTGTTCTGGCAAATCAGGATTGTGGACAGAGGTGAGAAGAGAGCCTTGTAGTCAGGGGTCAGGTTACAACAGCCTGTTTACTCATAAGTAGCAATAAACAAATAACTAGAAAAATGGGATTGCATTCATTCACAAACACACATTTTACTAACCTCTAGTCTGGCCTGATGTTTTAGCCTGGCTCTATGGCAGTGCATTAGGTAAAGTTCATCAATCAGTGAACTCAATCTCTCAGCACAATCGTATCTCCATGGGACTCTAGAAGCAAGTGAGTTGTCAGACTCGGGTATTTAAACTACACTTAGCCAATCATAATTAAGGAGTTCACACATTACTTCATCAGGCCTTTATCTTACTTCAATATTATCATACTCAGGCACACACTCCAGGCTTGGTTTCTGTGGTTACATTCATCCATGCTATAGTTTCCTTATGTTGTTTACATCTTGTTCCTTACACCTGTCTTCTGGAATCATTTATAAGATGTCATCCAATTTCAGCTTGACCAGTACTTCTTACCAGCTGTAAACTAATATGTTTAAGAAAATTGTCCAGTCTTTTTCCTTTCCCCATTTTTCTCCTTAGTGTGTGCACATGTGTGACTCAACTGAACAGTATATCTTGAACTAAAAAAGGAAGTAAAAAGGGAAGGAACATGAATGTTCCTAGGTTTGGTGGAGGAGAATGTTTATTATAGATTTGTGGGAGAGCATAACCAGAGGCACCGACATCTGGGAGAGTCCAGAGATAACATTATCCTGAGTCATGTGAGAATATGGAAGAGAGGAAGGGAAAGATGAGAGAGTGACCCAGTGCAGCAGCCAGGAAGCCAAAGGTCCAAAAGAGTTAGGTAACTGAAATGGCTGGATCATATAATGAAGAGCCTCCAGTGGAAGGGCAGCTCAACCTTTGGGCTGGAGAAGATTAAGATAGGGGTAAGGGATGCCAGTCCAGAGGGTTCTGTGGCAGATGGGGACTGTGGAATGCAAGGGAAACCTGGTAGTCAGAATCTACTTTGGTGTGTTAACTAGGCACTTTATCCATCTGTCCCAGGTTTGATACCCAGCATATGCAATATTGATTCTAAAGTTTTCTATTATTGTACAATAATCAGGAATAAACATGAATCATAATGATTCCTATAGAATAAAAGAGGCTGGGTACGGTATTGCACACTTGTTATCACAAAACATATGAGACAAAGAAAAAAGGATTACTATGAATTCAAGACCACTCTGTGGTGCTACATATCAAGTATGAAGCCAGCCAGAGCTAATAGCAAATAGTCCTTGTACAAACATTCCTCCCCACCACAAGGTTCTTCTTTCTCCATATCCTCCTGTGCATTAATTGTCAGTTCTCTTCTTAGTGATATCCATTCTGATTGAGGTGATATGGAATCTCAGTACAGTTGAACTCACTGATGGAAAATTACTTCATAGTAATATAAGGATTTGATTGACCTAGGATGGATCATAGTAGAATTGACTACAAATTAGCCAGTCAGAAATATTATTGTGGCATAACAAAGATGACTAACTTAGGAGGGAAAGATTATTTTGTCTCATGGAATTACAAGGCAAAATATATTAACTAATATTTGTAAAAATCTACTTGAATTTATCATTTGGTCCTATTGCTTTATGTCTGTGGTAGCACAATTCATCATAGTAAGGACATAGACCAAAGCTAATCTATTTTATCAGAGAAACTGGGGAGCAGAGAGGGAGAAAGAGGAGCTGGGACTCTTGTATTCTCTTTGAAGAAATGCCTAATTCCCATCCATGAGACCCCACCATTAAAGTACCCTTCTACCTCCCCACAATGTCACACTCTGGTGACACCTTTAACACAGAGACATTGAGGTTTACTCAGCCATCTCAAACAATGGTTGGATGATACATTGCTCATGTATGTAAGCATGAGTACAAGAAGTTAAAGACACAGCATAATAGTGTTTACACCTTGCTATATGTTTCAGAAACTATGCAGATATTGTTCTAGTGCCTTTTCTATTCCTATGATAAAACAGTATGGGTAACTTATACAAGAAGGAGTTTATTTTTGAACTCATGGTTCTAGAGGGTTAGAGTCCATGATGGCAGAGCAGAGTTAGCAGGGGTTATGGCCAGAGTAGCAGTTGAGACCTTACATCTCAAACCATAATTAGGAAGCAGAGATCAAACTTGAAATGCCATGACTTGTGAAATCTGAAAGTAGGCCTTCAATGACACATTTCTCCCCCAAAATCACACAACCACCAACTTGGGTCCAAGAATTCAAATCCCAGACATTTTTGGTATCATATCCCATTCAAATCACCACAGATATCTTATTGCATATTACCTGCACTTAAATTCCATAACATCAGGGGTTTGCGATACTTCAGCATCATAGCAGAATGCCAGAGATCAGACTGCTTCCTTTTTATCTCAAGATGTGGTCTGGTAATATAATCTTTCATTTATAATCTAAACAAAAAGGAAGTTAAGAATCAAGACAAAATGGCCTTGTTATGGCTGGTATATGCTTGGCCCAGAGAGTGGCACTATTAGGAGGTCTTCCTCTATTGGAGTAGGTGTGGCCTTATTTGAGCCACTTGAAGCCCACTGTGAGCAAGGGCTTCAAGACTCTCATCCTAGCTGCCTGGATGCCAGTATTCTGCTAGCAGCATTTCAGATGAAGATGTAGAACTCTCCCTTCCTTGTGCATCATGCCTGCCTGGATGCCACCATGTTCCCACCTTGATGATAACGGAGTGAACCTCTGAACCTGTAAGCCAGCCCTAATTTAATGTTGTCCTTAGAAGAGTTGCCTTGATCATGGTGTCTGTTCATGTCAGTAAAACCCTAACTAAGACAGGACTATAGGCCCTGAAGGACAGAATTAAATTCAGTAGGCTCAGGGTTACAATCTGGGCTCATTTTACTAGTGTGAATCTTTGGGGAGGGAGATACATACCTTGCACATCTTAGGAGATGCACTAGGGCATAGCCAAGTCTTCTATAAGTCACTTTGCTCTTTTTCCTAAGCATCCACAGCTTTGCCTCCATGCTTCTTTGTCTTTTAGAGTAGCCATTGCTGAAGCCTGCTCTCCAACCTGTGCTTGTCCTTCTCTTGTCTCCACCCCCCTGAACCCTTGCTTCTATTCTAATTTCCCCTTATTCCCCTACATTGTCCACTACCAATTTTCTATCTGCTCATGTTTGTGCCATAGAAAAAGTATGTAAAATGTTTTCCACAGGACTATACTAGCCATGAACAACAGAGAAAGTTAAGGTTGCTTGAAAGCTATGTAGCATCATAAAAAGAAATGTCTGTCAGTCACGTGTGCTTGCCTACCAAGTGATACCCAACCTCAAAAGCCATATTCAGACAGGAAATATATACCCTCAAGCTGAAAGGTTCATTTGGCTGGCTATCATTTCTGAAAGTAACCTCATCCTTCAGACAGGTCCAACTAGTTCAACCATAAATGGCAAAGAGAAATTTCCTGTATTATTAGCTAAAACACACAGACTGCCCCATCTGGACCACAGGAGGGTATATGCTCTAGATGTAGTAAGGCTGCCCAGCACCTTGCCACAAGGCCGAGGACTACAGCACACTTCCTGAAGTCTCAATGCCTTAGAGACATTATATTTTCACTTCTCATTAATTCTAAACTATAGACCTTGAAGGACAAAATTAAATTCAGTAGGCTCAGGGTCACAAAAAAGAAAAAAAAAACAGAAATCAAAAACAATGAAAAACAAAAGAAAGACCAGTGGTTAAAGTAACTAATGTCTTTCAGATAATACTTTTGGAGGGATCAAAACCATTTTCATTTAAGATGCTAACTCGGATGTGAAGGTATTCTTATGACATGTACACTTGGAGGAAGAGGAATCCTCCTAGACAGATGTTTTTCTCTCACCCAGATTCCCTAGGCACGTCCTATAATGCAGGGAGAGCGCAGATACTATGGCTGACGTGACTGTCTACACCTGTACACATTGGTGCCCATGTCCATCCTAAGTCTCCCAGCCAATTGCAACTATTTATGACCTCCATATATACAGCTTCAACAGTTCACATGGGTCTAATTCATCTCCTGAAAACACCTTCTTCAATTTTGTCCAGGTATGTTGCTATCCTTTCCAGTGAAAAGACTAGTGTTGGAAGTATAGTTTTACATTGTGCTCAGGACATTCTCAGTGCCCATACCTGTAAAGTTCATAAATCCAAATCTCTGTGTACTTCCTGGGTAAGGTCAGTAGAGGTATAGATACATGGATTTCATGCACACATCGGTTCTTTCCCTTGAACACTCCTTCTTAGTCTTCTTTGTATGTGTGGTTCCCTTCTTTTTCATGAACCCAGGAGCAGTTCTCTGACTGTCCTCACCCATTACTCCTCCTCTACTGGTTTTACTTCTTCAAGTCACAGAAGAGAACCAAGCATCTGAGAATGCCACTGAGCCTATCTTTAAAAGAGTTGTGCATTCTTCATTTTACTCTAGCGGGTTTAGGGAAGCATGCTTATTTCCAATTGTCCCTTAGGAGGCTTCTCTGCCTGTATTTTTCCTAATGATCTAGCCTCCCCGGCCTTCCTTGGCACTTTGAAACTCACAAAAAGAAAAATAAATCTGAAATAGTTTCTTCTATGGTGAATATAATTTCATCCATCCTAAGTTGTTTTCTCTCAAAACAGATCAATAACCTGGAAGAACAGATTACACTTTGGCACCTGTGCTCTCCATACATTCTCCCAAATAGCATGCACAGCCAGGAAGGGTCAAAGAGCTCTAGGCTGCTTCTTCTTCCCCATTGTCTCCTTTCTGCTACATATATCCCCACCCTGTACCCCCAGCTGGTACTCCACCACTGCCTCATTTTCCCACTCCTGTCTCTCTGCCTACTGATCTGCCCACTTTCTGCTTATCTGCAGCTTTCCCATCTGCTCCAACACCTGGTGTGAGGATGTACCCCCTCTTCCTGCTGCTCAGTCCACCTGTTGGATTTTGACTACTCCTTCTGTTTTCTGCTGTCACACTCTGTTACAGCTGGATCATTTTCCAGGCTAAATCATCTGCCACAGTTTGGCTAGATGTTCTGGCTATGTCCTCCTGTAAAGCAATATCCACCTCAGCTCAGCCATTTCAGCACAGCCAGCCAACACATTATTGCTGGAAGTTTACTGCTGACATGATGATTTGGTGCTACTGGGAGAATCTTATACTTGCCTTAGGCTTGAACATTCCAATCAGCTGTTGCCCACCTGTGTAGAAACCCCAAGTCTTCTTACAGTGGAATTCTGTGTTATAGCAAGCAATCCATAATAGCAGAGTGGTGACTACGGCCTAAAGTTAAGGCTAATGGAGAGTGGATATTGTAACAATAAGGAAAATGTGGAGTTTCTGAAGGTGCATGGGGTAATGCTACCCATGAACATCTCAGTGTCCATGGAAGAGCTGGGTCTTCCCACACTTAGAGATACAGGTAATAAAGCTGATGAGGGGGAGACTCTTCTGTATCTTCTGTAGAGAAAGGGTGGGAAGAGGCGGAAGAGAGAAGTTAACCTGTTGAGAGAAAGTACACGTAGAACTAGAAAGAGAAGCAGGTAAGCAAGAGGGTTATTTTTATTTTTTAGACAAAACCAGTAGATTTCAGAGAAGCAGTAAAATTTACACTGCAGTTAAAAACAAAAGAAATGTCTGAAAACACTAAATATATTATATCAAAATTATAACTGATAGTTCCACACACTAATAACAAATACATCATCATTATCAAAGAATTTGAACTTACAATTTTAGGTTTATCATCCTACTTCCCTATTGGCACACATTAAAACATCAGTAACTCTGACACTACTAGGTGCTGCCAGGGATTCCTTCTTTGGGGTTCAGCATAAGTTTCAAGCATATAGAAACAAGGGCAATGGTACAAATACACAGTTTCATCTCTTCTATGTAGAATGAACAGCCTATTTCTCAGGGAATAGAGCACCAGCTAACAAATCCTCAAATTTGGGTCACCCAACTTTCTGCTTTCATGAGCTGGCAGATGTCACAAGAAAGCAAAGAACAGCACAGACTTCCTCACCCTCCCTAGTTGGTAAGTGTGTTACCATGCACAGACTGAAGACCCAAAGCTGCTAATCACTGGCTGCTTCCCAACTACTGTGCATAAGTGGTAGGTTACAGCTGGGTAAAAGAATACTCCAGAACTCATGCAATTTGGTAACAGGTGGAAAATTCACTGAAATATGCCTCCACTAGATCACACTGCCTATATAGGAGAAATGTTAAAAGCATCCTGACAGAACAAAGTGCTGTGTGACAGTATATAAAGTGGGGACCACATTTTACAAAGCTCTTCTTCATTAGAAATGTATTTCATTGCCAGAAATAGAACACCCATCAACTATAGGATGGTTAAAGTAATATGAATTCAATTCTTAGAATATCCATCTCTCAGAGATTAAACTGTTCAAGGTTGGTTCTGCAACACCCTCCAAGCATTATTCTCTGTCTTCTCTAATCTAGCATCAGCAGGTTGACCTTTACTCCTGGTACCAGTTTGGCCTCAGAGCCTCCAGGGCCTATCTTATTTCAGACAAGCAAAGTGGATGAAGAAAGTGAGAGAAGTCTTTGAACAATGCAGCTCACCATCTGTTCTGCTTTTTTTTTTTAAAGGAAACTACATGGTTTCTGATAATGGGATTCAGTGCAGTGGCTAAGGACAAGAATTTGTGGATTGCTGCCACAGTTTCTTTGGCCTTGATAAGAAAATGTTTTGTTCTATTTTGCTTTGAAGACTGAACCTTTTTTTATTTTTAAAATATTTAATTCTTTGTGAATTTCATACAAATGTGTTTTGATCATATTTACTCTAAACTCCTCTGATCAATATACTTCTACCTCCTCATCCTCTTCTAACCTTGTATCCTCTTTTCTTCTTTTCTTCTTTAATAACCTGCTTGTGCAGTTGATTAGAATGATGGAAGACATGGAGTCTGCTTCATGTAATTGTTTTCCCTTGAAGTTGCAGAGAGTACACAAATCTCCTCCATATCCCCCACATTAGTGAGTGAAGCAGTCAATGAATCTGTGTCTTTCACAGACAGACCCCAGAGATCATCATGTTCTACTTGTAGTTAAATAGGTGGATGTTAATTGTCTAGTCACTCATTTAAGGAAGATTTGGGAAGGCACAATGGTTTGGATATCTCAGCTTATTCAAGCTACATCTGACGAGTCGGAATTTCTCTGTGGAAATGGCAGACACAGTATATAAAACTTTATTTGAAGGATGAGAGAATGTTTGCTGTGTGTGTGTGGCTATGTATATACAGTATGTGTGCTGTTTAAGTGCTTTTGTGTATGTTTGTGTGTTTATGTGCTTGTATGTTTGTGTGTACTATGTGCTTGTGTATGTTTGTGTATATAGTTGTATTTGTGTACAGGTGTTTTGAATGGGGTGATTAATAAGGCCTGAGTGATTTTTTTTCTGACAAGATTCTAAATGCAAATAAATTCTACAATTTATTTCCATTTAATATTTTTTAAAAAAATATTTAGCAGCACACATCTGTAAGCCCAACACTCTGGCAATAAAGGCAGAAAGATAAGTTTAATCTCATTCCCCGTCAGCTACAAAATGACTTCAAGGCTGACTTACATGAGATTAAGACCTAAAGGTACTTTAAATATATAAAGCTAGAGTTCAGAAGGATATTCAAAATAATATTAATTAAAAATAATGCTTCAATTCTAAGGTGAAATTTATTTTTAAATAGAAAATATAGATTTCTCCCCAGACAAAAATAGAAAAAAAAAAAAACAGACCAAACCTTCTTTTCTCAGTAATTAAATGTTAATGGAATATATGTGACCTGAAATGGGAGTATTTCTGCAAGTAGATAAGTTAGAATAAGAACAAGTGTGACAACATAGGTGTTTATAAATGTTATGCTGTTATGTGTGCTAACTAAAAAACATATCAGCACTACAGTACCAAAATTGAAAACAAATGACATTTCCTTACTTTTTGCAATTTCTATACCTAATGGTTTTATCAGAAGAATTATTGCAATTCCTGTATGTAATTTGCAAGGTATTCTTTAGGTCTATCCTATTCGATAGAACTGAACATCCTTAAATTTGCATGTAGACAGGGTAATAGACCACCTCTATTCCAAAGCTGGATTTTAGACTTGGAAAAATGAAACACTGATTCATTACCTTTGCATCCGCACCCCAGGACAATCAGCATCTTTCTAGGGAATGAAATATCTTCAACAGTTATATCCCTTGCTTCTATAAAGCAAAATTGAAAGATTATCCACCAGATTGTACCAAAGACAATGAAAGAGTTGAAGCAACCCAACTCCATCAAAGCCCAGGAACTATATTTGAAAGGTTTTGTAACAAGCCAAGATGAGGAATACCAAAACATTGTAAGCCAAGGCAGACCCATTTACTCACTGAGAAGCTCAAGGTGCCAGAATGATGCTATCCAAAATCCCAGCTTCATTTCATTGTAATCAGAAAATGCTTTTTGCTTGCATTTTGTTTCTGTGGCTGGGGTTCAAGCTCTAATCTATATTTTAGACTGCTACAACTTTATCTGATGTCTGGATTTCATTCGAATTTGTATGACCTTTCCCTAGAGTTTATTTATAGTTGCCTTTGATTTCCCTCTCTTTTGCCTCCTTTCATTCCTCCATCTACTTCCTTGCGTTTCTTTAGTTTCCACATATTTTGTTAATTCCTGAAGTATAAAATGTTAAAAAGTCAGGTTCCAAGGGGAATGCCTATAGAAGATTGCCCAGCCCAATGTCAAAATGCACCCACATGCCATGTTAGTTCATAAAGCTTAGTCGCCCTAATGGGTTCTTTATTTCCAATCTGCATTAATGATCTGAGTTTCACTCTATCTCTCTGTCTCTCTGTCTCTGTCTCTGTCTCTGTCTCTGTCTCTCTCTCTCTCTCTGTCTCTCTCTGTCTCTCTCCCTTCCAAATCACAAACTTCTCATCCTACGGAGAAATGAATGTTAATAAAATCAGCAATAAATAAATAAAATAGCAATAAATAAATAAAAAAGATCTATTATATTATTAGAGATTATTTTAGACATTATATTTAATAAATGTACTGAGGAGGGTGACTTGCAAGTACTCATATAGGCTACTTTTCAAGTCTATTTAATTCCTGTAACAGTCTCATGAGATTGGTACTGCCTTAAATTGAAGAGATGAGGAAACAGATTCTAAGGGAATAATGTGACTTACTCAAGCTTATCACAAATAATGATACAAAAATGTGTATTCAAGACAGCAAAGACCATTTAGGAAAACAACCAAAAATAATAGGAGCCAAGAAAACCATCCTAGGCTGTGGCCAATCAGAAAAACTGATATCAGCACCATCAGTGTACATAAAATCAAATCATCTGAGACTCAAATATTAAGTTTTAGAGTAAGCAGAACATATCCTCTGTGTTATGTGTCCTTAGTTTCTTTGTCCTGTATTTTTCTTGTTTTTATATCAAGATGACATGTTAGCTTGTCAGTAAGTGGATTTTAGAAAAGTTAATTCCTTCATGGAATTGAAAACAAGTGGATGGAATTGGTGCCACCTTTTATCAGTAGTAGGACTTGATAGAATTCTGAATTTAGATTACCTAAGTGAAGGGGATTTCTTTTAGGATACGTATTTTCATTACAAATTAGGTATTTCCCTTTGCTTCATATTCAGTTGTAAGAGTTGTTTGTACTTTTCAAGAACGGATATATTTCATCTAAGTTGTCATCTAATATGTGTTGATTCTTTCATATTATTTCTTTAACTTAAATACTTTATTTAATAGTCATGCAGGCATATAAGGTATTTGAATCAAACCCATGCTAGTCATTCCAATTCTTCCCCTCAAATTTCTCCCCAGTCTGCCTTACCATATTTTCCTCCCATCTTCATGTGCTCTGCCTTAAAAAATAAAATAAAATAAATCGGAGTCTATTTAGTGCTGCATGTGTGCATAAGGGTTTAGGAAGTTAGTAAAGAAAACTAATCTTTCTCCAGGAACCATCAATTCCTAATACTAGTTTTGACTACTAGTGGGACTTTAGGAGCTGCTCCTCCATCCATGCTGAGACCAGTACCACTGTACATATAAGAAACCAGGCCAAATAAGCCATGAGAAGTAAGACAGTAAGCTGCACCCCTTCATGGCTCTGCTTTAGTTGCTCCCTCCTGTCTCCTATTTTGAGCCAGTTCTTGTCTTGACTTCCTTGGTAATGGCTTATGATATGGAAGAATAAGCTAAATAACCCTTTTCTTCCAAAGTGGCTTTGTTTCTTGATCCTTGTCAAAGTCATAGTGACCAAATTAAGACAGGATGTATTGTTGAGTATTGTGCATGTCCTCTTTGAGCTGGGGATTCCACAATCTCTTATCCCAGCATATTGAGCATTTGTGAATCTTTGTATAATCATTATCTACTTCAAAATAAAGCTTCTCTGATGAGTATTGGTAGTTAATCTCTAGCTATAAAGATAAGAATTTAGGCTGTAATTTAATATGGTGCTCATTTAGCAGAATAATAATAGCAGTTTCTCCCATATAGTCTATGACCTAGCTAGCTGTCTTAATTAGGGTTATTATTGCTATGATGAAATACCATGCTCAAAGCAAGTTGGGGAAGAAAGAACTTATTTGACTTACACTTCCATACCCATGCTTCATCACTGAAGGAAGTCAAGACAGGAATTCAAACAGGGCAGGAAACTGGAGTCAGAAACTGATGAAAATGAGATTAAGGAGTGCTATTTACTAGCTTGCTCTCCATTCCTGGCTCAGTCTGTTTTATTATAGAATCCAGGAAAACCAAGGATGGCTCTAGCCACAAAGGCCTGGGTCCTCCCACGTAAATCACTAATTAAGAAAAGCTTTAACAGTCTTTCCCAGTCCAATGCTGGTGAAGATGCTCTCTGACAGGCACTCTGTGAATGTGGACTAACAGTAGGACTATAAATGGTTATAATCACTATAAAGACAATGGAACTTTTCCTACAAAACTGAACATATGACAAGAAATTATAACTCCTTGATTTTATTTAAAGTTTAAGTAATGTTTACTTAAACTTGTATGTAATAATTAGAGCATTTATATCTTATGTGTGTGTGTGTGTGTGTGTGTATACACACCCATATGTACATGCCATGTTACAAATATGGCTGTCAAAGAAGAGTTCCAATTCTTCAGTTATCTATCCTCGTGTCTGTTTGAGACAGGCTCTCCTGTTCATGTTGCACATGCCAAAAGGTCATAAGCATTTGAGTTTCTCCTGTCTTTGCCTCTTATCTTACTGGAGGAGTCCTGGTTTTACAGATGTGCAACTACATTCATCTTCATCTGGATCCTGTGACTCTTAACCCTGATCTTTATGTTTATGTAACACTTAGAAAAGAGCTAACCAAGTATGTTAAGCCATCTCACCTTTATTTGTATATTTGCTTATTTGCTTGTTGTTTGTTTGTTGGTTGGTTGGTTGGTTGGTTTTAGACAAGGTCTGGTATAATCCATGGTGGCCTTCAGATCAGTGTGTAGCTGAGGATAGCCATGAAGTCCTCTTCCTGACTTGACCTCCCAAGTGCTGGGGTTTCAGGCACAGACCACCATAACTGAGTTGTTTAGACCAGATTTATTTAAGATTACCAAACCTGGTAACAACTGAAATAGCCTTCAGTTGGTAGATAAGTTGTTCTGCATCTTGAAAAGTCAATATTTTCCTATGTTAAAAATAAGAGGGTTGTCAAACCATAAAAAGATAGGAAAGAATCTTATTAAAAAAATTCAACCTGACAAAGATACACACAGATTGATCCTAACCATATGGTATTTTAGGAAAAATAACACTGTGGAGCAACAAACAGATCAGTTTGTTCCCATGGGATAAGGGGAGAATAGGATCAGTAAGCCCTCCCATGGAGCTGCTTTCCAGTTGCACCTACATTGTAGCTGTTTCTCCCTCCTACTCCTTCAGGCATGGCCCGTTTTATGTCCTTCTCATGGCAGACTAGCCTCTTCTCCTTCTCCTGTGCTTCTTGCCTGGGAATCCTAAAAGTCCCACCTCTGTCGCTCTGCCCAGCCATTGGCTGCTGGCTCTTTATTGAGCAGTCAAAAAAACAACTGTTGGTAGGGACCCACAGCAAACATGCTAATTCCCATGCAAGCATAAGTCAAATCCCCAACAGTCATCTGCTGAGAGCTAAGAGTTCCACAGCTCTTACCTGAGCTGATTCTCCTTATCTAAAATTAAAGACACCCCACTAGGAGCTTTTCCTAAATTAAGGCTCCCACACCTATTCATCTCACTTCCCCTATTTTTCTTTGGTGATTTCTTGGATTAATTGCCTTTAGTGGAAGAGAATGGAAAGAAGTAGATATGTGCCATTCTGTTGGGACAACAAGTTTATTATCTTAGTTTTGAGGTTATAAAGTTCAGTTCTTAGACCTGGCAATGGATTTTTATAATACCCTTGTTGAAAAATATACATACTAATTTATCTCATTATTACAGATGTCCTTTGGATTTATAGCATGTTTTTATAACTAAAATTAAGTTCTGAAGATGAAGGAAGTAGGAAAGAAAGCAAGCTTTATGAGACATATTGAGTGATTTCTGTTACTTAAAATAGCATCAAATCCATTGTTGCTTTGTTTCACGGCAAGCTGACTGAGGAGGTACAAAGATGTGAAGAGTTTGGGTAAGAATGGAAAAGGCAGACAGAAGATTGGTAACAATGAGGACCAAGAGTTTTCCTGACATCAGATCTACAGAATCTCCAAGGAGAGCAGCAAATTGAATACTGGTTGTACTTGTATCTGCAAAGAAGTCACGAGACTATAGAGAACCCCCCGCCAAGATTTATGATGATGGCATTTCCAGTCAGAATAAGAACACTGAGCAATCATTTGTCATTTATAGTTTAAAATAACAGTAAAGTCCAACCGAACTTAATGAATAAATGGTAAACTCAATGAAAAAATAAATGGTGCTCTCCTTTATACATTTTATATATTTAACTTGGTTCAAGGGAATGATACAATTAATATTTGAGCTGTAAAGCACCACACACAAACAAAAATGCAGAAAATATTACTAGATCTCCTAGTGAGATTATATTCTGATCCCTGATACTAATGTGCTCATGACAGGGTCTAAGGGCTAACGTCTTTACTTTCCTTCCTACTCAACTCTGAATAAAGGTGAGCACTTTAATAACTGAACTAAGTCACACCAAAGACTTAGGTTATTATGCCCTCTCTCCTGGTCTGAGTAATTCTCACACAGCAGTCTACACTGAACAGTTCAGCTTCGTTTAGCTTATTTGTGATTTTCATGTAATAAATATCTGTATTATTCTACCTTTTCTGAAAACATTAATAATTCACTACATATTGTGTTCAGCAATTCTCTAAGTTTATCTCAGATTTAGAAGGTTCATGCCCTCAAAGAGGAAGGTGCAATTTGAGCACAGGTATTTACAGAAGAACAGCAGGATATACAATCAGGTTAAAAGTGTGCAAAGGCGGAGCCAACAACACTGCGGAAATATAAACAAATGTGCTAAAAAAAAGATCCTATGACTCGTGACATAAGTGCATCTACCTCAAACAAGACGTTGTATGTTTGTCTGTATGGCAGCCTACAGTTTACATTTTAGGGCAGAAACTGGAAGTGTGGAGATGGCAGTTCAGATTCTCAAGGTCAATGGTCATTCTGCCCAGGTGCACACTTCAAAGCTCCATCCTTATCAGTTAACTATCACAGTACAGTCCTAGAGAATCACAGAGCCAAAAAGTGACAGTTGTGCTACCGGAGGTTAGTAATAAAAAACTGATGATCCATAAACAGAAACCAACACAACTGTGGTTAATTTACGCTTTGCCACTAAACTGAACTACTTGAGATAGAAGGGCATAATAATTATTTTTAAGAAATGAAATCCTAAGTAGGTTAAAATCAGCAATTCAATTTGCTTCTACATTTCCCTAAAAGGAGTCTGAGCTTTTTGAACACAATGAAGTGGATGCTTTGGTGTACTTAGTGCATGAATGACTACAGCCCGGGATGCACTGTTAGAGCCTATGAAGTGGAAAAGACAGAAAACTGACACCAAAGGGAACCATGTGCAGAGCAAAAAATTCAGCAAGGGGCATAACAGGCCTGGATAACTCAGTGAAAAACTTTGCAAAGAGATCAGGGAATGATCTCTCTGTGCTTAGCAACCAAATCTCCACAGCTTTACAGAAAGCAAACTATGTTAAGGATTTTTGTTTTTAGTTTAGTTTAGTTTAGTTTAGTTTAGTTTAGCTTTCTTTTTTTTTTTTTTTTTGCCTGTTTTGCCCTTGTTACCAACTGTGAGATCAGGGGTCTATAGTAAATAGATCAAGATTTTGACAAACTGTATGGCCTAATCTCTCCCTTATCTCTTTGGAAAGATGTAATATGTGAGTAGTAGAACCTAAAGCCAAGGGGTAATGAATGAGGAGGTTATTTTCTCCTCCTACAGGAGGAGAAACAGGGCAGTTTCTAGCAGGAGCAGCAGCTGTTCTCATCTTCTTACTCAACTAGAAAGAAGACTAGGGGAATCACAGAATGCAGTTGAACAACGATGTGGGCAATCATAGAGTACAAGAGTAAATTTGACAATTGAGTATAAGACAGATTTTGCAAGACCTTATATTTTAAAAATATAAAAAAGAAGAAAATGATTTTGCAAATGTTAATAGGAAAACCCAGCTTACTTCAGTTCTTGTGTAAAATATGTATGCATTTAAGCAAAAGTTAATTATTTATTAATTTTCTAATAATAACCTAAGTGTCTGATGTGACTTAGCTCACCTATTAAAGTACTTGCTATGCAATAAGTCCCAGAGCCTATAAGAATGCAGGAGAGGCATTGCAACTCTCCTGTAATTCAAACCTAGGAAGGCAGAGACAGGATTTTCAATTGCTGGGAGCTAATAGATGGGCTTGATTGAGAGACCCTGTTTCAAAGGATCAGGTAGAAGAGCAATAAAGAAAAAGTTTCATCAACTTGAACACACATGGTTACACATTTGCACACCCACATTTATAACCATGCACACCATGCATACATATACTTGAAATGAAGAAAAAAGCTGAAATAAATGTTTTGAATGTCCTTTACATTATAAAATATCTGTGGTCTTTCTGTCCTTTGTAGCATCATGGGATAGACACCATCTGTCCCTGTATCCGAAAAGCATACATATTGTATGCTTTAATATGCTGAGGATACACAAACATCACAACATTGCTGATGTTGGACTCTGGTGTGTAGGCTAGATTCTCACTTTGTGTTTGTGTGTGAAGCAGAGTTGGGATGAGGACACTGGACAATGGGAGGACCTGAGCTGGATTTTGTTATGTGAGTTAAGTAATAATAACTTTGCAAGACCCCACCACCATTTGCACCAGGGAGCTGGGAAACTCCACAGCCTCCCGTGCATAGCCCACCAGAAGAGAGTGACCTCCCAGGTACTGTCTCCTAGGTATCCCAGGTACCCTTTCACTTCTGAGCAAAGAGGTGAGAACCCCACCTTCTCTCTGGAGGGAACCAGCTAGGAGCACACAGGGCCTAAGATCAGTGGAGCAGCTAGGACAGAAATCTTCCCACCATTTGCACCAGGGAGCTGGGAAACTCCACAGCCTTCTGTGCATAGCCTGCTGAGAGAGAGAGAGAGAGATCTCCTATCAGTGCTTTCACTTTTGAGCCTAGAGAAGTAAAGACACAGGCTTACAGGACCACAGGAGGAACAAACTCCAGCCAGAGACAATACCAACTAGCACCAGAGAAAACCAGATGGCGAAAGGCAAGCACAAGAACCCTACCAACAGAAACCAAGGCCACATGGCAACATCAGAACCCAGTTCTCCCACCACAGCAAGTCCCGGATACCCCAACACACCGGAAAAGCAAGAGTTGGATTTAAAATCGTATCTCATGATGCTGATAGAAGGCTTCAAGAAAGACTTAAATAACTCCCTTAAACAAATACTGGAAAACATCAGTCAACAGCTAAAAGTACTTAAAGAGGAAACACAAAAATCCCTTAAAGAAGTACAGTTGATCATAGGTCAACAGGCAGAAGCCCTGAAAGAAGAAACACAAAAATCCCTTAAAGAATTACAGGAAAACACAAACAATCAAGTGAAGGAACTGAATAAAACCATCCAGGACCTAAAAATAGAAGTAGAAGCAATAAAGAAATCACAAAGTTACACACCTCTGGAGATAGAAAACCTTAGAAAGAATTCAGGAGTCATAGATCAACAACAGAATAAAAGAGATAGAAGAAAGAACCTTGGGTGCTGAAGATACCATAGAAAACATTGACTCAACAGTCAAAGAAAGTGCAAAATGCATAAAGGTGGTAACCCAAAACATCCAGGAACTCCAGGACACTATGAGAAGAGCAAACCTAAGGATTATAGGTATAGATGAGAGCAAGGATTTACATCTTAAGGGCTCAGTAAATATCTCCAACAAAATTTAGAAGAAAACTTCCCTAACCTAATGAAAGAGATGCCCATGAACATACAAGAAGACCTCAGAACTCCAAACAGACTGGACCAGAACAGAAAGTCTTCCCAGAACATAATAATCAAAAGACGAAATTCCTTAAACAAAGAAAGAATATTAAAAGCAGTAAGGGAAAAAGGGCAAGTAACTTATAAAGGCAGACCTATCATAATCACACGACTTCTCACCAGAGACGATGAAAGCTAGATCCTGGGCAGAACTCATACAGACCCTAAAAGAACACAAATGCGAGCCCAGGTACTATACCCAGCAAAACTCTCAATCATCATAGATGGGGAAACCAAAATATTCCATGATAAAACCAAATTTACACAATATCTGTCCACAAATACAGCCCTACAAAGGATAATTGATGGAAAATGCCAACACAAGGAGGGAAACTACACCCTATAAAAAGCAAGAAACTAATCTTCCAACAAATCCAAAAGAAGATACCCACACAAACATAAACATAACACCAAAAATAACAGGAAGCAACAATCACTATTGCTTAATTTCTCTTAACAACAATGGGCTCAACTCTCCAAATAAAAAGACATAGGCTAACAAAATATTTCTCATGTAAATCTTCAATTTTATCATAAAAGGTTTGTAATTCCACTTTTAATTAATTTAGTAATGTTTTTATGTCTACCATTTTATCTGCATTATGTTTTATGATAATCTTCAATTTTAATGTCTTTCTATATAGTTCCTCTATTTTATCAGAAATGTTTTCAATGTAAATCTTTGATTTTATCATGACTGTTTCTAATTCCATCTTCAATTAATTTAGAAAGAGTTTTTATATCTAGCATTTTATATGTAAAAATTTCCATGAAATAGTCCATTTTAATGTGTTTGTCTATATATTTCTTGAATTTTACCAGAAATATTTTCCATGAAAATCTTCAATTTTATCTGAAAAGGTTTATAATTCCACCTTAAATCGACTTAGAATTATCTTTATGCTTATTATTTTATCTATATAATTTCCATGATAATCTTTAATTTTAACATGTTTTTCTATATATTTCTTCAATTTTATCAGAAATATCTTCCATGTAAATCTTCAAATTTATCAGAAAATCTTTATAATTCCACTTCCAATCAACTTACAAATACTTTTATGCCTACCATTATTATATCTATATAAAATGTTCCATGATAATCTTCAATTTTAACATTTTTCTACATTTTCTACAATTTTATCAGAAATACTTTTCACATAAATCTTCAATTCTATTATAAAATGTTTCCATTCCATATTTCAATTAATTTAGCAATGCTTTATATGTCTGCCACTTTGCTCTTTAATTTTCCATGAAAATTGTCAATTTTAACGTGTTTATCTGAAATATTTTCCATGTAAATCTTTGATTTTATCATAAAATATTTTTACTTCCCTTTTCAATTAAAAAAAAATAACTCTGCAAGAATGGACATTCAGCTCCTACCTACTTTCTATTCAAAATAAAGCAATGCAGATAAGCCTATCATATGCCCTTCACACTGTTCCTCTTAAAACGTGATGTTGATTAACTGCTGTGCAATGATTGTTTTAGTCTTCTTATATGTCCATTCTGTTTCATGACAACATTTGCAAAGATGCTAAACCTAGAATTCTCCTGGATTGTAACAGCTCCCAGATTCCATGTATCTTTGATACTACTGACAGTTCTAAGACTAAGATGCTGCTCTATTTTTTGTCTTTCTTATAACTTGACAGGAAAAACAAAGCTTCAATAAGACACTACCTAGGTGACAAGGCTAACCTAGTGTGCGCCAGCCCGGTTGGGGAAATCGGCTGCCCAGCGGAGTGAGCGGAGCACAGGGGAGGTCACAGCAACATTCACCTTCGGAGCTCCCTGGGGGTGCACACGGGTTCCACCTGGTCCACAGACACAATCTGGGGCAAGGCCTCAGGCAGAAGCCCCCAGCTCAAATCTCTCCGCTTCAGATCAGCCTGGGTGGCCGCCACATCTCCAGGTCCCTCAAGAGGCTAGTGGGGGCTTCCGGGCGGCCAGCTGGGAAAAGTCGGTGTGCTCCGATAAATCCTGCGGGCCCCAGCGGGAGCCTTCAGGTACCTGCTTTGGGATCTGAACAGCCTGGAAAACAGCACCCTGTCTATAGGCAGTGCAGAGTGTAAGCTGTGCACCAGAGGCCAACGGGGAAGGGGCAGCTTGCACTGGTGAGTCCAGCACTGACAAGACCAAGTAACACCATTGAGAGCTAGATGGCAAAAGGCAAACGCAGAAACGTCACTAACAGAAATCAAGGCAATATGGCAACATCTGAACCAAATTCTCCTCTACCAGCAAGTCCTGGATACCCCATCACACCAGTAAAACAAGATTTGGATTTAAAATCACTGGTCATGATGCTGGTACAGGAACACATGAAGGTCATTGAGGAGAAAATGGATCAAAAGTTAGAAGCCCTTGCAAGGGAAACACAAAAATCATTGAAAGAAATCCAGGAGAATACAAAAGCCAACAAGGAGGAAATGCAAAAAACACTCAAAGAAATACAGGAGAACTTTGCTCAACAGGCTGAGGTCATGAAAGACGAAACACAAAAATCTCTTAAAGAAATACAGGAGAACTTTGGTCAACAGGCTGAGCTCATGAAAGAGGAAACACAAAAATCTCTTAAAGAATTACAGGAAAACACAAACATGCAAGGGAAGGAGCTAAGCAAAACCATCCAGGATCTAAAATCAGAAGTAGAAACAACTAAGAAAACTCAAAGGGAGACAACTTTGGAGATAGAAAGCCTTGGGAAGAAATCAGGGGACAGAGATGCAAATATCAACAACAGAATACAAGAGATAGAAGAAAGAATCTCAGATGCTGAAGATTCCATAGAAACCATGGACTCAACAGTTAAAGAAAATGCAAAGTGCAAAAAGCTTGTAACCCAAAATATCCAGGAAATCCAGGACACAATGAGAAGACCAAACCTAAGGATTATAGGCATAGATGAGAGTGAAGATTTACAACTTAAAGGGCCAGCAAATATCTTCAATAAAATTATGGAAGAAAACTTCCCTAACCTAAAGAGAGAGATGCCCATGAATATACAAGAAGCCTACAGAACTCCAAACAGACTGGACCAGAACAGAAATACTTCCCGTCACATAATAATCAAAACACCAAATGTTCTAAACAAAGAAAGAATACTAAAGGCAGTAAGAGAAAAAGGCCAAGTAACATATAAAGGAAGACCTATCAGAATCACAGCAGACTTTTCACCTGAGACTATGAAGGCTAGAAGGTCCTGGGCAGATCTCATGCAGACTCTAAGAGAACACAAATGCCAACCAAAACTACTATATCCAGCAAAACTCTCAATCACCATAGATGGAGAAACTAAGATATTTCACGACAAAACCAAGTTCACCCAATATCTATCCACAAACCCAGCCCTAAAAAGGATAATAGGAGGACAACACCAATACAAGGAGGGAAACTCCACCCTGAAAAAAGCAAGATAGTAACCTTTCATCAAACCCAAATAAGTTAAGCAATCAAATTTAAAAAATAACGTCAAAAATGATAGGAAGTAACAATCACTATTCCTTAATATCTCTTAACATCAATGGACTCAATGCCCCAATAAAAAGACACAGACTAACTGACTGGATACGTAAACAGGACCCTACATTTTGCTGCTTACAGGAAACACACCTAAGGGTCAAAGACAAACACTACCTTAGAGTAAAAGGCTGGAAGACAATTTTACAAGCAAATGGTCTCAGGAAACAAGCTGGAGTAGCCATTTTAATATCAGATAAAATTGACTTTCAACCCAAAGTCATCAAAAGAGACTCTGAGGGACACTTCTTGCTGGTCAAAGGAAAAATACAACAAGAAGAACTCTCAATCCTGAACATCTATGCTCCAAATGCAAGGGCACCCTCTTTCATAAAAGAAACTTTATTAAAACTCAAAGCACACATTGCACCTAACACAATAATTGTTGGTGACTTCAACACTGCACTTTCCTCAATGGACCGATCAGGAAAACAGAAACTAAACAAGGACACAATGAAACTAATTGAAGCTTTGGACCAATTAGATTTAACTGATATATATAGAACATTCTATCCTAAAACAAAAGAATATACCTTTTTTTCAGCACCTCATGGTACCTTCTCCAAAATCGACCATATAATTGGTCACAAGACAGACCTCAACAAATATAAAAAGATAGAACTAATCCCATGCCTCCTATCTGATCACTATGGAATAAAAGTGGTCTTCAATAGCAACAGAAACAACAGAAAACCCACAAACACGTGGAGATTGAACAATACTCTACTCAATGACACCTTGGTCAAGGAAGAAATAAAGAAAGAAATTAAAGACTTTTTAGAACACAATGAAAATGAAAACACAACATACCCAAATCTATGGGACACAATGAAAGCAGTGCTAAGAGGAAAACTCATAGCCCTGAGTGCCTCCAAAAAGAAAATGGAGAGAGCATACATTACCAACTTAATGACACACCTGAAAGCCCTAGAACAAAAAGAAGCTATTTCACCCAGGAGGAGTAGAAGGCAGGAAATCATCAAACTCAGGGCCGAAATCAATCAAGTAGAAACAAAGAGAACCATACAAAAAATCAACAAAACTAGGAGCTGGTTCTTTGAGAAAATCAACAAGATAGATAAACCCTTAGCCAGACTGACCAAAGGGCACAGAGAAAGTATCCAAATTAACAAACTTAGAAATGAAAAGGGAGACATAACAACGGAAACTGAGGAAATCCAAAAAATCATCAGATCCTACTACAAGAGCCTGTACTCAACACAACTGGAGAATCTGGAGGAAATGGACAATTTCCTTGACAGATACCAAATACCAAAATTAAATCAGGACCAACTAGACCATCTAAACAGTCCCATAAAGCCTAAAGAAATAGAAGGAGTCATAGAAAGTCTTCCAACCAAAAAAAGCACAGGACCAGATGGTTTCAGTGCAGAATTCTACCAGACCTTCAAAGAAGAGTTAACACCAATACTCTTCAAACTATTCCACAAAATAGAAACAGAAGGAACACTACCCAATTCCTTCTACGAAGCCACAATTACGCTGATACCAAAGCCACACAAAGATCCAACAAAGAAAGAGAACTTCAGACCAATTTCCCTTATGAACATCGATGCAAAAATACTCAACAAAATTCTTGCCAACCGAATCCAAGAACACATCAAAACGATCATCCACCATGATCAAGTAGGCTTTATCCCGGGAATGCAGGGTTGGTTCAATATACGGAAATCCATCAATACAATCCACTACATAAACAAACTCAAAGAACAAAATCATATGGTCATTTCATTGGATGCTGAAAAAGCATTTGACAAAATTCAGCATCCTTTCATGCTTAAAGTCTTGGAGAGAACAGGAATTCAAGGCCCATACCTAAACATAGTAAAAGCAATATACAGCAAACCGGTAGCCAGCATCAAACTAAACGGAGAGAAACTTGAAGCAATCCCACTGAAATCAGGGACCAGACAAGGCTGCCCCCTTTCTCCTTATCTTTTCAATATTGTACTTGAGGTACTAGCTCGGGCAATTCGACAACATAAGGAGGTCAAAGGGATACAAATTGGAAAGGAGGAAGTCAAACTATCATTATTTGCAGACGACATGATCGTCTACCTAAGTGACCCAAAGAACTCCACTAGAGAGCTCCTACAGCTGATAAACAACTTCAGCAAAGTGGCAGGTTACAAAATCAACTCAAGCAAATCAGTGGCCTTCCTATACTCAAAGGATAAGCAGGCTGAGAAAGAAATTAGGGAAATGACCCCCTTCACAATAGCCACAAACAGTATAAAGTATCTTGGGGTGACTCTTACCAAACATGCGAAAGATCTGTATGGCAAGAACTTCAAGACTCTGAAGAAGGAAATGGAAGAAGACCTCAAAAAATGGGAAAACCTCCCATGCTCATGGATCGGTAGAATCAATATAGTTAAAATGGCCATTTTGCCTAAAGCACTATACAGATTCAATGCAATACCCATCAAAATCCCAACTCAATTCTTCACAGAGTTAGAAAGAGCAATTATCAAATTCATCTGGAACAACAAAAAACCCAGGATAGCTAAAACTATTCTCAGCAACAAAAGAAAATCTGGGGGAATCAGTATCCCTGACCTCAAGCAATACTACAGAGCAATAGTGTTAAAAACTGCATGGTATTGGTACAGTGACAGGCAGGAGGATCAATGGAACAGGATTGAAGATCCAGAAATGAACCCACACACCTATGGCCACTTGATCCTCGACAAAGAGGCTGAAAACATCCAATGGAAAAAAGATAGCCTTTTCAACAAATGGTGCTGGTTCAACTGGAGGTCAGCATGCAGAAGAATGCGAATTGATCCATCCTTGTCTCCTTGTACTAAGCTCAAATCCAAATGGATCAAGGACCTCCACATAAAGCCAGACACTCTGAAGCTAATAGAAAAGAAACTGGGGAAGACCCTTGAGGACATCGGTACAGGGAGAAAGTTTCTGAACAGAACACCAATAGCGTATGCTCTAAGAGCAAGAATTGACAAATGGGACCTCATAAGGTTACAGAGTTTCTGTAAGGCAAAGGACACCGTCAAGAGGACAGATCGGCAACCAACAAATTGGGAAAAGATCTTCACCAATCCTACATCAGATAGAGGGCTAATATCCAATATATATAAAGAACTCAAGAAGTTAGACTCCAGAAAACCGAACAACCCTATTAAAAAATGGGGTACAGAGTTAAACAAAGAATTCTCACCTGAAGAACTTCGGATGGCGGAGAAGCATCTTAAAAAATGCTCCACTTCATTAGTCATTAGGGAAATGCAAATCAAAACAACCCTAAGATTTCATCTTACACCAGTCAGAATGGCTAAGATTAAAAATTCAGGAGACAGCAGGTGTTGGAGAGGGTGCGGAGAAAGAGGAACACTCCTCCACTGCTGGTGGGGTTGCAAATTGGTACAACCACTCTGGAAAGCAGTCTGGCGGTTCCTCCGAAAACTGGGCACCTCACTTCCAGAAGATCCTGCTATACCACTCCTGGGCATATACCCAGAGGATTCCCCACCATGTAATAAGGATACATGCTCTACTATGTTCATAGCAGCCCTATTTATAATTGCCAGATGCTGGAAAGAACCCAGGTATCCCTCAACAGAAGAGTGGATACAAAAAATGTGGTATATCTACACAATGGAGTACTATTCAGCCATTAGAAACAATGAATTCATGAAATTCTTAGGCAAATGGATGGAGCTAGAGAACATCATACTAAGTGAGGTAACCCAGACTCAAAAGGTGAATCATGGTATGCACTCACTAATAAGTGGTTATTAACCTAGAAAACTGGAATACCCAAAACATAATCCACACATCAAATGAGATACAAGAAGAAAGCAGGAGTGGTCCCTGGTTCTGGAAAGACTCAGTGAAACAGTATGTGGCAAAACCAGAACGGGGAACTGGGAAGGGGTGGGAGGGAGGACAGGGGAAGAGAAGGGGGCTTACGGGACTTTCGGGGAGTGGGGGGGGGGGCTAGAAAAGGGGAAATCATTTGAAATGTAAATAAATTATATCAAATAAAAAAAAAAGACAAAAAAAAAAAAAAAAAAAAAAAAAAAAAAGAAAATTGCTCTTTCTAACTCAGTGAAGAATTGAGTTGGGATTTTGATGGGGATTGCATTGAATCTGTATATTGCTTTTGGCAAGATGAGCATTTTTACTATATTAATCCTACTGATCTGTGAGCATAGAAGATTTTTCCATCTTCTGAGGTCTTCTTCAATTTCTTAATTCCAATACTTAAAGATTTTATCATACAGAACTTTCCCTTGTTTTGTTAGAGTCACACACCAAGATACTTTATATTGTTTGTAGCTATTGTGAAGGACGTCATTTCCCTAATTTCTTTCTCAACATGTTTATCCTTTGAGTATAGGAAGGCTACTGATTTGCTCGAGTTAATTTTATATCTGGTCACTTTCCTGAAGTGTTTATTAGCTGTAGGAGTTCTCTGGTGGAGGGTTTTTTTTTGGGGGGGGGGGGGTGGGGAGTCACTTAAGTAGACTATCATATCATCTGCAAATAGTGATAATTTGACTTCTTGCTTTCTAATTTGTATCCGTTTGACTTCCCTTTGTTGTCTAATTGCTCTAGCTAGAACTTCAAGTACTATATTGAAAAAATTTGGAGATCGAGGGCAGTCTTGTCTAGTCCCTGATTTTAATGGGGTTGCTTCAAGTTTCTCTCCATTTAGTTTGAAGTTGGCTACTGGTTTGCTGTATATTGCTTTTACTGTGTTTAAGTATAGGCCTTTAATTTCTGTTCTTTCCAAGACCTTTAACTTGAAAGGATTTTGTTGAATGCTTTTTCAGTACCTAATGAAAGGACCATTTGATTTTTTTCTTTGAGTTTGTTTATATAGTGGATTTACGTTGATGGATTCCTGTATATTGAGCTATCCCTGCATCCATGGGTTGAAGCCTACTTGATCATGGTGAGTGACTGTTTTGTGTTCTTGCATTTGGTTGGCAAGAATTTTATTGAATATTTTTGCATTGATATTCATAAGAGAAATTCTTCTAAAGTTCTCTCTCATTGGATCTTTGTGTGGTTTTGGTATCAGTGAAATTGTGGCTTCATAGAAGGAGTTGGGTAGTGTTCCTTTTGTTTCTATTTTGTGGAATAGTTTGAAGAGCTGGTTCTTTGAGAAAATCAAGAGGATAGGTATACTTTTAGCTAGACTAGCCAGAGGGCACAGAGACAGTATCCAAATTAACAAAATCAGAAATGAAAAGGGAGAAATAACAACAGAAACTGAGGAAATTCAAAAAATCACCAGATCCTACTACAAAAGCCTATACTCAACACAAGTGGAAAATCTGTATGAAATGGACAATTTCCTAGATAGATACCAAATACCAAAGTTAAATCAGGATCAGATAGACCATCTAAATGGTCCTTTAACCCCTAAAGAGATAGAAGTGTTCATTGATAGTCTCCCAACCAAAAAACAAAAACAAAAACAAAAAACAAAAAACAAAAAACACAGGACCAAATGGTTTTAGCACAGAATTCTATCAGACCTTCAAAGAATACCTCCTTTGTCTTTTTATGAAAATAGCCAGATAACAAGGCAGCAGATGCTGCTCAGTTGAGTATTTATACTTCAATATACAGTTCTGTCAAGCCACATGCCAGTCAAAAAAGCCAGAGTTTTGTGTACATCCACATTCGTGCCTATATTTTGTGTGTCCTGTGATTTGAACTATGTATGAATGTATTGTTGATTTTGATGAATTTCCTTTATTTTAAGCTTTACCTTGAGAGGTCTTAGCAGCTTAGATGAAGGAACAATCAATCAGCCCAAAGCAATGATTCATAACAAAACACTCTAACAAAACACAAGTACTTCCAGATATAGTCTATGTGAGAAAGCAACAAAATCAAAGCTGTTGTCCAAAGTATAACACACACACACACACACACACACACACACACTCCACCTTCCTTCTCCCTTAGAATTATAAGGGTTTAGAAGTCCCAGTACAAGAAGTCATTATGAAAAAAACTCCAACTATATCCTATATTCAATGCATATGTTTAGCCCCGAGGATGTTGCCATGTATTATAAAGAACACTAATGCCATTATCTCTCCTGTACACATTTGATGTATGTGGATATATGCACATTTGTATAATATTGAGGCCACCAAGTGTCCTGATTTATCACTCTTCATTTTATGCATTTATCCAGAGCTACGCATGAGACCACAAAATCCCAGCAACTCTTCTGTCTCCATCCCTCATAGTTCTGGGGTTACATTCCTGACTCTTTTACATGGGTGCTTCTTATTCATCAAGTCCTCTTATGCCCTGATCATATCTCATACACCAGACACAATAATTTTGAATATTAGATATATAAAGATATGGTGAGCTAATGACATCTTCGCAGTGTGAAGTTCTTCTTTCATTAATCATCTTTAGAGGAAGGGAAGAATGCCTCCTCAGTCACCAGGAAATCCTCAGGAATTAATTGTTTATATCCTGCACATCCTGACATTTAGCCTTCTATAATAAACTTTCATCTCACTGAGGACTTCCTTATAGCAAAATAAAATTTCATATTGCTTTAAGAATAATCATACAAATTTACCTTCTTTTCTTTTTACTATAAAATTGCACTGTATAGTTTCTAATTTTGTTCAGTTTGTTTTTTTTTGTATTGTTTTGATTTTACCTTCCTTGAGAAAAAGCATGTATTGGAGCTTCTGCTTGCTAGACTCTAGAGTTTCTAAAGTTCAGTCTAGGAAATGCTCTTTCTTATTCTTTGCAAGGCTCCTATATTCGAGAAGGGCACTAGCATAAGCAGAACCCATGGAAGAGATATGACTCCAAAGACCACTATCAGCTCTGAGACTGATAACTATTGTCAACTTGATTGAATTTAGAATCACCAAGGAAACACATCTGAGTATGTCTGTGATCAAGTTTAATGTTCAATAACAGGGTCCAGATAAAGCATCTTCAGCTGTTAGGTAAGCTTAAGGAGATACTTCACACTTGGCACTGTGACCATAGGGAAGGTATTTGGAATGCAATATCCCAGCCACCAAAGGCTGACAGTTCTAAACTTTGGATTTATTTGAAAAAATATTCTGTCCTCAGGACAGAATTCACACTAAAGAAACCTGTCTTCCCAGGTTCAGTATTATGGCATACAGAATCCCCTGAAGCTATAGTAGGAAGGGGTCCGACTACAGTCTGACTACAGTCAGACTACAGTCTGAGATAACAGCAGCAATCTGCAATTAACACATGATGCTAGTTTTGTAGGCATTCAAAGTTCATGGAGATAACCTACCCAGTCTGCAAAAGCTTCGAGTACAAGCAACACGTGGCAGCTTCATATTATTAATAAATAGATGCTGAGAGGCCACTTGGTGAACTATAACAGTAAGTTTTAATTAGAAATGGAACTTGGGAAAAATTGGAAAATGCAGAACTATCAAATGTTCACCCAACCTAGAGCACATTGAAGCATGGTGATCTTGAAGGCAAGACTCCAAAGAAGAGGAATAAACTGAGGTATCAGAGTGTTCAAAATAGACTTCATTCCCAGACTAATGCTGAATGCTGAGAAGAGTTCTAAGTGCCTGCTGTGCTTAGAACTCCAGGGGCTTTTGGGGCAATTGTAGAATGGTTACAGAGCGTGGAGCTGGGAACTGGATCAGGAATGTTTCACCTCTGGTCTTCTAACATCCATGCAGCCTATGTGTTCTTGACTCCAGTGTTCAGTTTTGTCCTCTCCACTCTAACCCACACCATTTTTTATAAGCTGAGAGTCAGAAGAGTTAGAAATCCCTAATTTTGATTAGACTATTAATGACTGAGACATCCTCAAAACTCAGAAATATGACTGGCAGCAAGAAGGACAAATAGCTAGATTAGAGACCAGTAATTCCCAGAAATTCTTATGTATCCACCCCTCGTAGTTTTGGGGTTACATGTCTGGCATTTTTACTTGGGTCCTGGAATCTAAACTCAGGTTTATGCTTATTCAGCAAGTCCTCTTAGGCCCTGAGCATGTCCTCCCCACTCTAACCCACACCATCTTTCGCAAATTGAGAGTCAGAGGAGTCCGAAGACCCTAATTTTATATAGACTATTAAAGAATGAGACATCCTTATAACCTAAAAATATGACTGACAGCAAGAAGGAGCTTTAGAGATCTTCCATGCAGACATAACTTATAAGGGCAACTCTTAATGGTAGAACCCGGTAAATGAAGGAGTACAAGATGTATATTCACAGCCTTGTGACCTCCCTAAAAGTTCCAAGCACCATACAACTAGCCTCAGAGTAAGATCCAGACACCAGTTTGTACAACACCTTATTACTCACATCTTTTTTCCATCACCAGTTCTGCAGATGCATTCCACTGCCATGAGCGTATGCCTCTGCAGCTTAGGATGAGGAAGGACCAATGGCCCTCACCATCTATTGTATCTCATACTCCCCTAGGCCCTCCTAGGGTCACGCTAAGGTTCTTAATGTTTTATACCAATGCTAACACAGAAGTATGTCTCTTTAGTGATTCTAAATCCAATTAAGTTGAAAGTAATGTAGAGATATCCATATTCACAGAAACTATAAAATAGGATGGCCATATACTGATCATATGCATTAGTCTTTGATGTGGCCTTTGGAACCATATCTCCTTGGTTGCATAGTGTAAAATAGCATATTTTTAAATAATATCTACAAGTGTTCTAAAAATGAAAAGACAGTTAAAAGTAGCAAGTCAAAGCTAAATTCCTGCTAAGTATCTTGTTTCTAAAACCATGAGAAAAATGGAAAATGCTTTTAAGAGTGCCTGTGGTCAATGTGGTCAATGGCTTAGGTACATCTTAGTTTTCTGATGAAAGAACAAAAATAAATGTTCAGTCAAAGCTCAGGGGACAAAGTAGTACTCAAATGTTTTCTCTGTATTCTCCTAGATGATGAGTACATAAGCTTTTGACTTTGTAAAGTCAGGAGCAAAACACAGATTGAAAAGACAGATGCCTTCTTACATAAAAAATGAACTCACTCAAGCACCCTTCTCTAAGTAAGGTATCTATGTCTGGCTCCTAAGGGATCTGTGGCTACCCACACCAGATCCTGAAGGAGTCATGTCAGGCAGCAGAAGGTGGGACAAGTTATGTATTATCAGACCCTATATCATCAGATAAAAATTTGTCCCCACTTACTTGCCTAGCAAGTCATCAGGGGCTGGAAAGAAAGTGAACTATGACTCATTCAAACTGAAAAGTAACTCATACAGGGGATTGTCTGGCATTCAGGGTTTATCATTTACCATAACCTGTTGGGACTAGGCCTGTCTGTCAGGCAGCTCTCTACCTTTGTCTTGGACAGGCATCAAGGAGACATGTCAGGCACACTCCAGCTTCATCTGCCACAGGGTGACTCAGACATTTTTAACTGAGCCTCACCCTCTGACCCCTCCCAGCTCCTGTGCCCTGCTTAGAATGCGAACAAGTTGCTTAGAGAAAAGATAGGAGCAGGGGCAGGAAGGACAGCAAACAAAGGGAGGGGAAGGCCAGTCCTAGAGCCACAGTAAGTATGTAAATACTTCCTGTTATATGTCAAGTCTAATCACATGCCAAAAAAGGAAGCGAATTTCTTTCCTTCTTCTTCTTCCTCTCTTGTTTATTTTCTGTTCCCTTCTTCCTTTCGTATTTTCTCGGGGAATACTGGATGAATGCTTACACTATACTTTTCCAACAACAAACTCTGAGCCAATTCTCAGGATGCATGAAAGTGCACCACAATGCGATGGCAATGTGAAGGAGAGTCAATCTTGTGTGAGAAAGGGAAGCGGTCCAGGACAGTGTCCTGTGAGCTGAACCTATGCAAACGGAGCACATAGGAGTCGTGTGGTTAAGTAAATGAGGAAAGGGATAACGGAGTATGAACAGGAGCTGAGTGTGTTCTTTGCATAACCACTGATCTAGGTATGGAGGCATGGCAGTAAACAAAATAAATCTTACCTTCAGATTAAATGGCTTTGACAAACATGGTACTTGGGGTGTAAAGTTCCATGATTCTTTGAAGAATGATACTCTGAACTTTAATAGTATGTAAATACAAAAATTGTTTTATTCTGCAGAAATCCAGCCTGCTGGGGTCTCCCATTATCAGAATAGAGAGACAACCAAGTGAACTTTCAGGCTCTATTTAAAGCACATTAGGGAATTCCAGGGTTGGAGACTTCTATGTTAATCTGTTGGGTACATTTCTATAGACATTCTATTACTAGGGTGTGAGGGCTGGAAACTTTCTGGGGAGGTCTGGAAACTGTTGCTGGGGAAGTCTGGAAACAGCTGCTGACCCATTGTTCTTGCCTCAGGCCAGGTGGCTGGGCAGCTTCTGAGGCCTGGAATTACCTGGATTTGCCCAGTTCTTGGAAACAGAGAATATCCAGTTCCCTTAACTGCATATTTGAAACCTGTCATAGAATCATCCTAGCTTTCTCAGGAGTCACACTGGAAAAAAAATTTTAAGTGATAAAGAGCAGCAGGGTGGATGCTGGCTATCCATTCACAGACCTCGAATTTGACAGGAAAACAATGCTCTTTAGAAGAATAAAAATGAGAAAAACATTATCTCCTGGTTTCTACTTATGTCTGATTGAAATTACTGTTGGCATTTTTAGACTATTCATTATTCACCAAAAGAGTAAAGAGAAATTAAAAAAAAAAAAAAACAAGTAAGCAAAACAAAACAAAACAAAAACTAAATTGGAACTTTCAACTTTCCACCCTCTGGCTATTTACTTCGAACTTTGGGACTTTGAAAGTCCCAAAGAGAGCAAACAATCCTCAAGGTCCTCTGAAAGAGGGCCACAAGCATCCTTGTCACCAACATCTGAAACTGCTTCCTTTCCCAAAGCCTGAAACCTCATAGTTCTCTTCAATTCTTAAATACCAACCAACCAACAAACAAACAAACTAACAGAAAAACCCAATTTAGTAAAGTTAGATTTCTAACACTTTATCTTATTTTATTAAAGTAAAATGGAAACTAAGTTGATGCAATAATTTTAAGACTACAATTTGAAGTTTTGATAAGTGCACAAATCTGAGCATTTCCTCCCTCAGCATCACACCATCTTCTATTTGAAGTTGCATACTATGTGACACTACCTAGAAAGAGGTGGTCACTTCACAGCTACCACAGAAACTAATTCTCAGAGCTGCTATAAGTGGAATCATGAAGTATATTTTATTTAAGGTCTGACTTCCTGTGCATGTCTTTGATGTTTTATTTTATGACTAACAATTCTTTTATTCATTATCCTTAGCTAAACACCCGGCTTATTTCCAGAATTTTATTTTATATTATTTTATTTTTATGCTTATGGATAAAATTACTAAGCATATTCTTATTCTGAACTTTTTATTTTTTCATTTCTCTTGAGATGTACAATGATTTGGTTGAAGTAACTGTGCATTTATCTCATAAGGAGTTCTCAAATGGCTTTGTGAAGTCCTTGTGCTACTTTATACTCATGCCATCCTTTTGAACTTTAGCCAGATGCTAATGGCACAGAACCATGCTTCTTTTTCTCTTGTTACAATTTTCTGCAATCATAGGGTTTTTTTTTTTTTTTACATTCTCATGCCATTTTGTACTCTTTAGTAAAATTTCTGTGTTTGTCTCTTTCATATACATGTAGTTAGTTAAAACAAAACAAAACAAAACAAAAAACAAATTTCAGGTTGGTGAGATAGCTCAGTGGTTAAGAGCAATGTCTGTTCTTCCAGAGGTCCGGAGTTCAATTCCCAGCAACCACAAGGTAGTTCACAGCCATCTATACTGGCATCTAATGCCCTCCTCTAACTTGCAGGAACACATGCAGATAGAAGACTCATACATCAAATAATAAATAAATAAATAAATACATCTAAAAACAAATGTATAAAATCCAAACTTTCTCTTTCAGATTTAGCTTAAATGAAATCCTGCTTGATTTAGAACCAAAACTGCAAGAGTGACCAGCAGAAATTAAGATTATGGGAACAAAATAAAAAATTTCCTATTGGGTCACTACAAGTGATAATGAGTGGAACATAGAAATTTTCCCCCTTTCCACTCCTTGATATCTGGATCCATGGATCCTGACTATGGGAGAAATCATACTGTATGTTGCAAGTTGACTCAAAACATATATGACTTCAGCCCACCAGGCTGTTTCCACCTAATTGATTCTGTAACTGTATCTTCAAAAGGTCATTCCATTTTTCTATTAGACTAGCTACTCAGGGTAGTGGGAAGCATGATAAAAACTAGTGGATTCTTTAATCGTGAGCCTATTGTCAAACTTCTCTGTCTGTGAAGTGAGTTCCTTGGTCAGAAGCAATACTGTGTAGAATACCATGATAGTAGATAAGACTTTCTGTAAGTTCATAGGTGATGGTTTTGTCAGAGGAATTACATGAAGGAAACACAAAGGTATAACCAGAATAAATATTTACTCTAGTAAGGACAATGTGTTGTCCTACAACTCCAGAAGTTTAGTCCATTATTGTCATGGCAGGATGCAAGACATGATACTGGAGAAGGAGGTGCTACTTTTACATTTGGATAAGCAGGCAGAAGGAAGAAAAATTGACCACACTAGGCCTGAGTTGTTCATCTGAGACCTGAGAGTCCATCCCTTAGTGATATACATCCAACAAAGCCACACCTTTTCCAACAAGGCCTCAATGTCAATTAAGAGGTTCTGAAGAATAAGCAGTGTTTTTAATATTTATTTGATATTTTCATACCAAGGCCACAAATATTCAAAACCATTGCATAAACATGCATGAAATCTAGTAAAATTTCCTATACAGCAGCTCTTTGACAATATAATGAGTCATGTACCTTATTTGACTTAGGGGGGATATGAAAGATAGTTATATGAGTAAAAGAGGAAGAGAAAACAAAAGCCAAAATAGGATTTATGGGAATTTATGGACATATTTTATAAGAATTTCAACAATGAAATAAGCTTTGCTATTGTAATAGTGCAACAAGGGACCAATATGTGCCATGTGCATTTTCTATATAAGAGGCAAAAGCTGAAGAATTCAAACATCAATTATCAGTGTTGAACCCTTAGTGAAATGGAGGCCAATAGTATCTAAATAATGTAGCATTTCCATGGTATTAATGCTGGAGCTAGGAAAACCTAGAGACAGGATTCCATTACTTATACTTTTAACTTTATTGTCTTTCCCTTTTCTCACAACTAAATGAGAAAGCAACAAAATCAGGAACTGTGAAGATTTCCTCAGCATTTATTCAGTCCACCACCACTCAGTATGAATAACATGAAAACTTAGTGGTATTAGAGATCATGGAGCTGGACCCACAAGTGTCTTGAGTATATATGCCTCTCATTGACAGAACTTTTGTAGACAGGTATGAACTAAGAGTAATACTCTGAGAGTTCACTAACATTCTTAGATATAACATACCAATAGTTACATTATTTTCTTCTGAAGAATGGAAGAAAAAAGAACAATTGATGATGCTATTGAAACACAAACAGGAAAGAACATTGCTAGGAGACTGTTTGACCAGGCAGAAGGTAAGTCAAGCTGTGTGTGAAGAGAGCCCCTCAGTATCTAGAAGGTAAAGACAATCATGGAGGCTTTGTGCTATTATTTTGATTTCACTATGTATACGGAAGTTAAAGAGGATATCTGTCAGGGAGGGCACAATGATCAGGACTGAATGGTTTAAAAACCTGTGGGGAGGTCCTTATACCTCTTAGAGTGCTGAAACAATCTTGTTTGATTTTTTAATAGCCAAGAGATACTCTGATTTTAGTTATTATTATTGCAGTAATCCTATTCATACTTTAATTTAACAAGTATGTACTGAGCACCATGCTAAATGCCAGAGAAACAAAATAGTGAGAAAATAATCTTGCTTTGTGGAAATGCACTCTGTCAAAATGACATCATCCAAAGCATATGAAAATTCAATGTATACTTGTATTGTATGATCTTAGCTGTAGAGAACAGCAGAGTGCCCATGAATAAAGAGAAGGAGCTATTCATAAACCTAGTTGACCAGAGCAGAGCTATGAGGATTTATAAGGAGGCAGAAAGTAGAATGTGTGGAGGAGTAAATATTGTCAACAAGAACACATAATTTGAGTACATGGTGTGTGACATGATGAGGTTCATGGCCTGTCACAGCCAATGAGGAAGTTTAAAACTGACCAGAAGTAGGGCACTGAGGCTGTCCCTTCATACATTAATCCCAGAAAGAGCTCATTCATGCTTTGAAGATACCTAAGCACTTAGACAGGCAGCCTTGAATGTCGGGCTTCTTTTCATTTACAGTTTAGATTATATTTTATGTAAAATTTTGAAATTTCTAAAATGGGTTGCTGATTTTTAAACTTATCCTAGGAAAGGGAGGTCAACTGACTTTTGAGAGCTCTAGTGTCAGCAGAGTGACACTGCCTCTGTGCCCTGTAGTTTGCTTTGTTGCTCTGTTGTTGGAAATATTGTGTGCTTTATGTTTTGTTCTAACATCAAGAAATTGCTCAGCCCTTGAATAATTCAGAGGGTACATGAGAGTATTTCTTTTTTTTCTTTCTTCCTTCCTTCCTTTCTTTCTTTCTTTCTTTCTTTCTTTCTTTCTTTCTTTCTTTCTTTCTTTCTTTCTTTCTTTGTTTTTTTTTTTTTTTTTTTTTTACAGCAAACCGGTAGCCAACATCAAACTAAATGGAGAGAAACTTGAAGCAATACCACTAAAATCTGGGACTAGACAAGGCTGTCCTCTCTCCATATCATTTCAATATAGTACTTGAAGTTCTAGCGAGAGCAATTAGACAACATAAGGAGGTCAAGGGGATACAAATTGGAAATGAAGAAGTCAAATTATCACTATTTGCAGATGACCTGATAGTCTACTTAAGTGACCCGAAAACCTCCACCAGAGAACTCCTACAGCTGATAAACAACTTCAGCAAAGTGGCTAGCAAATCAGTTGCCTTCCCATGCTCAAAGGATAAGCAGGCTGAGAAAGAAGTTAGGGAAATGACACCCTTCAAAATAGTCACAAATAATATAAAGTATCATGGTGTGACTCTAACCAAACAAGTGAAAGATCTATATGACAAGAACTTCAGGTCTCTGAAGAAGGAAATCAAAGAAGACCTCAAAAAATGGAAAAATCTGCCATGCTCGTGGATTGGCAGGATTAATATAGTTAAAATGGCCATCTTGCCAAAAGCGATCTACAGATTCAATGCAAACTGGGGAAGACCCTTGAGGACATGGGCACAGGGGAAAAGTTCCTGAACCAATAGCTTATGCTTTAAGATCAAGAATTGACAAATGGGACCTCATAAAATTACAAAGTTTCTGTAAGGCAAAGAACACTGTTAAAAGGACAAAACGGCAACCATCAAATTGGGAAAGGATATTCACCAACCCTACATCTGATAGAGGGCTAATATCCAATATATACAAAGAACTCAAGAAGTTAGACCCCAGGGAAACAAATAACCCTATTAAAAAATGGGGTACAGATCTTAACAAAGAATTTTCACCTGAAGAAATTTGAATGGCCTAGAGGCACCTTAAGAAGTGCTCAACATCATTAGTTATTTGGAAAATGCAGATCAAAACAACCCTGAGATTTCACCTTACACCAGTCAGAATGGCTAAGGTCAAAAACTCAGGAGACAGCAGGTGTTGGCGAGGATGTGGAGAAAGAGGGACATTCCTCCACTGCTGGTGGGGCTGTAAGATGGTACAACCACTGTGGAAATCAGTCTGGAGGTTCCTCAGAAAACTGGACATGAGACTTCCAGAGGACCCTGCTATACCTCTCCTGGGCATATACCCAAAGGATTCCCTGACATGCAATAAGGACACATGCTCCATTATGTTCATAGCAGCCTTATTTATAATAGCCAGAAGCTGGAAAAAACCCAGATGCCCCTCAAAGGAGGAATGGATTCAGAAAGTGTGGTATATTCACACAATGGAATACTACTCAGCAATTAGAAACAATGAATTCACAAAATTTTTAGGCAAATGATTTGATCTGGAAAATATCATCCTAAGTGAGGTAACCCAATCACAAAAGAATACACTTGGAATGCAATCTCTGATAAGTGGATATTAATTAGCCCAGAAGCCCTGAATACCCAACGCACAAATTCCATAACAAATGACTCCCATGAAGAAGTATGGAGAGGGTCCTGATCCTGGAAAGAATTGATCTAGCATTGGAAGGGAATATAAGGACAGAGAAAAAGGAGGGAGGTGATAGGGGAAGGGATGGAGAGAAGGTTTATGGGACATATGGGGAGGGGGGATCCGGGAAAGGGGAAATCATTTGGAATGTAAACAAAGAATATAGAAAATAAAAATATTAAAAAAGAAAAAAAATGTGACTTTCAGTAAAAATACTGCTTCCAGAAATCTCTATATATCCCTGACACTTTGAGACATCCTTCTTCGAAGTCATTAAGGCAACTAGTCAAAGCTCCCCATAACTTCTCTAAACAGAAAAAATCCACTCTAATAGCTGTGGAAATAGACTTATTCACAGGACTCTGAAGGTTAATAAATGGCTTACCTGTTTGAATCTAGTGTTCTAGTTCATGGAATCCAACAGAGAGGTCTGATTTATTCCATGTGTTTACTTTGTCTTTTAACCCAGTGCCATCCCTGTTATTATTTAGTCCTGTTCACTTTATAATGTTATTTCCCATGAGACCACAGGATTCCAGGAAGTAGCTGTCCTTTTTTGAGAGCAGGTACAGGTAATTTCAGAAAACTGTCTGCTTATATCCAATGATATATTTGTTGGTGGTTCTTGCTAAGACTAGACTTTTGAATTCTACCGCAGAAAAGATACACATAAAATGTAACTTCTAATGGTGACTGGGAAACTGAGACCTGCTCCTGTTTAAGCTTATGCCATTTTTCATGCATGGAATAATTGAACACAGCTAAGAGATACGTGTATCAGGAGTTTACTTTTATATATACTAGTTTGTCTTCTCTTTTAACATTGTAGATATAATTCAGAGGCCATATTTCAATTTCAATTTATTATCTAGCAGATAATATATATTTTTATATATCAATGCCAAGTAAATCATATATATATGATTTATATTAATATATATATATAATTACATAAAAGAACAAACTGTCTAGTTGTATTTGTAAACGGAAGGCAATAAAGTAAAATAATTTAGCTAAGTTATTGAAGAGGGATGGGCTCACAGTATAGGGAGCAGTTAAGGAGCAGATTTAGCCATTTATGGGCATGGGACAAAATATCAGCCCTTCCATGGTGTTTATTTTATAAGGCAGAAAGATTTTATACTAGAGCAAACATCTAAAGGACATATATGAGGAAAGAGAAAAAACATTGAACTTACTATAGTGATTTTTTTTAGGATCTGGAATTTCACAAAATTTCTTACAGGATTTAAAAGCAGAATCTGTTACTCAAGAAATACTCTCATTTAGTTTGATGCTGGCTACCGGTTTGCTGTATATTGCTTTTACTATGTTTAGGTATGGGCCTTGAATTCCTGTTCTCTCCAAGACTTTAAGCATGAAAGGATGCTGAATTTTGTCAAATGCTTTTTCAGCATCCAAAGAAATGACCATGTGGTTTTTTTCTTTGAGTTTGTTTATGTAGTGGATTGCATTGATGGATTTCCGTATATTGAACCAACCCTGCATTCCCGGGATAAAGCCTACTTGATCATGGTGGATGATCGTTTTGATGTGTTCTTGGATTCGGTTGGCAAGAATTTTATTGAGTATTTTTGCATCGATATTCATAATGGAAATTGGTCTGAAGTTCTCTTTCTTTGTTGGATCTTTGTATGGTTTTGGTATCAGCATAATTGTGGCTTCGTAGAAGGAACTGGGTAGTGTTCCTTCTGTTTCTATCTTGTGGAATAGTTTGAAGAGTATTGGTGTTAACTCTTCTTTGAAGGTCTGATAGAATTCTGCACTGAAACCATCTGGTCCTGTGATTTTTTTGGTCGGAAGACTTTCTATGACTCCTTCTATTTCTTTAGGCATTATGGGACTGTTTAGATGGTCTAGTTGGTCCTGATTTAATTTTGGTATTTGGTATCTGTCAAGGAAATTGTCCATTTCCTCCAGATTCTCCAGTTGTATTGAGTACAGGCTCTTGTAGTAGGATCTGATGATTTTGTGGATTTCCTCAGTTTCCATTGTTATATCTCCCTTTTCATTTCTAAGTTTGTTAATTTGGATACTTTCTCTGTGCCCTTTGGTCAGTCTGGCTAAGGGTCTTCCCCAGTTTCTTTTCTATTAGTTTCAGTATGTCTGGTTTTACATGGAAGTACTTGATCCACTTGGAGTGAAGTTTAGTACATGGAGATAAGAATGGATCAATTCGCATTCTTCTGCATGCTGACCTCCAATTGAACCAGCAGCATTTGTTGAAAAGGCTGTCTTTTTTCCACTGGATGTTTTTGGCTCCTTTGTCAAAGATCAAGTGACCATATGTGTGTGGATTCATTTCTGGGTCTTCAATTCTATTCCATTAGTCCACTTTTCTGTCTCTGTGCCAATGCCATGAAATTTTTAACACTATTGCTCTGTAGTATAGCTTGAAGTCAGGGATACTGATTCCCCCAGAATTTCTTTTGTTGTTGAAAATAGTTTTAGCTATCCTGGGTTTTTTGTTATTCCAGATGAATTTGAGAATTGCTTTTTCTAACTCTGTGAAGAACTGAGTTGGGATTTTGATGGGGATTGCATCAAATCTGTAGATCGCTTTTGGCAAGATGGCCATTTTAACTATATTAATCCTGCCAATCCACGAACATGGCAGATTTTTCCATTTTCTGAGGTCTTCTTTGATTTCCTTCTTCAGAGACCTGAAGTTCTTATCGTATAGATCTTTCACTTGTTTGATTAGAGTCACACCAAGATACATTAGATACTTGTGTTAAAGGAACACAAGAAGGACATAAATAAATTTCTTAAAGAAATACAGGAGAAAATGGATCAAATGTTAGAAGCCCTTACAAGGGAAACACAAAAATCATTTTAGGAAATGCAGGAGAATATGGGTCAACAGATAGAAGCCAATAAAGAGGAAATACAAAAATCACTTAAAGAAATACAGGAGAACTTGGGTCAACAGGCAGAAGCCATGAAAAAGGAAACTCAAAAATCTCTTAAAGAATTAAAAGAAAACAAAAATAAACAAATGAAAGAACTGAGCAAAACCATCCGGGATATAAAAACATAAGTAGAAACAACTAAGACGTCACAAAGGGAGACAACTTTGGAGATAGAAAACCTTGGGAAGAAGTCAAGAGCCATAGATGCAAATATCAACAACAGAATACAAGGAATAGAAGAAAGAATCTAGGATGCCGAAGATACCATAGAAACCATGGACTCATCAGTCAAAGAAAATGCAAAATGCAAAAAGATTGTAACCAAAAACATCCAGAAAATCCAGGGCAAAATGAGATGACCAAACCTAAGGATTATAGGTATAGATGAGAGTGAAGATTTACAATTTAAAGAGCCAGCAAATATCTTCATCAAAATTATGGAAGAAAACTTTCCTAGCCTAAAGAGAGAGATGCCCATGAATATACAAGAAGCCTACAGAACTCCAAACAGACTGGGCCAGAGCAGAAATACCTGCTGTCACACAATAATCAAAACCCCAAATGTACTAAACAAAGAAAGAATATTAAATGCAGTAAGAGAAAAAGGCCAAGCAACATATAGAGGAAGACCTATCAGAATTAGAGCAGACTTCTTACCAGAGACCACAAAAGCTATAAGATCCTTGGAAGAACTCATGCAGACTCTAAGAGAACTCAAGCGTCAGCCAAGACTACTATACCCAGCAAAACTTTCAATCTGCATTGATAGAGAAACCAAGATATTTCATGATAAAACCAAATTTACACAATATCTTTCCAAAACGCAGCCCTACAAAGGATAATAGGTGGAAAACTCCAATACAAGGAGGGAAACTACACACTGGAAAAAGCAAGATAGTAACATTCTTTCATCAAACCCAAAAGAAGAGAACCACTCAAACATAAAAGTAACATAGAAAACAACAGGAAGTAATAATCACTAATCCTTAATCTCTCTTAATATCAATGGACTCAATTCCTCAATAAAAAGACATAGACTAACAGAATGGATATGTAAACAGGACCCTACATTTTGCTGCATACTAGGAAACACACCTCAGTATCAAATACAAACACTACTTTAGAGTAAAAGGCTGGAAGACTATTTTACAAGCAAATGGTCTCAGTAAACAAGCCAGAGTAGCGATTCTAATATCAGATAAAATTGACTTTCAACCTAAAGTCATCAAAAGAGACAAAGAAGGACACTTCTTGCTGGCTAAACGAAAATCCACCAAGAAGAACTCTCAATTCTGAACATCTATGCTCCAAATGCAAGGGCACACTCACTAAGAGAAAGAAACTTTACTAAAACTCAAAGCACACATTACACCTTACACAATAATTGTGGGTGACTTCAACACTCCATTATCCTCAAAGGACCGATCAGGAAAACAGAAACTAAACAGGGACATAATGAAACTAATTGAAGTTTTGGACCAATTGGATTTAACAGAGATATATAGAACATTTCATCCTAAAGCAAAAGAATATACCTTTTTCTCAGTACCTCATAGTACCTTCTCCAAATTCGACCATGTAATTGGTCACAAGACAGACCTCAACAAATATAAAAAGATCGAACTAATCGCATGCCTCCTATCAGATCACTATGGAGTAAGAGTAGTCTTCAATAGCAACAAAAACAACAGAAAGCCCACACACACATGGAAACTGAACAATACTCTACTCAATGATACCTTGGTCAAGGAAGAAATAAAGAAATAAATCAAAGACTTTAAAAATTTTAATGAAAATGAAGGCATCACATAACCAAATCTATGGGACACAATGAAAGCAGTACTAAGAGGAAAACTCATAGCCCTGAGTGCCTCCAAAAAGAAACCGGAGAGAGCATACCCCAGCAGCTTAAAGGCACACCTGAAAACTCTGAAACAAAAAGAAGCTAATTCACAAAGGAGGAGTATAAGACAGGAAATTATCAAACTCAGGGCTGAAATCAACCAAGTTGAAACAAAGAGAACCATACAAAGAATCACCAAAACCAAGAGCTGGTTTTTTGAGAAAATCAACAAGATAGATAAACCCTTAGCCAGACTAACCAAAGGGCACAGAGCCAGTATCCAAATGAACAAAATTAGAAATGAAAAAGGAGATATAACAACAGAAACTGATGAAATTCAAAAAATCACCAATCATACTACAAAAGCCTATACTCAACACAGCTGGAGAATCTGGAGGAAATGGACAATTTCCTAGAGAGACACCAAATACCAAAATTAAATCAGTATCAAATAGATCATCTAAATAGTCCCATAATCCCTAAAGAAATAAAAGAGCTCATAGAAAGTCTTCCAACCAAAAGAATCACAGGACCAAATGGTTTTAGTGCAGAATTCTATCAGACCTTCAACAAAGACCTAACAGCAATACTTTTCAAACTATTACACCAAATAGAAACAGAAGGAACACTATCCAACTCGTTCTACAAAGACACAATTACTCTGATACCAAAACCACACAACAATCCAACAAAGAAAGAGAACTTCAGGCCAATTTCCCTAATGAATATCGATGCAAAAATACTCAATAAAATTCTTACCAACTGAATCCAAGAACACATCAAAACCATCATTCACCAGGATCAAGTAGGTTTCATCCAGGGATGCAGGGATGGTTTAATATATGGAAATCTGCCGATGAAATCTACTACATAAAAAAACTGAAAGAAAAAACCACACGGTCATTTCATTAGATGCTGAAAAAGCATTTGACAAAATTCAGCATCCTTTCATGCTAAAATTCTTGGAAAGAACAGAAATTAAAGGTCCAAACCTAAATATAGTAAAAGCAATACACAGCAAACCGGTAGTCAATATCAAACTAAATGGAGAAAAACTTGAAGCAATCCCACTAAAATCAGGGACTAGACAAGGCTGCCCCCATCTCCATATCTTTTCAATATAGTACTTGAAGTTCTAGCAATTAGACAACATAAGGAGGTCAAAGGGATACAAATTGGAAAGGAAGAGTCAAACTATCACTATTTGTAGATGATATGGTAATATACTTAATTTACCCAAAAAAAAACTACACCAGAGAACTCCTACAGCTGATAAACAACTTCAGCAAAGTGGCTTATTATAAAATCAACTCAAGGAAATCAGTAGCCTTCCTATACTCAAAGGATAAACAGACTAAGAAAGAAATTAGGGAAAAGACACCCTTCACAATAGTCACAAACAATATAAAGTATCTTGTGGTGACTCTAACCAAACAAGTGAAAGATCTGTATGACAAGAACTTCATGTCTCTGAAGAAGGAAATCAAAGAAGACCTCAGAAAATGGAAAAATCTGTGATCGTGGACTGGCATGATTAATATAGTAAAAATGGTCATCTTGCCAAAAGAAATATACAGATTCAATGTAATCCCCATCAAAATCCCAACTCAGTTCTTCATTGAGTTAGAAAGAACAATTCTCAAATTTATCTGGAATAACAAAACCCCAGGATAGCTAAAACTATTTTCAACAGTAAAAGAACTTCTGGTCCAGTATCCTGGACCTCAAGCAATACTACAAAGCAATAGTTTTAAAAAGTAGATAGTTTTGGTACAGTGACAAGCAGGTAGATCAATGGAATAGGACTGAAGACCCAAAAATGAAGCCACATACCTATGGTCACTTGATCTTTGACAAAGGAGCTGAAAACATCCAGTGGAAAAATATAGCCTTTTTTAATAAATGGTACTGGTTCAACTCGAAGTCAGCACGCAGAAGAATGCAAATTGGTCCATTCCTATCCCCTTGTACAAATCTCAGCTCCAAGTGGATCAAGGACCTCCACATAAAATCAGACACAATAAAAGTAATAGAAAAGAAACTGGGGAAGACCTTTGAGAACATGGGCACTGGGGAAAAGTTCTCCTGAACGGAACACCAATAGCTTATGCTCTAAGATCAAGAATTGACAAATGGGACCTCATAAAATTACAAAGTTTCTGTAAGGCAAAGGACACTGACAAAAGGACAAAATGACAACCAACAAATTGAGAAAAGATCTTCACCAACCCTACATCTGACAGAGGGCTAATATCCAATATTTACAAAGTTCTGAGTTCAAGTCCAGCCTGGTCTACAGAAAGCGTTCCAGGACAGCCAGGGCTACACAGAGAAACAAAGCCTTTTCACCTGAAGAACTTCAGATGGCTGAGAAGCACCTTAAGAAATGTTCAATATCATTAGTCATTAGGGAAATGCAAATCAAAACAACCCTGAGATTTCACCACACACCTGTCAGTATGGCTAAGATTAAAAATTCAGGAGACAGTAGGTGTTGGCAAGGATGTGGAGAAAGAGGAATACTCCACCATTGCAAGTGGGATTGCAAGATGGTACAACCACTCTAGAAATCAGTCTGGTGGTTTCTCAGAAAACTTGGCATGATAATTCCGGTGGACCCCACTAAACCAGTCCTGGGCATATACCCAGAGGATTCCCAGGCATGCAATAAGGACACATGCTCCACTATGCTCATAGCAGCCTTATTTATAATAGCCAGAAGCTGGACAGAATCCAGATGTCCCTCAATGGAGGAATGGATACAGTAAATATGGTATGTTTACGCAATGGAATCCTACTCAGCTATTAAAAACAATGAATTCATGAAATTCTTAGGCAAATGTTTGGAACTGGAAAATATCATCCTAAGTGAGGTAACCCAATCACAAAAGAAGACACATGGAATGCAATAACTGATAAGGGGGATATTAGCCCAGAAACTCTGAATACCCAAGACACAAACAATCATTCCCAAGAAGAAGGAAGGAGAGAGCCCTGGTCCTGGAAAGGTTTGATGCAGCATTGTAGGGGATTGCCAGGATACAGAACTGGGAGGAGATTGATTGGGGATTGGGTAGAAGGAAGAGGGCTTATAGGACTTATGGGGAGGTCGGGAGACTGGGAAAGGGGAAATCATTTGGAATGTAAACAAAGTATATATAAATAAAAAAGAAATGTAAATAAATAAAATATCTAATTTAAAAAATGAAAAAAATAAGTAAATCATGGATATTCAGACACTAATACCATGGAACTTGCCACAATTTCTTTAGGTCCTAAGGATTCATGCTGATCCTGAAAGGATTTTCTTATAGTTGATGTGCACTCTCCAAAATACATCTTATCTTCAGGATACAGAGGGCCCTTCTTGTGTCTGATTTTCAGCAACACCATAGCATGTCTAAAAGAGATAACACAAGTAGTCTCAGGACTTGTTCACTGTTACCAGGCCACCCTAGCCAGACTGGGAAAATTGCTCATTAGACAAAGAAGCTCATATTCCCCAAATGTTCTAAGAGCAAGTTTTAAATATAAAATATTCAATACCTAACGGCCAACAGGATGGTTGGTTCCTCAGCAGACTATGAACTGGTTAGGTAGGAGTGTCCTCAGCTACTCTGTGGTTAAAAAGTGTAAGTTTGCTTTAGAGGAGCCTCATCTAGGGTATTCTGCTCCTGGGAAACTCTGGTGTGTTTTATAATGAATGACACCATTGATACATGAGTATCTCATCCCACATAGAGAGAAGTTCTACAATGCTGTTCTCTGCTAAACAATTTCTTTTCCAGAGCTGCTCTTTCCAGTCTGCTCTTCTCAGCAACAAAGGAATACAGAACTTCTCAAAATAAATGGATTCTAATTCTCCCAGGAGTCAGACCGATTGTAGAGCTTTTAAAGAAAACATTCCAAGGCCTGTTTCCCAGAATCCTTATGAACCAGACTTTTCTAGGGCAGAGCTTGGAGATCTTTAATTTTCAAAATCTCTCATGGGTGCTCCATTGACACAGAGGACACAGGTTTCATTCATTCCCCCATATGTTCGCCTCACATTATGAAGCAAAAGCTGCTTCTAAACTCCTACTAATTTTCTCCAGTCATACAGATAACCTGTAAGAATTTCTAAAATATTCACCTGGAATATAGAGGGACATCACTTTTAAGTCTCAGGTAGTACAAAGATGTAAGTCTGTGGCCTTGTCCAAAGCTAGGACTCTAGTGTTCCCTGTGACAAACAGAGAGCTCTAGGAATTCTGGTCAATGGGTCAGCAGGGAACCCTAGACCACTCAAGTGAGATCCTGGATACTAGAGACATGTAGCATGATGAGAAGCTGTCTACTTGGAGATAAAGGGTATTGTCTAGAACTAGCTCCTTCTCAAGAAGTCAGGGGAGTGTAGGCACACAGTTTTGTTTCACATTATTAAATTGGCTTCTGGGGCAAAATAGAATTTTTAAGTTTGTTTCACAAAGAACAACTTTTACAACCAGGGATGAAATCCTTCTCCTTTTTGCCCTCTCTCCCTCCTTTTCCTCTCGTTCCCTTCTCTCCATGTTCACTGCAAGTCTCTAAGGCAGAGATCATTATCCAGGCAAAAGAAGGAGTGTGTGTGCTGTGGCCTTCACAAGGAGGCCTGTGGGTTTGGGCCAGGAGCAGGAATTCCCCACACAGACAGCAAGTCGGCTGCTGGGGATGAACTCGCCAGCTCTACAGAATGCCCCTCTGTTCCCAAGCACCAAGGTGCCTGAGTGGTGTTCTGGAGGCTGCAGAAGGAGGGACTGTTTGAAACAGGGCGTTTTTTTTTTCCCTAGAATACACAGCGATTCTATTTCCTTAGGGGTTCAGTAAAAACTAGCCATGACTAGATTGCCAAATGTAGCTAAAAGTCAGAAAGGATATTTATCTCCTCAGGCTAGAGTTGTTGGGATGGATCTCTGGGACCAACTTTAAATACTCAATAAATCAAAATGAAAGATTAAAATAAGAGAGCATTTGCTAAGCATATTTGGAAAGAGCACTTTTATGTTGCTGTTTTTCTTGCTCTGTGATTTCACTAGTTTTTTAATCCAATAAGAAGTGTATTTGAGGTGGGAAACAAAAACAGCAAAGGAAAAGGTAATTGATTCTTGGAGCTTTGACTCTCAAGAGATTTTCAGGTGAAAAAAATTGAGTAGCTAAATCTAAACTCATTTGTTGTATTAAGTAAGGGTAAAGCACAAACAAACAAAAACTGAAAACAATCCCCAAAGGCATATGAATGAGTAACAACAACAAAAAAAGAAACAAAAAAACAAAACAACAACAAAAAAAAAATGACTGATCCATATTCTTTGTTTCTTTTTCATTAAAATGTAAGGACTGATTTCCTGAGAAGCCCCATCAATAATATAAACAACCATGAACACATGTCAGCATGTGACGTCTTGGAACACACAAGGAGATACTTCCCAGAACCTGGTCTCTGGTGTGTAATGTGCAATGTGTTACTTGTTTAGAAAAGGACATTACACAACAAAGTTTAGGAGGCCCTTTGTAGATTGGAGTTTGTCTCTTGCTGTAGCTTGGCTTAACCTTCTGGACAGCCACAAAACCTCTGCTTCTGCTAAAACATACAACTGGGGGCTGGCTGCCTCTTCTGAGTCCAAAACAGACAAGCAAGTGCTGCAGCTGTTCTTCCTAATTATGCTATAGGCACAAATAAATCTGCCTCACTCTGGGATGGCAGTGAGGATACATTTAGTATCTAACATAAAATGTGGTAAAACACACAAAGCAAGCAAGCGTGCTCATGAGGCTTCAAATGCATAAACACATGGCTGCTTTCAGATGACAAGACTCTAGTGTTCACTTGAGCATCTCTTTGCAAGAAAAACCCTGCTTTCTAATACAAGTAATAATGAAATCCAAATCTGTACCTAAGCCAAGAAATAAAAGCCTACAAACCAGATCTGAGCAAGGTCTAGCTCTCAAATGACAGTGTATACATTGATTCAAAAACACTCATCAATCGGGCATTTGGAAATAGAATACTTTCTTTACCTCAAAAGCTCTGTCTACATCCATCTTCCAAGGGAAACAGCTTTTCAGAGACTGCAAACTGATAAGAAATGGCAAGTGATAAATGGAACTTTCATGGCAAAATGCAAATAGCACCTAAGGATGAAAAGGCCAGGAAACTGTCTGGGGAGTTATATAGGTAAATGTATTCCTTCCAAAAGGCACACTCACACTCATGCACACTCACACTCATGCACACACACACACACAAACACAGAGGACTCCAGGTACACATGTAATCTATATGGAAGAGGAAGCATCATCAACCCACTTAGAATGGAAACAGCAGTCTCTTGGTTATTGCATCCTATCCTCTAGTTTGTAATACTGAGAAGATTATGCTACTTTGCAATCTCTCAGCCTTGGATTCCCAAATATAGAACTTAACACATTGAGTAGTATTCACTCAGTAGGGTTACTTTCACAAAGACGAGGCACTGAAACAGCTGGTTAGCACAGAGCACAAAGTTCAGCATAGGGCAATCACTAAAGGAAGCTTTAGACAAAATATGAACAGGAGTAAAAGAGAGAGTGAGGCAGAGAGGAGGTACATGTGATATAAAAATTAGGAAGGAAAAATTGGAAGAGGTTTTAATTGGAACAGGGAGGAAAATGAATGTAGAAAGGGGAAGAGGGTAAAATAAAAGTAATTATGTCTGCAAAAGTTGTAAAAAATCATCTATCTCATAAAATTATATATAATTAATATAGCAAACATAGTTCTAATGAAAACTTCCCATTTTGGCTAGTAATGCCACCCCACCAAATAAAGTATCAAACAAAAATCCCAACACCAGACATGTGAAGACCCCCTTCTCAAGAAACTACCAAAACAATACAGATTATTGCTTTAACCTTGTTGGTCGCTCAGAGGTGAGTAGTAACTGCCTACGGCTGAGGACACCATGCCATTTAGACACAGAGCTCAGAGAACACATGCTGGATCTAATTTGAAAGCTTTCTCCCTGAAAACTAGTTTTCATGGTACCAGAAGCCACCATGCAATATTCCAAGGAAGGGAAACAACCAATAGTCTTACACAGCTTTGATGAGTATGAACCATAATAATAACCAGCATGGCATGATAAAGTTTACAGTAGTGACATGTATGTCTTAGTGGTAGTCAATGAATCTTAATTGGACTTGAGTTCAACAAGAAGAAAGTAATGTCTGGTACTAGGAAAACTAAACAACTATCTAGAGCTAATGAAGTTGTAGATCTTGGAGAAGAATCCATAACCACTACTTGACTAAACCAGTATAATTACTTTTAAAGTATTTACCCTTATAACCACAAATTGAAACTATTAAAAACCATAACTGTCAAAATGCAGAGAACAAGAGACTGTGTGGTACCTAATCCCATCTGATACATGGACATCACAATTCTTATACTTAAGAGTTTGGAACTATTGTGAAAGATGGGGCAGATAGATTGTAAGAAGCAGAGGAACAGGAAGTTAGCTGCAACCTCACTAACCCCAGGAAATTGGATATGTTTCAAGGCATGATTTACCTCCTGTTGAGTGGGCTTTAAGTCTAATTAAACAGCTGTTAATTACCATCAACATATGAATGCCACTTGCTACATCTTTACGGATTTCCTGCCATACTGATCATTGCTGATGAATAGAACTATTAATTGCTTCTCTTTTGTAGCAGTTTTTATTTTTCCAGCTCTTAACCTGGAACTTATACTGTATGGTTAACATGTATAGATTAGATTCAGCTCTAGATGCAGATCTGAATCCTGCATCCTATGTGAAGTGTCTTCAGCAACAAGGGTTTATCTTTAACCTCTGAGAGACAACCAAGAGGAAAGACAATGTTCTATACTATTTTGGAAATCCCTTGGACTAACCCACCAAACTCATCTAAAGGAAATTTCTTATGTCTGGTACTGGAGCATTTACCAATCTATGATTCTTGTGGGGATCATTGTCAAGCTAATAGTAAAACTTCATTTGATATATATATATATATACATATATATACATATATATATGTATATATATGTATGTATGTATATGTATATATATATGTGTGTGTCTGTGTGTATATATGTGTGTCTGTGTGTATATGTGTATAAATATGACTATATGAATATATATATGTGTATATATGCATATGCGCATATATACATATATATGTGCACATCACTATTTAAGATATATATATGCACATTTGTTATATGTATTGTCTATAATTTAGGTAAGTATGCAGTGATTCATTGAGGCTTTATCAAACAATCTTGATGATATTCTTCTTTCTCCTTCTGAATTGCCTTCATCTTATTTCACCTGTTAGAGACCTTCATCATTTTTACATCTGCTTTTGTAGAGTCCCTAAAATAAGTAGCTAAAGTTTAAGCACAGATGTAGCAGAATACATAATACCTCATGATCAGCCATAGTTATTTCTAACCTCATCGACCTTATGTATTCTTGCAGAAAGCACCCCATATAGATAGTAAGGCACTGCCAAAGTAGTTATTTTTCCTAACTTGGCACCACTTACCCACACTTTGCATGTGACTCAGCCTTGTGACTTGAACAAGTAGAATGTATCAGTCACTGATGACATGGCTTCAAAGAGCTGCAACATCCATTCAGGCTCTTTCTGCTATATGAAAGACTGAGCTTCCTTGGAGATGGAAGATGAGGACCTGGTGAAAGAAACCAGCCCAAGGCAAAAGCCTTTTAAGAGTTAAAAAGACTTTAAGAGTTAAGTAGGCAAATTATCTCCATCCTGTAGGGATAAAACTATACATACAAGGAATCTGAGACAGTGCCCATGGAATTGAATGCTAAAACAGATTGTGATCTTGAGCCGCAAGTTTCAGAACTATTATTATTATTAATTATTTGTAGAATTAAGGTAATGTCACAAGTTTTCTTCAGATAAGGGACCCTTCTCGTGCTTTGTCAAACATATCTGCCTAACTCAATTAGCCTGAGATCTTCTGAGATTCTGGGAAGCTCATTGTTTGCTGCCCAGATTTCTTTTGCGTGGTCAATGATCTACGTGCCTGAGGTTTATGCTGTAGACATTGCCTTCCAGGGAAGTTTCCGTTAACCCTTTTGCTTACTTCCCTGCCCAGTGACACTGTTGTGTTGTCAAACATAGCCGATATGTTAACTTTGTTTGTTCACTGTCACACACAGCAGAACTCTGTAGCATTAGCTCCCAATGATATACTATCAAGGACACAGACTGCTATATTAAACTGTATTAGCTTAGAGAGTGTTGACTACTATAACAAAAAGACCCAAAGGAATAATGTAGGCCTTTCTCAGAGAGTCAAAATACACTTTTCAGGTCACAGAATGCACAAACCTTATTTTCCTTGCACGTCTTCTAATATACTCTCTAAGATGGACTCAGGTGCCAGAAAATTACCTTGTCTTAACGTAGAGCATCTGAAATGGAACATAATCTACACAAACACAAAACTTAAAGTCTGGTTTTACAACTGGTTGGTTTGTTTGTGGGCTAATCCATTGATTATTCTCACCTTCTTCTGTTTCTGTAATAATCCCAAGATCTCTTCAGGAGCTATGATGAGATACCTGTTAAAAGTATACAGGAACTCAAAAAGCAATGGTAATGTTCTCTGAACCAAACAAGCAACTAAGTACTTTCTGATACTGTAGACATGTCAGAACATGGTGCAGGAATAGAGTCATGTGAGGAGAATTCTGAGAAAACTCTAAGAAAACAATACAAGAGTCTTGTGACCTCAGTTTCTTAAAAACATGGTATTATTCATAGAATATTTTCATGCTCCTCCAAGGTATAGTAGATAGGAGTGAGTTTACTTTAGATTGCTGATTATTGCTTCCTGTTGTTATTTAATTATACCTCTATGGAAAAAACATGTTTGTTTTTTATCATGTGTGTCTTGTCCTCATGATTGTATACAGCTTGAACACATGAGATGTTTACTTAGGTGACCCTACTGAACCCTAAGCATATAAAGTGTTTCTGGTTCTAAATAAATGAGATCTTTGTCCACCTCATTTATCAGCTCTTGTCCCAGGTCCCACTGTCTGTAGAGTGAAGATACAGTCATACCTACCATACTTAGAGAAAGAAGAAAGATGTGTACAGGACATTGCCTCATATTAAAGATGTGACATTAAGTGATGACTTTCTTAATGTGGTGATAAACGTAAATACAAGTAATATATTTAATTGGTGGACACACACAGGTCAAGCATACTTAGAGATTTGTGAGTCCAGTGAAAGGTGAAGAGCAAATACATAGAAAGTATTCTGTCAGCAATAGTGTCAAAAACAGCATGGAATTGGTTCAGTGACAGGCAGGCAGATCAATGGAATAGGATTGAATATCCAGAATTGAACCCACACACCTATGGCCACTTGATCCTCGACAAAGAAGCTGAAAACATCCAATGGAAAAAAGATAGCCTTTTCAACAAATGGTGCTGATTCAATTGGAGGTCAGCATGCAGAAGAATGTGAATTGATTCATCCTTATCTCCTTATACTAAGCTCAACTCCAAATGGATCAAGGACCTCCACATAAAGCCAGAAACTCTGAAGCTAATAAAAAAGAAACTGGGGAAGACCCTTGAGGACATCGGTACAGGAAGAAAGTTCCTGAACAGAACACCAATAGCTTATGCTCTAAGATCAAGAATAGACAAATGGGACCTCATAAAATTCAAAGTTCTGTAAGGCAAAGGACACCATCAAAAGGACAAATCAGCAACCAACAAATTGGGAAAAGATCTTCAGCAACCCTACATCAGATAGAGGGCTAATATCCAATATATACAAAGAACTCAAGAAGTTAGACCCCAGAAAACCAAATAGCCCTATTAAAAATGGGGTACAGAACTAAACAAAGAATTTTCACCTGAAGAACTTCAGATGGCGGAGAAGCATCTTAAAAAATGCTCAACTTCATTAGTCATTAGGGAAATGCAAATCAAAACAACCCTGAGATTTTACCTTACACCAGTCAGAATGGCTAAGATTAAAAACTCAGGAGACAGCAGGTTTTGGCAAGGATGTGGAGAAGGAAGAACACTCCTCCACTGCTGGTGGGGTTGCAAATCATTACCACCACTCTGGAAATCAGTCTGGCAATTCCTCAGAAAACTGGTCACGTCACTTCCGGAGGATCCTGCTATACCACTCCTGGGCATATACCCAGAGGATTCCCCACCATGTAATAAGGATACGTGTTCCACTATGTTCATGGCAGCCCTATTTATAATAGCCAGAAGCTGGAAAGAACCGAGGTATCCCTCAACAGAAGAGTGGATGCAAAAAATGTGGTATATCTACACAATGGAGTACTATTCAGCCATTAGAAACAATGAATTCATGAAATTCTTAGACAAATGGATGGAGCTGGAGAACATCATACTAAGTGAGGTAACCCAGTCTCAAAAGATTAATCATGGTATGCACTCAGTAATAAGTGGATATTAGCCTAGAAAATTGGAATACTCAAAACATAATCCACACATCAAATGAGGTACAAGAAGAACGGAGGAGTGTCCTGGTTCTGGAAAGACTCAGTGAAGCAGTATAGGGCAAAACCAGAACAGGGAAGTGCGAAGGGGTGGATGGGAGAACAGGGGGAGGGAAGAGGACTTATGGGACTTTCTGGGAGTGGGGGGCCAGAAAAGGGGAAATCATTTGAAATGTAAATAAAAAATATATCGAATAAAAAAAAGAGAAAATAGATTATTCTGTCCAAAAGGTGATTCAGCATAAATCACACTCTCCACAGTGAACTGGATTGGCAGTTTCTACTGCAGAGAAACTGGTTTTTCCTCAGAGACTCATAGTAACAATTCTCCAGCAACTTAGTTTAAGCCAAAAATCCCAAATTGCTTCAAAATTGTTTTTATGAGTCTCATAATGCTATAGTAGGGGCTGGTCATGCTCTGCAAAGCCTAGAATAAAGAGTGGCTGTCTTATAGCCCTGTCTTGCCCTCTGTATCTTAAAGGACTATAATCAATCAGGTACCTTAAAGAGAATTCAAGTTCTATTCAACAAAAACAAAACAAAACAAAACAAACAAACAAACAAAAACAAAAAACAAAACCACTATGTAATTTTAGAAATCCAGAGACTCTCACCTTTGTGTTTCTCTAAACCCAAAACTATCTAATTATTTTAATAATCCAAGCGGGAAGATCCAGGGCACAGTCACAATCACATCAAAGCAAATAAATATCTAACAGTCTAAATCAAATCTTATAGCCCAATATCCTGAAGCTGGATTCACTCAAGATTGTCTTGGCTCCAGAGGACTTGGGTAGCTCTACACCCCAAGCTCTATGATCTTCAAAGTGCACATACTGTCTCATATGCCTAAGCTTAGTCTACAGTCTACCTGCAATTGTTATCGCTGATATCCCGTGGCTGTTGCATCGTCAGTGTGCTAGGGTTTCTACTACAACTAGGCTGCACATTCTCCCATGACCTCTCTTCAGGGACTCTAATTCCATTGTATGGTGACATTTTTCAGCTTCTCTTTGTGACCCTTTCTTTCCTGTGTTTTCCACCCCAATTGTAGCTGCTCCTTTAACACTGGCCTCTCTTGGCCTTGTACTAAGTTAAGCATAAACTTCTTTGCATAGCTATGTAAGTCTGATATTTTCATCCTGCTAAAACCAGTAGTACATGGGAAGCCCAATCACATTACCAAGTTTGGCTACCAGCTTAATATACATCTTTAACCTCTTTTGGATCACAGATGTTTATGCTGACCCTAAGAAAATGCTTCTCAGAAGATTTCACTTCAATGCGTGGCTAACATATGTATGAAACTCTAGCTCCAGGAGAATCTGGTGCCTCTGGCCACATGGGTATGCTTGTGCAAATCCTCATACACAGGCATGTATGCATATAATTTTTAAATGATAAAAAACTCTTAAAAACTAAAGCTTTACGTATAGAATAAGAACTACTGATAGATGAATTATTCTGTAGTCAGGCTATGTTTTTATTTAAATGCATAACTCTCTAAGCCAATGAGAAGAAGAGTTTTTAATTATTTGAAGTAAAAAGTCTATGATTCCCCAGTTATCTGCCAGCAGTCCAGTCTAGTTCTGGAAATTTAATTAATGACGAGCCATTGACAGCTTTCAACTAGACAGCAAATGACGTCACTCTGCCAAGTGGACTATTATCTACTTTTGCTCTGGTTAATTATTAATTCCATAACAAATCCTAAAGCTAGCAGCAAATACTTCCCTCCTGCCACAGTCAGCTTCTCAAGGGCCTGAATACCACCTATAAATATGAACCATTTAATAACTATGTGATTCTAAAACCATATCTCTAGCCCCCTTCTTTTTTTATTTTTTATTATATACATTCTTTATTTACATTTCAAATTATTTCCCCTTTCCTGGTTCTCCCTCCCCCCAAAAATCCCATAAGCCATCTCCCCTCCCTGTTCCCCATCAACCCTCTCCCGCTTCCCTGTCCTGGTATTCCCCAACACTGCGGCATGGAGCCTTTCCAGGATCAAGAGCCTCTCCTCCCTTTGATGTCCAACAAGGCCATCCTCTGCTGCGTATATGTCTGGAGCCACGTAGACCCTTTCTTCTTTATCATTCACTGTACATCAGAATGAGTCATGCTTGTTTCATAGGACCACACTTCTGGATTAATTAATACTGCTTGAGAGACTCCAAAGACATATCAATTGTGAAATTCCATTGGCATAGAATAAGATATACATATTTTCCACAGTTCAGATACTTTGGGGAGAAATTGCAAAAACAATTGCCTATGTAGCCTATCTCTTGCCTACTGTGGGCATTGAACAACCATGTGCATGTAATCATATTTTTTATAAGCAGCCCTTATATTTTCCAAACTGAAATCTTGACTTCATCAAAAACTATTTCACCATGGCTAATGAAGAAAGAAACTGTATATGTTTCCTTCTCATCCTCATGGCATGTAAAATTAAATACTTTATTGAAGAACTGTTTGACTCTAAATCTTCAAGGGCAGCTAACTTACAAGGCTAAATGTGAATTCAGCCAAGAATGTAAAAAAAAAAATCTATTATCTCAAGTCCATACTGTTAATTCTAGGAAATCAAATATCATCATGTTCAAACCTGTCCTTGACCTGTCACATGATGTCCCTTTAATAGGTTCTGGCTGGGTTCTTTGATGTGATTTCACCCTTATTTGGGTGCAGATTAAGACAGTTATGTGCTCAAATGAAATACAAATGGGCAGAAAAACATAAAATTCACATGATTTCAAGGTCATATTAAAGTGTGCACTTGGACATAAGCTACAACAATGAAGGGATATTTACATACCTTTTGTAAACACTAAGATGATTTTTTGTCAGTATATTAGCTTTCTATCACAAAAACAAGTATCTTAGATAACCAGTATATAAAGAAAAAAAATCATTGAGTATAGCTGTTTATAACAAGCATATAATGGCAGGAACCTGTGGTGTAGTAAATCTCCTCATCCCGGAAGAAAAGAAGGATAGGCAGAGAAGGAACTGACATCTCTCTACTCCTCTGAAGGCAGTGCCTTAGTTACACAGAACTTTCTACTAGGTCACATTATGTGAAGTTTCCACATCTCTTAGTTGCTCTAAGATAAGGACTAACACTTTTATACATGGGCCTATAGGAAATATTGTACACCAAAATTACAGCAGTCATGAAGAATATATTTTTTATGTGACAAAATGGTTCACTATGATTTTTTTCAGGATAGAGAGGGCAAATCGTAAGGATTCAGCAGACCTATATAGGATGACTTTGCTTGTTTGAAGCTTAGGACCGAGGCTTTGTACTGAGGTATACACAGGGTGTGATGAGGAGCAAAAAAAAAATTTTATTTTTTCACAAAACTCAAATTGGTGCTCTGTAGTATTTCATGTATTCATGAAACATCTCAAATAAATATAATTACCCTGACAAAGATGTGTTGAGGTTATCTTCATAGCTCAGAGACATGAGCTGGACACAATTCATGCAGATCTGTTTAACTCAATGGTACCTTAGGAAGCAAAGGACATTGCTCTCAAATGTTGTTTGATGATTAAGAGATGTTTGTCCCTTGCCTGCTTTAATCTCAACAGTCTTTAACACTGATCCTACTTTTTATTTTTCAGCTTAAGTGGACAGGACCTGGTGAAGTAAGCAATTATCTCACCTATATGTGCCTTCCAGAGGCATTTAATGTGTGCTATCTCCCAAGATGCTGGGATACACTCATTAGTGTGTTCACCATCAGTGGAAAACTGATCCCCAAGACAAACACTTGGTCTGTCAACTTGTGCTCCCATCAGTGGAAACCCACTTCATAAGCATGACATATACCCATGATTTTGTCATTAACCTGCTCCCTGGTTTTCACAACTTCAACTCTGTAATGCAAGGAACAACTCTAGGATTTTATGGGAAGCAAGATCACAGTATTTCTAGTCCTCATTTGCTTCTGCCATCTCAGAGCCTCTCAGCTTTGAGATGTAAGGACAGTGGTGTCATTCATATTGCTCAACAGTTCTCAATTTTCCTTAAGGAGGAACAGTCCTTGAAGTTACCAAGGGTTCTTGATTCTGAATTCAAACAGCATTGCAAATATTTCTACAAATAAAATAGTAAAAGAAAACCAGGGATCCCAGTACTGGTAGTATTTCATTTGGGGCTGTTTCTTTTTCTTAGCATAATTTCTATTTTCAGGTTGAAAAGGACATTATGTTTACAATAAACTACTGTAATCCCCTGCCTTTGAGCTCTGAAGGTTCATGCTGAAATATCCCATTCACTTGGGTCTAAATTCAAGTAGAGTATCTCATGTGTTGTTAAGTAAAGCAAAAAGTATTACAACACTCTCTCTCTCTCTCTCCCTCTCTCTCTCCTTTTCTCCCTCTCTATCCCTCCTTCTCTCTCTTCCTCCCTCTCCCTCCCTCTCTCCTCTCTCTCCCTCTCTTCCTCTCTCTTCCCTCTCTCCCTCTTCTCTCTCTCTCTCCCTCTCCCCCCTCTCTCCCTCTCCTCCTCTCTCTCCAACAGCAGAACTTCCCTTACAAATAAGCAAAGGATCAATTTTAATGGGATTATTTTAAAAAGCAAACCAGTTATAACCCATACCTAAGTGAAAAACCTATTTCCATATAAGAGTATGTATCTTTACTTAAGGAACTTAAAATCTGACACTGACCTTTTGCAAATTTGACTGAAAACTCCCACTCCAAAGAGGAGAGAGAGGGGGCGGGGGAGAGAGGGAGGGAGGGAGGGAGGGAGGGAGGGAGGAAGGAGGGAGAGAAGGAGGAGGAGGAGGAAGAGTGAAAGTGAGAGAGATCACCTCTCTCAGTAATAGTTCAAACCTTAATTGTTGAGACTCCCTTCTGACAATTGCTTGAATCTATTTCCCTCCAGCACCCCCCACCCCACCCCCGCAGATCTCCTTGAAAACCCAAAATCGCTCTTGGACTCCTCACACAAAACATCTATCTAATTTCACCCTACTCTTCTGATTATCATGCAGTCCTGAGGTGTTGTGAACCGAAATGATGGTGTGACAAGTGAAAATAAAAATTTTCAACACGGCAAACAATACAGTCTGCAAAGTGTCAGGCTGAAAGCTGCAACTGGGACTAAATGAAGGCACAGTGCCTGTGCTGGGCAGCCAGGACTGGCAGGCCTTACTGAGCTGACCAGAGGGCCTCCCAGATAGGAGCCAATTGGTGTTCCCCACCGAGCCGTTGCCATGGTTGCTCTGTGTACAGAGGCCGCTTTCACCTCTAGCGTGCAGTCTCTGCCTCGGGGAGCCAATTGGTAGGCCGCTGAGGCGTTGCCATGGCTACACTGTCTGTTAGGGTCGCAAACGCGCAAATGCGCAGAGCCAAGCTGGCTGCACCAGGCTGCCTCAGCCTGGGGCTCCGGATCCGGAGCTTCCTGGCACTATGCTCCAGATGATACTCTAAGATCTAGTATTATTAACATCATCATGAACCGAAAGAAGCTGCAGAAGTTGACGGACACCTTAACCAAAAGTGGCAAGCACTGTAAGTAAGAACTGAATGTGAGAGGAATCATGACTTCTGGGCGAGATCTCTTTCTTCCCAGTCCCTATTTCCTGCTTTCACCAGTAATGACCCCTCCACCCTACCCCTCAAGAGAATCTGGAAGAGAACTCCTTTCTGGAGTTCCAGCTCCTTGGGAGGCATCCTATCCTAGAACCTTCAGAACGCAACAAGTTCCACAAGATCTCGGGCATCTACCGTGTGTGCAGCCTGAGCTCCCTCACACACACTGACTAAATTCAAAGACCCTCTTTATTTGCATTTATGAAATATGAAGCAGTATGATTGTGTCTGGGAGCCGTCTGGTTTCAGCTTTAGACAGGTTGAAAAGGATGCCCTAGGAAAACACCAGAAGCAAGAAAGTAGCAGAGCCTTAACCTACTTTTTGGCTCTTTCTAGAAAGAGGAAAAAAAGCTATGAGGGTGAGCTCTGGAAGTTTGATAAGAGATTCTTAAAGACAGCAGTCACAGTCACGCACTCCTGGACACCTTTAAGAAAGAGACTCGAAGTGTCACAGACACTGTCTTATGCAGAGGCATGCTAACAAAAAGTGCATGGCTCAGCAAATCTAAGATTTGTTCCCAGTTTCAGATGCTCAATTTTCAATTTCTAGTCAGGTCCAAACCACACACCAGAGCATTGTACTGAGATGGAAAGACAGCTGTTCTTGAGCTGAGAAGCAGTGTGTGGATCATTGAGATGAAGTGTTGTTTGATGTGTGAATTTAGAAGCTGAGTGATGGTTGAAGAGCTACTGGTCATAATAAAAATGGAGAGGTCACATCTTCAAACCATCTTTGTTGTATGAAGGTGTGGAAGTGAACTTCTAATGTAGCTCTAAAGGTTTCTGGCCTAGCACCTTTATATCATTAGTATCTGATACAGTGTGTGAGAATTCATGTCATGGGGGTAGTGCCCTGACTGAAAGCTATGATATATTGTTACACTGTGAGCATCTTAAAATTCTCAGACAATGGAAGTCTGTCATTTAAGGTGTTTATTAATTTAATATGAAATTGTGTTCTTTTGTTGTTTTCCTGAAATACTTTCGTCTCTGGGAGAATATCTGTTACTTCTAAAATGAGCAAAAACATTTCTGATGAATACTCACAACACATTAATAACTGGCACACACAATGTTTACTTGATTGAGTCTGCTTCATAAGTTCACAATTCTTCACTAACAAACAGTGACAACAATTCAAAAATAGTGAGATGAGAGTGCTTTCCCTATTTCCAAGAGCCATATCCTATCTAACACAAAATTCACTGTCAGGCTTGGGAAACTTCCTGTTGAGTTATTGGTTAGGGGAATGTAAGAGATTCCCAAGACAATATGGGCTACAGCTGTTGCCTTTGTCTTCCAGAACATGAAAGTGAGACCCTATTGCTGAAGATATCATATTCTTAAGAGACAGGATTCATAGAAATAGAGCTGGAGCTGGCCTGGAGACCTCCCTGAGGCCTAGTTCTTATATCCTAAAGTGTTGTGCATGCTGCCAAGGGAGAGAAGCAATCAGTAGTGCTACCCCATAAAAAGCCTATGAGCCAGAAAAATGATGGGACTGGTACACGATCCACAATGATGGCACTTTTATCTTGTGAGTAACCACAGCTGTGTAATTGGACTTAGAAGGAGAGGCCTCATGTCTGGTACTATAATCCTAGCCAACTACCCATGGCTGGAAGGATCATGAACCATAGAGGAGAACCTACAATTGCTATTTTCCTAAACCAGTATAATTTCTAACTGTATTCTAAATAATTTTTCTACAAATAAGTAGTTCTCACTCTGCATCAAGTAAGTCTCTTTTTTCAACAGATAGAGACTATTTCAAAGATCTACAATCTGTCATGACGCAAAGAATAAGGCATCTTGAGGTACCTAAGCCCAACTAACACATATGCAACACAACCCTTAGTTCTAAGACTCAGAGAAAAATCAAAGAAGAGGGAGAAGAAAGCTTTTAAAAGCCAGAAGCATTTGTAGACATGACCAGGAAAATGCAGCCATAAAATCTCAACAATATAATTTTGTGAACAAGATCAGCATAATGACAACATTGGTTGACTTGTTAGTATGTACCGAAGAAATGTGTACCACACCTAGTTAAAGTGCTGTAATACTCAACAGCTGTGTGTGCCTGTGTGTGGGTGTGGGTGTGGGTGGCTGTGTGTGGGTGTGGGTGTGTGTGGCTGTGTGTGGCTGTGTGTGGCTGTGTGTGGGTGTGTGTGTGCACGCGCAAGCACACACAATAAATAAAGGTCATGAAGGGGTTCGAGATCATGAGATGAGGTGGAGTTAATGGAGAGGAGGGAGAGACAACAGTGATGTAGATACAGTGTTCACATATGAAGTAGCCAAAAGGTTTTAAATTCAGTGAGAGACTTTCTTATAGATGACTTTCAATCACAGTCATAAATTAAGCTAATGTCACTTAAGGGACATTTCTGTTAAGATTGAAATGCAGTGTTGCTGTTCCTTCCTCGGAAACTAAAAGTTTTTAACTTTTAGAGCTTTCCTTGATCATGCATGTGCATTTTTATATTATTAGATTTAATATTTTAACTATTTTATGTTGGTTCTTGGCATTAAGTTCAGAAGCTTTCTCTTAACCATGATGATGGGGTGGAGTTCAAAATGCCTGCTATTAGATATATTAAACAACATGTATTCATTGTTTTTCCCTGCACATGTATGCCTACTGTATTTAAGTAAGAAATGAGGCATGTACTTACGGGTCAGGATAATTACAAAGAATAAATTAAAATCGTTACAGCAATGTACCTTAATAAAGGTCAGGTTTTTTTTTATTGCATCTATCATTCTTGCACCACAATAAGTGAAGTGAAGCTTCACACAGGAGGGGACTCTGTACATCACAGGGTCATGTCACTATCTTAATCATCAATCTCCAGAATTTTCATTTTCCCCAAGCAAACCCTGTAACAACCAAGCACTATCACCCCCTTTCTACTGCCGCAACCTGTGGAATCCACCAGACTGTGCTACTAAGTTGAGAAAAGTAAGTGCATCATGTAAATGGGGCCATATTTTCTCCTCTTGTTAACACCCACTTTGGTCAATAGACATGCTTCTTTAGTTTACTGTATTTCAAAATGTGTTAGAAAATAGATATTGGTTAAGGAAAACAGGATTTATTACTGCTTGGACAAGTTGGGTGAGAGTGTCTAGCTTTCCTCCCTGCATGCCTGTGGGCAGCTTCTAGTTTCTAGAAAGCCTAGAGACAGAGAGAGAGAGAGAGAGAGAGAGAGAGAGAGAGAGAGAGAGAGAGAGAGAGAGAAGCATATCTACAAGACAGGTCTTTTCTTGGGGAGAAAGGGAACCTAAGCCCAGTTATTCTGTTCTTCCTGTCTCTATTTTCCCTGTTCTCTGTTGCAGAGATATACTTTTATTCAGTTCCAGGAAAGAAAAAGAAAGTCATCTTAGGTTTTGTTCTATGCTTGGGCCTGAGAGTTCTTTGTCCCTAGCTAGGTCCATGTCTGTAGAAGGTTCATCTTTGTGCTAGGTCCCTCTGTCTTCACAATAGGTTTATCTCTGTGGTGTGTTCCATCTCTGTGCTGAGTTCCATCTCTGTGCTGAGTCCCATCTCTGTTCTAGGTCCATCTTTGTGCTATGTCCATCTATCTATGTGTTAGGTCCATCTATCTCTATATTAAGTCCATTCTCTGTGCTCGATATATCTGTCTGTGCTAAGTCCAACACTGTACTAAGTCCATCAGTTCATCAATCCACATCTGTGATCTCTCTCTCTCTCTCTCTCTCTCTCTCTCTCTCTCTCTCTCTCTCTCGCTGTGCTAGGTTCATCTCTGTACCAGGTTCATCTCTATGCTAGGACCATCTCTCTCTGTAATAAGTCCATTTCTGTACTAGGTCCACCAGTGTGCTAGGTCCATCTCTGTTTGATCTATCTTTGTGTTAAATGTAATGCATAAGAGTATTATTATTCAGTTTGTGTGTGTGTGTGTGTGTGTGTGTGTATGTGTGTGTGTGTATGTGTGTGTGTGTGTGTGTGTGTGTGTGTGTGTGTGTTTTGAAAGACAGCTTCTGGCTTTGACTCCTGAATGCCTGTCATTTTGCAAGTGAAAAGCAGGTTTGATAGTGAAGAGACAGGCAGTAGTTCCTTTTCATTATTTTCCCAATGCTGTGGCATCAACATGAGGTCATGGCTACACTTTCCTTTTGTTTTTCTACTTGATACATCTTGTAACAGCCCTTAGAAGCTAGGATTCGACTGCTTGGCTATATCACATTTTGTTTAACTACTCATCCACCGCAGAATACTTAGTTTGCTCCTGATGACTCTTCTGAAGGAGGTTGCTGTGAACACCGGTATCTAGGCATATGACTGAGTCCTTTCTCTCAGTTCACTAATGCTTCTCTAATGCTGTGCTGAAGTAGATCACTGGGTCATATTGATAGGGACTGACATGCTGCTTTCCATTATAACAGTTCATTTAGAAGTCTTAACCATTTTCTACTATTTATTTTTTATTTTTTCCTTTTCCAAAGTTTTAAGTTTTTCTCTTAAAATATGATTCTTAAAACCAGGAAACTACCCTTAGTCTGCTGTGGCATGTAGGATAAAGTGCAATGTCTCTATTTTCTCTTACACACAGGCTTTGTCCTTATGTATAAAAGCATATGTTCATAAAATTTCTCCATCTTCCACTCATATTTCACATTTAAATTCACTTATATTCTTTTTGGTAAACTGTATTTTAAAATGTTTTATTTGCTGTTGCTGATGATGGTGTTTGCAGTGCTTGTGCTGTATAAATGTGTGTGTGTGTGTGTGCATGTGTGTGTGTGTGTGTGTGTGTGTTTGTATGTGTGTGTGTGTGTGTGTGTTTGTATGTGTGTATGTGTGTGTGTGTGTGTGTGTGTGTGTGTGTGTGTGTGTGTGTGTGTGTGTGTGTGGTGTGTGCAAGCGGTATATCAAACTCAGGTCACCTGGCCTCCTTGGCAAGGAAAGTACTTTTATTTTTTATTTTTAACCATCTGAACTATGTTGCTAGCCTTCACATATGTTCTTAATGCCAATAAGTAAGCATTCTCATACTCTCTCATTCCCTCTCTGTCATATTCTCTCTCTGTATCTTTCAGGTCTCTCTCTACTTCCTCTTTCTCTTTCATATTAGTGGGTGTATGTTTTAAGTAACTAAAAATTCCTTTTACAAAAGTAAGTTTCATTAGTTTCTTGTTAATGGTCATGCAACTTGTAGGAAAAAATGCTGGTTCATAGAACATGCTTAAAATTTCTGTGTTAGAAAATAACTCTGATTTCAACACTCTGCCCTTTAAATTCAGTGAAATGAAAGCCATTACACAGATATTTGGTAGCCTAAATTTCCAGGAAAACTCTTGTTTGTAGCTGTCATAAACACCTCCATAAAATGCTGGCTTCTGCTGACAATCTGAAACAATTCTATTGTGATTATCCCTCTGCCTGCACTGGCAGTGGGATCATTTGGATCACAAGGCTGATAGCTTTCTTTTTCTTCATCTTAAAAGCAATGCGCCCACATCTATTTAGCATTTCGTTTCAGCAAGAAGAACTCAATTTGTTAGTGATATGGAGATGTTGGCATCATCTTCCTTTAATTCTAAAGCTATGACTCAGAATATAGGAGTCATAAAAATGGCAACCAACTATTAGATGTCCTTGATTTTTGAACATATAAACTCAATAATGAATTATGTTAGTAGGAATTTAAATTGTAAAGTGCACTTTTGTTATATGTCCATTTTGATCTTTTTCAGTTAATAAATTTGAAGTGAAATGTCTTATAACACTTTTCTATAATTTGGTGGGAGACGTAGCAGAGAGGCCAGGAGTAGTCACTGGACTAGATCGTAATGTATTTCGGAACATCTTGCATGTGACATTTGGTATGACAGATGACATGATTATGGACAGAGGTAAGATAACGTATGAGTCAAACTGCCTTACCCAACTTTAATTTATAAAGGTTTAAGGTTGAACTTACTTATGGGAGGAGTCATTCCCAACTTAATTTGAATATATATTAATCTTCCAAAATATCTGGAGAAGAAAGTGGTCTCTTCTTCCTTTTGTTGTTTAGAAAAAGACCAAGGTTGTATTGGGTAGCTAAGCTCATATAGTCATACAAAAGCCCCATAGTGTTCCACTTCTATTTCAGTTTCCTTATATGCTTGCAAGTAGTTCATGACCAGGTAAGGCACACCTGTACCATGTAACAGCATCATTTGTCTTGAGGATAAAAGCATTATTGCTTTATTTAATAAGCTTAAATATCTAATGACTAGCATCTTTATTATTATTATTATTATCATCATCATTATTATTATTCCCTCACCCATATTTTACATATTAAGAGCATTCCCACAACATATGATAAAAAATATATAATTAAAAGACTTAATTTAGTTTAAATTTTTACATTAAAGTTTAAATGTAATTAAAAGGTTATGTATATCAGTTTCTTTTATTTTCTTTTTTTATTGGATATTTTCTTTATTTACATTTCAAATATTATCCCATTTCCTGGTTTCTCCTCCAAAAACCCCTATCCAATGCCCCCTCCCCCTGCTCACCAACTCACCTACTCCCGCTTCCCTGTCCTGGCATTCCCCTATACTGGGGCATTAAGCCTTCTCAGGACCAAGGCCCTCTCCTCCTTTTGATGTCCAACAAGGTCATCCTATGCTACATATGCACCTAGAGCCGTGGATCCCTCCATGTGTACTCTTTGGTTTGTGGTTTAGTCCCTGAGAGCTCTGGGGACACTGCTTAGTTCATATTGCTGTTCCTTCAATGGGGCTGCAAGCTCCTTCAGCTCCTTCAGTCCTTTCTCTAGCTTCTCCATTGGAGACCTTGTGTTCAGTCCAGTGGTTGGCTGAGAGCATCCACCTCTGTATTTGTCAGGTATTGGCAGAGCCTCTCAGGAAACAGCAATAAGGAGAGCATGGGTCCTTAGGTCTTGAACTATGTGTGAAAAGCAGAGTGATGTGAGACTTGATATATTACAGAGTTTTAAAATCCAACACAAATTACTTGGTGTCTTTTTTAGTATTTCGAGGCTTCGATAAAGACAATGATGGCTGTATAAGTGTATCAGAGTGGATTCATGGATTATCACTGTTTCTTCGAGGGACTTTAGATGAAAAAATGAAATGTAAGCCTGCAGATGACCTATGAGTTCATACATTATGATACATATACCCAAAGCTTTTAAATGACTGTTTTGCAAACCACCAATAAAGTGGTTTTGTTTGTTTGTTTGCTTGCTTGTTTGTTTGTTTGGTTAGTTGGTTGGTGAATCTTTTCTATGGGGCAAATTTAAGTTAATAAAGGATGGGAGTGTATTAACTAAAAGAGAAACCAAACCGTTGAAGGAGTGCATGGCAGGAAAAGAAGCACCAGGAACTGTGACCTTACACCCTAATGATGGGCTACTGAATAGCTCACAGCATCTGACCGCAAACATTAAACCAGAAAACATATTCTAAACTTTCTGTTTCTCAAATAATTCTCAATTAATGGTGTTATACTTCAGTTAGTAAAATTAATGAATAAATATACAATTGCTTTTTCATGTTTCCAGTCAGTAATGCTTAGGTTAGTGCTTGTAGGTATATCTTTTCAAAAGAAATATGTAGAGAGGGACAGAAATATTTCCCTAGTGTACACTAACATTCCCATGAAAGTCAACCAGTATCAAGATTATAGCCTGATAATACAGGAATAAGATAAGCCTTTGCACTAAATATTTTGTCAGAGAAAATGCTACCTTAGTGATGATCACACAAATATATACATACATATATGTTACATGTAGTTTTTGCTACCCTGCCTAAGCTCTAGGAACAGGCAGTGCTACCAGTCCTTGCCCAGAGAACACTGGTTCCTTGGATGAAGGAACGCAGTCACTCATAGTTGCTCAATTTCAACTTGCCTTCTTGGTGCTTCCGATCTACTTCGGCTACATGCCCTTCGCAGTACTCCCAGATCAGCATCCTAAGTCTGCACTCAACTTCATTTGATCATCCTCCTTCAGTCCTAGCTCAACAACCCCAAACTCCTGCCTGTAAAAGCAGCCTATGACCACTCTGCCAGAGATCTCACATTGCTAGTTGATTTTTCTCTATCTGAAGCATGGCAAAGCTCCCTTTTCCATATCTCCTAGATGGCCCATGGGACCCAGAAGTCCTGCCTATTCGGCCTAACTATTGGCGAGCAGAATCTTTATTGATAGTTCAAGAAACAATTGGAGAACAGGACCTTAGCAAAAGCCAGTCTCACATTTTATGTCTAATAAAATAAAATACAAAATAAAATAAAATAAAATAAAATACTCTTTTCCCAGACATAAACTGCATGAAGCCATAACAACCATGTAAATTACAAAATATAATATACAATTAACATCCAGTCCATCATATTTGTCAGCTTGTACTCTACCCTCATTCCTAACTTAAAGAATGATTCTATCCCTGCACTATGTTTAGGTTTTAGCCTGTAATATTATCTGAACACATGTCTTCCACTTTATGACCTCTCTCAATGTTAAACAACTTGAGTTTGATGATGAGACAATAACTAGTCTTCAACCCCATCAGTAATCTCAGAATGACTTAAATATTACCTAGGTATATAGAAAGCACAAAACACAGTTTCTTTAAACTTAAACAATTGTAGAGACAGCTGACTACCTGGACAACCCCCTCATTGCTTATAATACCAAGCATTTGTCTTCAGCCTTTTGACCCAGGATCATCTGACAGACCTTAGCAAAGCAGGATTATGAAGGACTGTTTATCCTGTTTTGGCAGAGCTATCAGTTGACAATTCTTCATAATGTAGCCTTTTCCCAGAAATTATTTTCTCTGTAGATGAAATGGGCAATTTCTGCCCTGTGGCTACCTTGCTATGATTAGAAAGCTCTTTTGGAAGTAAAGGTGCTCAATTTGTTCTGTGAGCCAAGTAGGGGGTACTGTCAGGAGCAAACATGTCTATAATCAAATGATCTAATAATGTTGAAATGATTAAATGTCATATTCTGTGGACTTCTGGGATTTTTTTGAAAGCTATCTCTCTATATAAGATATATCTGAACTTTTAAACCTTGACTACTCTTAGCTATATCTAATTGAGTAATTTTGAAAACAAGATATTGTAATTAAATCAGAATCTAACATAACCATGAGTTTGCTATCTGGCCTTAAACTTGTGTTGCCTAATCATCTAAAACCAGCTTGTAATATCCATTATTGGAAGGACTGGGTCTACGCTTTGTACTCTTAAATGAATGGCATAGGCACAATGCCTATCTAAGAGGAACTCTATTAATCTCAAATTTCAATATAAGAAATAATCAATATAAGGAATTCACACTAATGAAAACCATTTATGGTTTATCAATATAAATCCTGTACCAATATAAGAAATTATAACTTCAATTTTAAAGATCAATTATAAAGATTTCTACCAATTAAGATTATGGCTACACAATGTTTGTTCAAGGATAAAATTTAGTAATCCATCCCATCTTTTTCTTTCCTGTTGAAAATTATGACCATTTCCAAATTTTCCCTTAAAACGACAACTTATCTATAATTTGTAAAATCGCCATTTCTAGACTCCCAAACCCAGGGAATTGGGATGATGACTCTCCATAACTTCTTCCTGCTTAATAGGGGCAATGAAAAAAATTAAAGGGGTGGGAATAGTAGGAAAATTAGAAACTTAAGAAAGATACTAGCTTTAGCATCTGTTATCCAGTCTCTGCATATTTAGAAGTTTCAGAACTTGACTGAAGTTCTGTCTGGATCCATTAGAAGGGTTAGATGAGGCAAGATGATTGATCTGGAATCAGCAGTTATCTCTGAAGCTCTTTTGGGCATCAATCAGAAGCAGGTGGCCAAGCAGGTCAATTCAGCATCTCTGAGGATGAATTTTGCCAAAGCTGTACATTCTGCAATATATGAATCTTACAATCAAAGTTTTATCACTACTAAGATTGTAGATTGTGCAGTGTGCACAGATCAGTTAAGGCTGAAATTCTGCTCCTTGTTTGAGCAGGTAAAAGACAGCTGTCTTTTTTATTAGTTAATTTTATCAATAACCAATTATAATAAGTCTTCATCCATACCATGTTAAGGATGGCACAGAAGAATCTTTTTCTCAGTCAGGTATTAAAAGGAGAATGAGAGATTATGATGTAAAATTGAAAAGAATCTTTACATGTCCTGTTTGATTTTCGTGATTTTTTTCTAGTTCTTCAGGGGGCCTCCCCCTGTCATATCTGATCCACATCGCTCTGAAAGAAGTCCAGAGCCTATTCTCCTTTCCTGTCAACACAAATATAAAGACATTCTTCCCAAATCACAACTCAAGTAACCAGAAATCATTAAATGTTTAGCTTGATCTCTCTCCCAGAGGAATTTTAATATGACTACCAAACTCATAAACCACAATCAGTTTGGTAAATAAAACAATTCAAAGCAAACAAAGCAATCTAAACAATTATTATTCACTGATGAAATAGTGCTTCTGCAGTCTCCTGCCCTAACCCTTCATGAGATTAAGGCCTAAATTACCTAATATCTTTGTCTTCTTACTGTATGAGCCTATTTTAAGGTCTCACATTATATAATTCTCAAGACCTAAATTTCTACTGTTTTAAATAGGCTAGGTGATCCAACCCCTGCATTTGATCTAATTTTTTTAAGTTCGAACACTACAATATTTTATTCTCTATGTTCACTTACAGTATAAATCTGTTTCCAGGCTCTATTTTGTCCTAACAGGCAAAGACGTCCCTGAAATCCCATGAGTGGACCATGGTCAGTGATCCCAAGCAATTGTCCTGGCAAGACATTTTGAACTCTTCTTTAAGTCAACTTTCTTCATGCATTCTCCATAACTTCTGTCTTGTGGAGCTTAATATTTGCTGCCTCTACCAACTGGCTCTGCCTCTCATCTTAAGCTCTTTTATCAGCTCTGGATTGCAGGAAAAAATCCTCACATGGCTCAAACAAAATCTGATTTTCTTCTATCCTTAAAAACAATTAAATCAAATTTTAAAAATCTATTCTTTAATTACCTGCTTATATGAATCAGGCAGTTTTTACCATTGTATGTCTCAGAGCAGCCATACTGTCTCTTTGCACAGCAGAGGATCCCAGTATTTCTGAGCTGAGACTCTCCCTGTGTTCCTTTGTTCCAGTTTTATGTGCATGGGAGCCTTGTGACTCGCTTTGATCCACTTGCTAAGAAACCAGTTCTCCCCTCTTCCTAGACTTGAATCACTGTGTATACATAATCCATCTGATAAGTCCTAAAGTAATAGTGGATTCTCAACTTCCATGTTGCGTGCTATCTATTGTTCCCTAAGCTCTAGGAATGAGCCATGCTACCAGCCTCCAACCAGAGAATATTAGATCCTTGGATGAAAAACACAGACACACACAGTTGCTTAATTTCAACTTTACTTTTTGGCTCAACTGCTGGGTGCTTTCAATCTACCTCAGGTAGTGTGCCCTGAACAGTACTCCCAGTTCAGCACCCTAAATCTGTACTCAACTTTAATTGCTCAGCCTCCTTAAATCCCAGTTCAACATCCCCAGCCTCCAACATGTAGAAGCGTCCTGTGGCCACTCTGCCCAAGATCTCACAATATCTTCCTCTGAGGCATGACAAAATTCCTTTCCTCTCTCTCTCTCTTTCTGTCCTAGTTGGCCTGTGGGGACCCAGAAGTCCTGTGTATTCTACCCAGCCATTAGCCACTAGCATCTTTATTGATGGATCAAGAATCAATTGGGGAGCAGGACCTTAGCATCAGAACTACCCTTACACACCATGCGCACACACATGTGCACACAATCACGCACACACACACACACATATATTTTTTTCTTTAGATTGCTTTGAAGTGTTTGATCTGAATGGTGATGGCTTCATTTCAAAGGAGGAGATGTTTCACATGCTGAAGAACAGCCTTCTCAAGCAGCCCTCCGAGGAGGACCCTGATGAAGGCATTAAAGATTTGGTCGAAATTACACTTAAGAAAATGGTAAGTATGTATAATTTAGAGGTTTAATAGTGAAACTTATAAGGTATCCACAGGATAGAAGCAATAATTGAGTTACAGTGATTGTCAGTATTCTGTTTAGCTAAATAAGATTTATTTGCTTGTTAATAAAATATTTTCTTTGGGCTAGAGGTGTGGCTCAGTGACAAAACACTTGCCTACCGAGTCAGAGGCTCTCAATTCCATGCTAATAACACCCGCCCCACACACACACTATAAAAGTTATTTTCAATTTTACATCATAATCTCTCATTCTCCTTTTAATACCCGACTGAGAAAAAGAGTGTGCATTTGCAGCAAGAAGGCCATGTTCTGACTGACCCAGGCTGTGTACCTCACAGGACCATGACCATGATGGGAAGCTGTCTTTTGCAGACTATGAAAAGGCCGTGAGAGAAGAGACTCTCCTGCTGGAAGCCTTTGGGCCATGCCTGCCTGATCCAAAGGTAACAATATTCCTTTTGTTGAACCAAAACCTAATTTGGAACCACTAACCTAGGACATCTCAGCTTTCTGTATGGAGGCCAGAAAAATATGAGCATAGAAAGGCCCCAACTGAAGAAGGGACAGCTTCTCTTAGGGGACTGTACACCCTACTGCTCACTTGTTTTCATTTATGCATTAATCCACACTGGAAAGACTTAATGAGGATCAATGTGCCAGAATCCCAGAAAAAGGACTCAGGGGCTGCACTGGGGGGCAAAAAACAACATGAAAACCCAGTTACACAACATTGTGATATGTATATAATTATAATGATATTTCATGATTTGCATGGTGCTTGCACTATGCCAGGCAGTGATTCAAGAATGAAACCTCATAACACCCAATTTATAAATGAGAAATCCAACAGAAGATTTTCACATTTTATGAAAGCTATCTTAGCTAATTAATGGAGTGCCAGAGGAGATAAGCTGGTGTCATTGTCCATAGAGACTGTGTAGAATGTGGTGCTCATCTCATGAGTGTGAATTTCCTGAGGTCAGGAAAGAAATTTATTTTTCTCAGTCTTTGCACTATTTATACATTGAGTTCACAGAATAGATGCCTAGAAAAACATGGATACATGAATGGAGATGTAGATGAACGGATGGAGGGATAAAGGGATGATCTCAAAAGTTCCTGGTAGACAGTTCTGAGTCTGTCCCTCTCCCCTGTTCAGGAACTGCTTAGCCATTCTTTTGTACCTTTCCAACATTCTTAAATGATTCTCTATCTACTAAAGCCTCCCTGTCAGAATTCTAGAGGGCTTTAAAAGATTTCCCTGTAAAACAAACAAACAAACAAACAAACAAACAAGGAGGTGGAGTCATAGCTCAGCAGTTCAGACCATATGCTTCCTTGTTGATTACTCTAGTTGGGATCCCAGTACCCACATCAGTCTCTCACTCTGTCTTAAGGGAAACTTGATGCCTCTGAAATTTACTGACACCCACACTCATGTGTATATACCCCACACAGAAACACATACACATAATTTAAAAAAATAAAAAGCAAATGGAAAGGACAGGATAAAAGGAAGGTAGAGAGGGAGGATATATATATTCACATGAGTTTCATAGTCACTTCTTCTTGTACAGATACATGTCTTGAGAAAAAGGTCTAATTTAAGACCAATACTATCATGTGTTACTCACATCTTCTAGAATCATGTTGGTAAGATTACCCTCTTTCTCTCCAAATCCAGTTAATGAATCTCATGAATGTCCTTGGGTCTTTGGATGTGCCCAAGTTCCTAGAAGTCCAGAACTTAACATTGGTCCCCACTGAAGCCTCATACCCAGACTGTACCCCATGTTCCTGGCCTCCACTAGGTTGAGACCACTGACAAAAACAATTTGAGAGTCAAAAACACAAGAAAAAGTTACCAGTACTCATTGCATTAGTCAGAGCAGAGGTTCTCAATATGTGGGTTCAACCCACTGGGGGTCAAATGATTCTTTCCCAGGAATCACCTAAGACAATCATAAAACACAGATATTTACATTATGGTTCATAACAATAGAAAAGTACAGTTATGACATAGCAAAAAAATTAAGTTTATGCTTGGGGGTTACCATAACACAGGGGACTATATTATTAAAGAGTCCCAGCATTAGCAATATTGAGTGAGGACCACTCTAGAGAAACAGGAAAAAAACTGATAGAAAAGAAGTATGTGTGTATTTGATATTTTTGGTAGTGGACTACTGTATATGGTTTAGCTACTCTAATAGTGGCTGTTCCATAATGGGAAGTCCAGGAACCCAGTACTTGTTTAGTTCACAATCCTATATATCATCCGGTCGTTAGTATTCCTTGGGTTCCCAAAGAAGTAGACTCCCATCCCAGTGAAGGAAGCTACTTGCTAGGGAGAGTGAGGGCAAGCAAGTAAAAAACAAAAGCATCCTTCTTCCATGTATTTTATGTAGGGTGCTTCCAGAAAGAGTGACCTAGATTTCAGGTAGTTTTTTTCCACCTCAAATGATCCAATCAAGAAAAATTACTCAGTAGCATGGATTTTGGCTAATTCCAGATATAATCAAGTTAATAACTAAGAACAGCCACCGCACTCACCTTCTTTGTGACCCTGTCTCTCCATTCAGAAGACACAATGTTTTGTTTTGTTCCTCCTCCTCTTTAAGTCTATATTAAGTTTAGCACCTTTATCTTACAGAGCCAGATGGAATTTGAAGCCCAAGTTTTCAAAGATCCACATGAATTTAATGATATGTGATCCCTAAATGTATTGCTGTCAATGCAAAAGGAGCCACCTTAAGTTCATCTGTTCCTCTTAGCTCAGAAGATGCCACGGTGAGATTCACTTCACTTGTATGTATTTCAGTTCAGGATGTCCTCAGAGATGCTGGCTTTGACAAGAGAGGTTGACATTGTTAAAGATATTTCACAACATGAACTCTGTTAAGACACATACCTGTCATGAATCTTCAGATTAATCAAAGTGATTAACAAATTATATAGTCATCACTTATGAATACAATCTATATGTTGGAAAGAGCTTGATTATACATTGAAATTTTGTTGAAGCTACAGTTTCCTTCATAGCAATAAGTGATGAAGATAGTAACAACAACAAAAAAAAAATAAGAATATGCCAGGTACTGGGGACTACACAGCAAGATGAAGGACACATGGGGACTATTTTATATGCTTTCTTCTGTTATGTGAGACTTTGCTTCAACAGCTCATAAACATTGGAGGGAAAGATGTGTCATACACACTTTCATAGCCACCATAGCAGTTAGCCTTCTGCATATAACTGGCCCTCAATTAATATTTCAGATTAGATTTAAAGACAGAAAACTGCCACGTGATTACCCTCTATCCATGATATAAGTCTTCCCCATTTCATGAATTAATTTAGTTAATCTCTGGAGGCATGTCTGCCCTGTGCATTGCAGTCAGAAGCCAAGGCCGATTATGCTCTGGCTTCTAGTGTCATGCCTCTCTCTTTGCTATCATGGTTTCACCATTACCATATGTAATATAATGATATGGCTCCACACCGTCTGATGTCCAGTATATAACCTATTATCGGGAATCATATCACATGGTATAATAACGGAGTTGGCCAATTATGTCAATCCAAAAACTCCACCGGGTGCTGTGGGCATCATTTGGCAATGAAAGGGTACCCTCCCCCACCTGAGGTCTCTGTGAGCTCTCTATTACATTGTTGTAGTCACAGGAGAGCAATTGAGAGGATGAACTATGCGGTACCTTCACCTGATGTGTACATGCTCTAGAGAACACATGAAAAAGCAAACCCACTTCCTTGTTATATATGCATTATTAAGTTTATGCAAAGTTTATATTGTATACAACAATTGGCTGCTACTAATATCTGGAACAAGCAATTCTATAAAATAAACTGACTTATATAAGGCACTTTTAAGAGTAGTTTCTCTATGACAGTTATAAATAATAAAACACAGTATTTATATTTCTAGCTTCATTGGGAAATGTCAACGAAAACAGTGTGTAAGTAAGTTGTACCCATTGTTTTTATGTGTATATGACTAAATAATTATTACTTAAAAGTTAAGTAACATATCTGTCAACTTAAAAGTCAAGTAGCATATATCTGTCTGGCTTGGATATAGTCTGCCGTCACAGAAAGTTTCAAGTGCACTGACTATATCTTTTGTTGAATAACTGAAACTTAGTACATGTTGACTAACATACCCTCCTTTCTGCTTAATGGTGGTCATAACCACATACCAGCCTACTTTCTGCAGCTCTAAGATTCTCAGCTTTAAATTCAGATAGAAGAGTGAGATGTTGTAGTACTTGCTATCTTCTGTGTGAGGTATTTTATGCTTTCATAATGCCCAGCTTATCAACAGTATCACAACTTATATAAAATCCCATTTTAAATTCTAAATGATATCCCCCAGTAAATGTATGTAAAATATATAAATGTAGATTATGATCACATTGTCTTTTTCTATTTTTTTAATGGCAGACAGGTTATTTCTGCTGGCTTGTTTACCTATATCATGTGAATGCTATGAAATGAATGCAATTGGTGTCCCTCTGTGTGATAGATTTAATTTCATTTGGTACCTCTGCTTCCACTTTGTTCCACTCTTTCCCATGATGGCTGTCCTAATGTACATTTCCACTAATGCTATAAGGATTTTTTTCCCATAAACTACCAGAATTTGTTACTTTTGTATGTCTTTTTAACACTAGTCACTAAAATTCAGGAAATGACATCATATTGTGATTTGGACCTGTATTTCCTTAATATGTAGAAACATTAAACACTTTCTTCTTTTTCCTCTTGACTTTATTTCATTATCTTTTGTTACTTACATTACGTCCCACTCACCTTTTTCTAAAGTGTTGATCATTTGTATATATTTACAAAACACAAAGTTGAGCCATTTTCCCAGTTTGCATCACATTTTCTGGTGTAAATGTGGTTCATTGAAAAACATTCAGAATCTTAAGAAACTAAAAGACTAAAATACTAGAATGTTGGTTAATATTTTGGTGAGTCCTTTCAGAGGCATGTTTATGCTTGCTTCACATGTGCAGGTTTGCATGTGATTGCAATGAAACTGCATCACTTCCAGATGCTGCCTTGTGAACACTTTAGTTGGCCAGTGTTTGTCCATAGCCTGACTTGTCTCACCTTCTATGTGTCAGTGCCACTGTCAGCATCAGACCACTGACCATTGTGTACACTAAATTAATTAAATTTATTCTAGTGTTTGCAATTAAAATAACTAATGTTGAACACCCTGGAGGCCTATCTCTCATGCCTCATCATTGACTCTATTGGAATCGGTTTGAAAATTAAATTGTTGTGAGGTTATGTGTGGTCTGGAAGTTCTCACAAAGCTGCTCCTGGTCTATGAGAATACCAGTTGCATCACTGGTAAGAGCAGTATCTCCAGAACCATGGATGATTAGTACCATTTGTTTTATCACTATAATTGTTCTCTGAATGTCCTAGTTTGCTTTCTATTGCTATGATAAAGACTATGACCAAAATCAACTTGAAAAAGAAGGGGCTTATTTCATATTACACTTTCAGGCAACTCTCCATCACTGAAGGGACTCAGAGCAAGAAATCAAGGAGGGCAGGAATCTAGAGGCAAGAAGAGAAGCAGAAGCCACGGAAGAATGCTGATTACTGGCTTGCTCCTAATGGGTTGTTCAGCCAGCTTTCTTCTGTCAGCCTGAGCCACCTCCCAGGGGTAGTACTGCCGTCAGTGGGCTCGGCCCTCCCACATAGTTATTAATTAAAACATGTTCCACAGACTTGCCTGTATGCTCATCTTATGGAAGCATTTTCCTAAACCCAGTTTCCTCCACCCACTTAACACTAGTTTGTGTCAAGTAGACCAAACCTAAACAGCATACTACATCTAAATTTTTATATTGTGTTATATAAGAATATCCCTTCTTGTATAACATTATTTAAATCCTAAAAATGTGAATAAAAAACTATAAAGTCAATGCACATTCAGGTGATGCTGGCACACAACTCATAGTGCACATATGCCTTGTCCACTAGCTTCCCAATATGCACAGGAGCACAGCCTCTTTGCTCACATCACAATAAAAATAAGACCTTTTCTTCGGTTACTATGTCAAAGAGTTTGGGTTCTCTTAATTTTGTTGCTGTGGCAACTCCAGTGATTTCAAGAGATGTATCCTCACTTGATTCCAGGCATGTTTAAGCACACAGAGTTCTTTGTAGGACCATCTTTCTCCCTTCTAGCCTACCCTGAGCCATTATCCTTGCTGCTCAGCTTGGCTTGATTTAGTACCAAAGTGTATACAGCATGCAGGGTAGTCCCATGCCTGCCCTAGGGTGACTGAGCTGGGAGAATGAAAAGTCCTTACAACAGGTCAGGATGCAGTATCATTCTTTTCATGGACTCCTTGCAGCTTTTGTTTTCACTTTTCTGCTCTGTTCAGTAGAACTAGCAGACACTACCCTGGGCCACTGAAGAATGAATACACGCTACCTCATAAGCAGTACTGAGACTCTGCTGGAAAAGTACTTTTAGGTACCTACAGGATTTGAAAACTACCACGGAAAACTGGTAGCCTTGTATTCATCCTCACACATATCTCTGTGTACAAGACAGTACTTGTGGGAAATGAGGGCTGGAATTGCTCATACCATGAAGTCATCCAACATGCATTAGGTTACCACTTTGTATGATACAGTGAGGGTAGAAGTGGCTTAAATCAGTGGTATGGCCTCTCATCTTTTGTGTAAAGGATCATATCATATGAGGCATTGACTGTGTCATTTCCTGCTGTGGGTTCATGATGACAATCCCTGTCCTCCAACACATACAGGTATATCAATTTAAACCAAATGTTGATAAGAGAGACTAAAATCAAATATGATATTAGAATACTCAAGACACTAAAACTGAATACAAGAGGGGGCTCTAAGTTTCATGGCTGAGCTCTTAGTGGATCCTCACAAATCACCATTCTTCCAGAGCTAATTACTGGTTCTCACCAACTTTGACTGAAAGAATCTTGAGAATGGAACTACAGGGGGGGGGTGAGGAAAGAAGAAAAGAAGGAGTAAACAGAAGGGGAAAAGAGGAAAAGAGCCAGAGATATGACCTACCAGTGTATTATTTACAGTTTGAAAATCTGAGGCTTATGGTATCATGAAGCCTTCCCAACTACAGTAAGGCAGGCAGAAAGATTTTTCCAGCCTGAGTTATCACTAAATTATTAAGGCAATTGCATATGGAGCACACTTCGGGAAGCATGCTCATCTCGTGAGAAATACGAAAGCCATCACATTGAAATGATTTAGTCAGTGACATTACACTTGGATAGCAGTTGATCATTTATAACTTCTTGTGGATCTCTTGCCTCCTAGCTAGCTTGTCAAGAAAATATCCTTCCCCTAAGACATACACACTCTCTTGTTTACTTTTATTTTCCTCCTATCTGGCCCTATTATCTGGCCCTCACAGATCACTGGAGTGGGGGCTTGTTAGCTTAATAAGTATTTGAAGAAACTGAGTAAAATACGATCTAATTTCCCCTTAAAGTAAGATGCAGCTTCCTATCTTCTGTCTACAAGTTTAGGGATCCTGAGGCATCTGTAGCTAGGAGCTGCATAATATGGAGTCTTGGAGTCTGGACTTATGACTGATCTGCAAAACTAAAAGCAGAGAATACAGAAGTCCTGCTGGGAGTGAGGACCTTCAGGGAGGGAATGCAGGACAGAGTACAATACTCAAACGACTGGAATCATCTTTTTTAGTAAATGCCCATAAATATGCCAAAGCCAGAGATGGACTAGAATCGGTTCACAGCCTCAACTGTGCTTCCAAAATGATGCAATGAGCATGTACTTCACATTATTGCATCAGTTTCCTACAGGTAAGTGTCAGCATTATTGCTAGTTTTCATCCAAAGAATGAAGAAACTGGGCTCAACATAAACTGGAAGTTTGATATTTGTTCATGGCTGGAAATGAACATATCTTCCAGAAGAATCTTCAAATGTGCCCTTGAGGCCGTGGTGTGCTGCTGCATTGAAATGCACATGGAGTGGGAATCACCTCCTCCTGTCATCACCTCCTCCTGTCTGAGCATGCCTCGGGAAGTCCTATGAGTAACCGGAACATAAAGCTAGACCTTACCAAGCTTCCAGATGTTATAAGCTCTGTACAGAAGTCACTAGGCTGACACCTCTTTGGTGACCAGGCCAGACAGTTAAGGTGGGCTATTGCTGGACTGTGGAAAGAATAGAGAAGTTGGACTCTTTATTGAAAGACAAGGAATATGCCTTTATGCCCCATCATTGGGCAGCAGAGGACAACTACCTGGAGAGGAAAATGCTAAAAATAAGAAGCCACTGAACCAGCTTGCAAACACAAGAAACCGAGGTAGGGTTACTACATTGCCACAAAGAATCCAAAGGTACTAGTATTCAATACAGATTTAAAAACCCAAATCAAGTTTTATTGTATCACTGAACTCAGTAGAAAAGCCCTACCCTAGCATGGAGGAAGTCTTGAGCTTAATTCTCATTGCCAAAAAAAAAAAAAAAAAACAAAAAAAAAAAACAAAAAAAAACCAAAAAAAAACCCAAAAATTATTCAATGTGCTTTTACACTTTACACTGGCCTCAAAGAGTATATTACATAGGAATAAATACAATGTTTGACTTGTGTGAAAGCATATGAACCTAAAACCCCACAGAGTAAACAAGACCTTGCCTAACAAAGATCGAAATCTTGTCTGAATTTCCATAGGATATGTACTCTCTTCTGCCACAGCAACTAAAGATAATTTCAAATGTAAAAGGCATATGTAAAAAGATTTCTTCCTTCCTTTGAAGAATGGCATGCAGGAAATTACCATGGTGGTTATCTTGTAAAAGGAGGGAAAAGAAAGATATAGCAGAAAAGGAGAAGGCAAATGATGGGGTAGGGTAGAAAAGCAAAATCCATGATTTTCTTCTATGACATTTCTTCTAAAGATCAGTGTGAGAGAGAGGAGCAAGAAAGCTAAAGCCGCTGCTTTCTGTTCCTTTTGTGGGTACACAATCAGAAAGCATCAGGTGGCTGGGAAGACAAGCTGGCCTCTAGGCTGTTAGCAGGGCACAGGAGGTGGAATGGAGCAGCAGGATGTGAAGCAGGCCAGGGCCTGTACCAAGTCCCAGGTATGTGCTGAGAGGCAGGCACTGGCCCGCAGCAGGTGCAGCAAGCCAGTGCCCAGCGGCCTCAGGAAAGGAAAACCTGCAGGTGCAGTCAGGACATGCCCAGAGCCTCCCCAGCTATTTTCTGAATAGCTGTCCTATCCTCATTGTCTGTCTGCAAGATTATGGTTTGCAGTGGGAGGAGATGCAAGAGAGGGAGTGGTTTGGTGGAGTCTCTGGTTCTGGAGGCTTTGATGACACACAGGCTGCTTCAGAAGTTCAGGGCATCTCAGGGGGTAGAACAGCCTTAGAGTCCTGACAAGTTGAACTGGCTGAAACCATGTGGATGGAGATGTCCCCTGCTATCTCTTATGCAATGCACCCCCATCATGAACCTGTGTCTGTGAGACACAGGACAGAATACCATCTTTTTCTAATCCAGATGCTACCTGCTGCCTTCGACACTGAAGATTCTTGTCTTGCAACCATAACTCAGTGCCTATAATGCTGAGAAAGTCCTGTGATTTCCTGAACATTATATCCAATGAAGAACTATATTTAGCTGCAGAAATAGTGTGCTCAGCATTTTATTAAGCAACCCCTCAGTCCTTCTCATAACTTGTAATCAAAAGAATCTGCTGAAAGGCACACAGGGCAGCCCACATGACTCTGCTGCTTCTGGGAAGAATGTAAGAGTATGGTATACTGGGAAATAAACATCTTCATACTGGGAAAGATAAGAATAATGCTGTTAAGATCTGATCTCATGGTAGTGAAGAGGGGGGAGGGGAAAGGGGAGAGGAGGAGGAGGAGGAAGAGGAGGAGGAGGAGGAGGAGAAGGAGGGGAGAGAGAGAGAGAGAGAGAGAGAGAGAGAGAGAGAGAGAGAGAGAGAGAGAGAGAGTGTGTGTTCTGGTTACAAGAAACCAAAGATGGAAGAATTGTCCTAGGCTGGAGTTGGACTAGGTATAGGACACCAGCTAGAGTTGCTTCCTATGCTGGGAGCTTGAAATTTGGCCATCCTTTGAACTCATTTCTCATTACGAGATCTAAACAAGACCTCCACAGTATCATTCTAGGAGCTGAGTTTCTCCTCCAACACCACCTGATCAACTTCATCCTAACCTACAGCCTTGATGCATGGGTCAGCACCCAGGTGAGATCATAGCACTAAAGTGCCTTGTGCACCTAACACCTTGCTTTATACAGCTGCAGTATTGGGTATGGATTGGGGGCTATCAACAAAATATAGTCATGGTAAGGAAATTTTAAGTGATACTTTTAAAAACATTTTAGAAATGTGCCTACTATATACAGGACATTCAGTAAACACTAGCTTCAATGATTATTATATACAGATATTTCTTATGTAAAGATCTGTGTGCTTTGGCACATTTTATTGTTTTGGCATGTCTTCCTATTCAGCATCACTTTACCAAGAATGGCTATGATTTCAGCAACTAGCTTGATCCTCTCCTAAAACTCTCCAATAGCAGAGGGCCACCAGGTGCTGGCCCACCTTCAGCTCCTGAACAGAACCGGATTCCTTCCTCCATGAATCAGCCCCCTCCTTGGGCATGCCTAGAGGAAGCCAAGACAGGTGGAGTTTTGCCTTCCTGAGTAGGTGATTAAGACATTCCTTATTAGATGTTGCACAAATATCTTCAACACAAAAGTACTCAACCCAGAACATAATGGTCCATTGTCAGAGGATTCGCCTCCATGTCAAATCAATATTCTCACAATTGTGTTTTTATGAAAATCATGTCCCAGGCACACACAGGTTGTTGTGAAAAAAATCTTTTCTTCACCTGATACTAGGCACATAACTAAAAAGCTGTGTGCTTTTGAGCATAAGTTGTGGATGCCTCACTCATCTCCTCTTTTCCCACCTTTCCTCAATCTGTCTATGTTTGTGATGTGTGTGATATGCACATATCCATGCATGTACAGATACAGCAACCTCACCCTTACATTTAGTGAAGCTGTCTCCTCTGAGAATTCTGGGTTCTATTTTCATCTGTTGCGACAACTGCTTTCATGTCTTGCAGAAGAAGATAGATGCTTTATTTGCATAGTCTTTTTATCATCTTGCTGGACTTCCTCAACACCTCATAACAGGGAATGTGCAAGTTGACCCTATATGGGGGCTAGATAATATGAACTAGAGAACCAAGTGGCAGATAAGTGTCTAGGTTATGACTACATCCTACATGGGCCCCCTACAACCATTTATGAATGCAGCAGGGGAGCTGATGTATATTGACTATAGAGATCCAAGGTGGGAAAGTGCAAACTATGTCTCTTAGGCCACAGCTTCTTAAATTTAGTGTCACACCATGTATGGTGTTGTGTAAATGAAGAGGGGGATACTAAAAATTTAGAAACAGTGAAAATTCATTAGTTAACTTATACCTGCAGTGTATCCAGGACTATCAGAAAGGGCTCAACCTTGTACCACACAGCTCTAGTGCAACCTTTGCTGCTACTCTTTCTTCCCCAGTATGCTTAATATCCTCAAATTGTACAATAACCCTGAACATTTCTATTTCATCTTCATTTAGAGACTATAAGGTATTAGGGATTGTAATACTTTTCACTACATACACCAACATCACTGTTCTTACAGAAGTGCGTGGTTTAATTATGGCAAATACACTAAATCTTTTTCACATCATTCCTCTGTGTATAGGTAACAAGTTTGGATATCTCTGGAATGTATTGTGAGACGACATTCCATTTTAAAACTTGTATTTGCATCGTTAATTTGAATTTCATAAAAATATCAAATGAATTTGAAGTTGGGATTAAGACAATTTTCAACAATTTCTGAAATAGTGCTAAATATGTTTCTGCCATCTTTTATACTATGTATGTTGGTATGCATGCATGCATGCAAAGATGTATTCTTGGCATTGATAATTATAAAAATCAAAACACTGATCAATTCCAAAAACAGTGAAGTTATTCAGCCACCATTCCTTATGCAAAAACAGGTAAGCTCTTCCATCTCAGTAGTAAATACATTTGTTTTTATTGTTTATAAAGGACAAAACTATATGTGTGCCAACAAGCTATTTTAAAAATAAATTTATGATTTATCAGTACATAATTGATTCCATGAGTTTTATAACATTTATAAAATTTAATTTCTAAGTATTTTTCAGATTAAAAGGGTTGTGAAGAAAGTAAAGCCTGTGCTAGGCCACACAATCTCTCTGAAGCCATACTAAGATGGTTCCTGCAAACATTTATGGAAGGGGAGCTGTTGTAGAACCACAACTAATCCCTATAGACCACATAGACACAGAGTTATGCTTTTGTGGATATAATCACCAGAAATGAATGTGAGCAGGAGAGAGGCAAGTGTGAGAAAGATCATTCAACACTGAGAGAAGATGCCGCTATGAATCTGCCCTGCTTAGGGATTGCCAGACCCACAGTAAAGAGAACAATGAGTTTTCCTTGAGAAAAGGACACTTGTGATGGCTGGAAAGAGGCAGGGGCTTCTAGATCACAGCAGTGTCCATGTGTTCTGTCTCTGTGACACAGAGCTAAGCTCCATTCGCTAAAAGGGGAGTGAATAGAACAGTTGTTTGGGGCTTCACATCCTCTCAGATGCTTCTCAACCAACAAGTGGCTAGCAGAGCAAAATTACAGTTTAGGAATAACAACATAATTTTATGTTTTGGGTGACTACAACATGAAGAGCTGTATAAAGGGTCACAGAATGAGGAAAGTTTAAAACTGTTTGATTCAACCAAATGTATCCATCAGGTGGACAGAAGTCCTGAAATGTCCCTTACATGCATGCATTCCTAATTGTGGAATTCTGCATAGAAACCTTGGGAACTACAACAGGGAGTACTCAAGACTTGCACTAATCCCCTCAACAAGTCACTACATCAGCAAGCATTTGCCTCCAGCCTACAGAACAGAACAACCCTCTCTTGCTCAGTAATTTCTGCCTTGCTGTGTAACTAAGGCTGTCATTTAGTGCATCAGGAAAGTTTTCCTTCTAATACACATTGCCTTTTGTTTATTCTGCCTCCATCTTTCTCTTCTTACCCCACTCTACCCCAATTACATGACTCTAGCCACTGGGACAGAGTCCCCTTCCCAAGGGCTTGTTAGGTGAAAGGGCATTTGAATATGGAAGGATATAGTTCTGCCTCTTCCCCTTCATGGTGGAAATGCTTGCCATCCATCTTCCCTCTTTGCAGTGCCAGAGTTCATCGGTGTGGATGAGTAAACATAAGAGCCAATCACCCGTGCAGCAGGTATGATCTTCAACAGACTTCTGTGGAAACATGAATGCCTACTAGAGAAGGTTTAAGAAGACTCTAGGCTGCTGCTGCAAAAGTATTCCTAATATGCACATTACTATTTGTCAGGAAAGTTAGTGAGACATGTCCCATTATTTGTGGTAAAAATTTCTGAGTGCTGACTGACAAATCACAGAAACAAATTTAGTGCATGCCATCAAAAGCAAGCCTCTTTAGTGATTCAGTGATATAGAAACTCAGAAAATGAGAATCAGTATGCCCTCTGCTACTACCTTGTACCTGCACGGGAGTGGTATAATGACTATTAATTTCTTAGCATTTTCCCATCTCTGAATGAACTTACCTGTAGACAGCAACTGGAGGTTGCCCAGCAATACCCTGTAGTTTATATTGAAAATGTGCAGGCTTCTAAAGCTGCACATCTCTAGTCAGCTGGCTCATCACTTTTCAAGATCTGTCCGGTATAATCAAACACCAGCCCCCAACAGGAGACTGATTTGCTTAATGATGTATGATAATCAGGAAAGGACACCACCTGAAGCAAATGGAATCATGGCTAGAAGTGTCCTACCCTGCCTGCGGCATCAAGGAAGAGGCAAAAGGCTGCTGCTTTCTGTTCCTTTTGTGGCTACACAATCAGAAAGCATCAGGTGGCTGGGAAGACAAGCTGGCCTCTAGGCTGTTAGCAGGGCACAGGAGGTGGAATGGAGCAGCAGGATGTGAAGCAGGCCAGGGCCTGTACCAAGTCCCAGGTATGTGCTGAGAGGCAGGCACTGGCCCGCAGCAGGTGCAGCACAGTCAGTGCCCAGCGGCCTCAGGAAAGGAAAACCTGCAGGTGCAGTCAGGACATGCCCAGAGCCTCCCCAGCCACGCGATTTTCTAAATAGCTGTCCTATCCTCATTGTCTGTCTGCAAGATTATGGTTTGCAGTGGGAGGAGATGCAAGAGAGGGAGTGGCTTGGTGGAGTCTCCAGTTCTGGAGGCTTTGATGACAAACAGGCTGCTGCAGAAATTCAGGGTGTCTGAGGGGGTAGCGCAGCCTGGAGGTCTGAAGTGGGTATGTGTTAGATAACTGTGCTGAAGAAGGGGCAACAGTGGGTATGCTGGCAAGCCTCCAGGCAGCCCCTTGTCACCAGGAAGACTTCTCTTCTATGACATCATAGACTCTTGCCTTCCAAAAAGGGCTTTGATCCTAGGCCAGTGTCTAGTGTGTCCCCCATCGGCTTTGTGAGAGAGTGGGAAACAGCAGTCAAGCAAGCAAAGCTGTCAAAAATAAATGTAAATCTGAGCAACCTCATCAGGGCGGCTTCTTGTTCTGAAGACTTCAGTAGTACTGAATAGGGGGATAGGAGATGGGCTCTCGGGAGGAAGCTCTGTGTCATCTTCTGGGCACTCTTGCTTTACTTTCTATTTGCTTCTTATATTTTCTTTCTCTCAAATGGAAATCTTTGAAAACATCCCCAGCCCTTTTCACTGCTGCTTTGTGTGGCCAACAGAGTAGATGGTCTCTATTTGTTGAAGATTGGAGCAGGCTTGGATCCCAAAACTTATCAGGATGTAAAAGATCACTCCATATCAGATCTCTATATTGATTCTCAGGAAAGCTGATGGAACATGTCTTTGAATACAGTATAAATCAAGGGGCCAGATCTGTTCCTCAAAGCCCCATCCTATACATCCCTGAAGGCCTATGACATAGCACATGGAATCAACAAAAGGAATTGGTGTTTTTACTCCATCCATAACTACATGGCTTTAAGCAGCTTCCTTTTTTTTAATTCGATATATTCTTTATTTACATTTCAAATGATATCCCCTTTCTTGGATACCCCCTCCCCGAAAGTCCCATAAACCCTCTTTCCTCCCCCTGTTCCCCAATCATCCCTGTCTCACTTCCCTGTCCTGGTATTCCCCTACAGTGCTGCACTGAGCCTTTCCAGCCCAGGGGCCTCTTCTTCCTTCCTTCTTGGGCATCATTTGGTATGTGAATTGTTTCTTGGGTATTCCGAGCTTCTGGGCTAATATCCACTTATCAGTGAATGCATACCATGTGTTATTTTGTGATTGGGTCGCCTCACTCAGGATGACATTCTCCAGTTCCACCCACTTGCCTAAGAATTTCTTGAATTCATTGTTTTTAATAGCTGAGTAGTATTCCATAGTGTAAATATACCACAATTTCTGTATCCATTCCTCCGTTGAGGGATATCTGGGTTCTTTCCAGTTCCTGGCTATTATAAATAGGGCTGCTATGAACATAGTGGAGCATGTGTCCTTATTACATGCTGGGGAATTTTCAGGGTGTATGCCCAGGAGTGGTATACAGGGTCCTCCGATAGTACCATGCCCAGTTTTCTGAGAAACCGCCAGACTGATTTCCAGAGTGGTTGTACCAGCCTGCAACCCCACCAGCAGTGGAGGAGTGTTCCTCTTTCTCCACATCCTCGCCAGCACCTGTTTTCTCCTGAGTTTTGATCTTAGCCATTCTGACTGGTGTGAGGTTAAGGAGCTTCCTGTTCACTTGGGACATTAAACAGAATTTGAAATACTCCTGAGAAAATCTAAAAGGTCAACCATGTACTTTCCTGTGTCTAAAATTGGAACATGCATTCCTTTTCCTGGAGGAAGAGCCAGTTTGATGTCTGTCTTCCGGCACTATGTGTCTGGGTAAGTTGATCCAAGAGAGGCAAGCTTTCTGAAAGCTGACAACTTAACAGACTACAAATGACAGGAAGTTTAGTTTGTTGTAAATATGTACCAGATATAATGCCACAAGCTACTAAGAAGTAAGACTGCTTCACAGCAACTGACCAAAGGGCTGCCTCTAGAATGAGCTGATTCTCTCAGTTCTTACTATAGCACAAGGGTTTCACAACTCCTTGCTGATCACACATTCTCAACTATTTTCTAATGTCTTCTTGTCATAATTTTAAGTCCAGGAGGACAACAGTTCTTTTTCCTTTTTTGGGCATTCTTTGCCCTTCTGTTCCTTTGAATAATTTATTCAAATATCAGACTTGCCTCCAGCCTAATCTTACAAACTTTTCTAGTGCTCTGTGTGCTTATGGTGCCCTGAAAAGCTTATGTTTTGTAAAGTGTAAAGATACTCACAGGACAGGTCTTGCAGAGGACCAAGCACATCATGGGATGATACAACTTTTCAGAGCATAGAATAGATATAATTTATGTGCCCTCTCCACAGAAATAAGTGCTATTTTTATGTCACTCCATTAAGATTCTGTTAGGTAAGCTAGGTAGAACTGAGAGTTTGGCAGAAGGTACAAAGTAGCCTGCAACCTAGAGAAATGGGTGAATGCTAAGTCTCAAAGGGTTTTTCTACCCCTATTAGCTTACACTGAGGCTTCTCACCTGGATTACATGGAACTCAGGTTCAGCATAATAAGTTGACAGTAAATCAGGAAAGGGCTGGATATCTCCAGGTACATTCCAAACTATGGCCCATATGAATCCTCTCTCTATATTTTTTTATCCATTCTTCTTTCCTATATAAACTAACTTAATCCATCCTTGAAGGCCTGCTCTGTTTCTTCTATAACACTTCTTCAATCCTACAATTGTATTTGAGAAGAAACATAAGAGTTCTCCCTTCCTTTCTTGAATTCTGAGACTATGGTGTCTTTACCACCAATGTAGTATACGTTTTCCAGATTTTAAGGAAAAATTGTATGCTCCAATGCCCCTACGCATGTGCAGGTATAGGCACTGACTACCTCAGTATGATTAACACCATGCAACAGGGGCTCCTGGAGTTACACTGATTAGAAAAAAGAAACTCATTTTTTTACTGATAGAAGGAAAACCTGCCATTTAATAATGACAATAATAATATATTAATAATCTAATTCATAAGGCCAGAATTTCTAATAAGACAGGATGTAACATCATCTTGGTCACCATGTGTCTTAGGTAGGATTTTACTGCTGTGAACGGACACCATGACCAAGGCAACTCTGTAAGAGCAACATTTAATTGGTTCTGGCTTACAGTTTCAAAGGTTCAGTCAATTATCATCAAGGCAGTAACATTGCAGCATCCTGGCAGGAATGGTACAACTGGAGCTGAGACTTCTACATTTTAATCTGAAGGCTGCTAGCTTCTCGGCAGCTATGATGAGGGTCTTAAAGCCCACACCCACAGTGACACACTTACTGCAACAGGGTCAAACCTTCTAATAGTGCCACTTCCTCAGTGGGCCAAGCATGTACAAACCATAACATTACACTCCCTGTCCCCCATGGACTTGTTCAAACACATGAGTCTTCAGGGGGCGGGGGGGGGCCACACATAAACACAGAATAATACAAAATACATTTGGTCCAACTTCAAAAGTCTTCATAATCTATAGGAGTCTCAATAATGTTAAAAGTCCAGCATCTCTTCTGAAATTCATCTAATCACTTAGCTGTATTTCCTAAAGCAAGACAGGAAACTAGCTGGACAAGCTACAAACTCTGCATCTCCATCTCTGATCTCAAGGTGATCTCCAGATCTCCAACTCCTTTTTCATCTTTGTTGACTACAACAAACTACTTTCTCTTTAGCTGGTTCCACTCCATGTTAGCAGAATTTCTTGACAGGTATTACCATGGCTTTGACATCTCAAATATCTTTGGATCTCCAAAGCAACTTCAATGTCACAGCTTCTTGTTTCAGTGTCTGGGATCCACACATTATCTTCTGGGCTCCTCCAAAGGGCTGTCATCACTTCTATATCTCTGCCCTCTGCAGCACTCTTAAGGTCAAGTTAATCCACTCCATTGCTGCTGCTCTTCTGGTGATTATCCCATGGTACTGGCATCTCCAATACATTGGGTTTTTCTGCTGCAACTAGGCTTCACCATTGCCTCTTGTAGGCTCTCTTCACAGGGCCAAGCACAAAATCCTTTGCATGAAGGCTACACCTTCACCAAGACCGATGATGGCCTTCCATGGTCTTTCACAGTACCATGCCTCAGCTGCTCTTCATGACTCCTTCATGCCTTCAAAACCAGTGCCACCTGGGTGACACTTACACATTACCAAATATGACTGCAGCACTAGATACAACCATGTCTATCTATGAAACACAGCTTCTTTGTGCTCTCAGAACACACTTCCCAGAAGATTTCACCTCAGTGATACTGGTCTCTTCTTAGTTGTTACTAATTTCTTAGCTCCAGTTAACCAACACCAATTATCCCAGTAGTCCCTTTTATTCTGGACTCTAAAGCCAGAGCCACGTGGCCAAAACTGCCAAAGTCTGATGCTTGCTGTGGCTGGAACATGGTCCTCTTGTTCTATTATATTAACATCAGTTTCTGATTTCCAACTCCTTCACTGCCTAAGCTTGTGTGTCTCTGTAGACTGGCATTGAACTCAGAGATCTAAAGGCCTGTCTCTTAAACACTGAGATTAAAGATGTGATCAACCAAGCCTGGATTTTAACCTTTTCTTCACCTAAATCTTGCTCTGTTCGAGGCTGGCCTTGAACTCAGAGATCTGCTTGCTTTTGCCTCCTGGGATAAAAGGTTTGTACTACCATGCCTAGACCTAAATTTAGCTGGGGGGGGGGGAATCTTGCCCCAAGATCACTACTCCCTTAATTCAATATAATATCCTTGAACACAGAATTCAGCTCCATTTCACGTCCTGGTGCCCCATTAATACTTGGATCATATTTGTTATATATTTCCTTTCTCCGTTTACTATGCTGAGGAAATACTCTTCATGAGAATTCACCAGAGAACAAAGTCACTGCTAAGCTTTTTTTTTTGAGACTTCCTTTGTCAATGCAATTAATCTCAGTCTTCACCTTAGCCTCAGGAAGACTCTTCAGACAAGGGCAAAATGCAGCTTTGTTCCTCACCAAAATACTACAAAAAAGTCTCTAGGCCACATACTGAAGTTCTTCTCCACTAAAATATCCTGGACCAGGTCTGCACAATTCAAATCACTCTCAATAATAAAGACTTCCATATTCCTATTAGGATAGCCTATTAAGCACCATTTAAAGCATGCTACTGCTTTTCACATCCAAAGTCAAAAAATCCACATTCTTCCAAACAAAAGCATGATCAGGCCTGTCAAATATCCGACTTCCAGTACCAACTTCTGTCTTAAGGTTTTACTGCTGTGAACAGACACCATTACCAAGGCAACTCTCACAAGGACAATATTTAATTGGGGTTGGCTATCAGGTTCAGAGGTTCAATCCATTATCATTAAGGCAGGAACATGGCAGCATCCAGGCAGGCATGGTACACTTGGAGCTGAGAGTTCTGCATCTTCATCTGAAGACTGCTAGCAGAACACTTGCTTCCAGGCAGCTAAGATGAGGGTCTCAGCACCCACACCCTCAGTGACACACCTACTCCAACAGGATCAATCCTCCTAATAGTGCCATGCCCTGGGTGGGCTGAGCATATACAAACTATCACACAATGCAGACTAATTTCCAAAAAGTAATAGTTATAGGGCTTCATTATGAATCCAAAGCTGTCAAGGTTAGAGTAGGCATGCCTCATCCCATGTAAAGTGAAATGTTTTTTTATTATTTGTGTGACATTTTAATAGTTTGTAGATTACTTTTGTGTCCATGACTTCATTTGATCTTCACAGTCAGCCTGGCAGTAGATGGAGCAGGTATAGTGACTAATAAATGAATGGAGCTATGTCCAGAAAGGTCAGCAGACCTTAGCTACAGAGTCTACAAAAGAGAAGCAAATGTGGCAAAGTCTCATAGTGCTCATAGTTTGGTAGGAGGAGCTGATTTCACAAATGACCAAATAGAGGCTTGTGTTTTCTGAGTGCTGATTCACATGTAGCTCTCTATCCAGTGTTTGCACATATGAGAGAAATAGTGATTTCTGATGGCATGACTCTGTTTCTGTGGAGAGCAGCCTGACCCCAAGCAGCCAGGCCAGAGACACTGGAGTACAGACCTTCCCAAATACTGTAGGTCCTAGAAGGATGAAAGGAACTTTAAGTAAGTGAACTACAGTAATTATGTTGACTTTAATGGAGCAATACCTGCTTTTGTTGTGCTATGGTGCAAAGACTTAATTATTCAAACATAGCCATTAGTTCCCACACAGCAAAGATGACGGCAGATGTTATAAAGATACCATCTCTTGGACACTTGCCCATCAGGCCCAGCTACTAAGACTCTTCAAACACAAGTGCAGCTCTGCCAGAAACATGCACCATATATCTTAGAACACAAGAGTCCAGAATTGACCAGTGACATCTGTAGAAGAACAGATGTGGTAATGAATGTTCCTCTTTCCATAGCTCCCTACTGATGGAATGGCTTTGATGGCCTGGAGCCTACTGTGTCCTGATCACAGTTTCACATAGACAAACACTTTCCATTAGGGCACAGCAATCCATTTTTCACACACACACACACACACACACAAGACTGAAGACAAAACATTCATTTTATCAGAGGACAAAATGTACTCAGAACTCAGAAACCTGTCCAACTTCTTGCTGCCACCACCAGGAGGGGGGAAAAATGTGGCTTGCTGAATTGTAGGTACACTATTGCTTAAACTTAAATGCTCAAAACAGGCACCAGCCTGCCTGCATTTTTCCTATCCCAGCCCTTCAGTGAATAACTGTTAGGAAAACACAAAGGGCTTTTAAAAGTTCAAAGAATTTTTTAAGTGACTGGATCATTATTACCACCAAACATCTCAATACATTGACTTTTATAAACTAAAACAAATAAAAAACTAACTTTGAGAAGACACCAAGGGGATTTCACTGTACCAACCATAACAACAAAATTTTCTAGATGAGAGGTCCTTCAAGGCTTTCTCATTTTTCCATTGTGTATACACACACACACACTCATACACACATGTACACTTGTACATATTTACACAAGCACACTCATAAACACACGCTGACATATATATTCACACACTGCACCCACTCACACACAGTTATTTTTATACATATTCACTCCCTCTCTGTCTCCCTCTCCTTCCCCCCATTCTCTGCACACACACACACACACACACACACAGAGAGAGAGAGAGAGAGAGAGAGAGAGAGAGAGAGAGAGAGAGAGAGAGAGAGTCTGTAATGGGCATCCTTCCCAGAAGCTGAAGAACTGAAAGCAAAAGTAGGAAAGATTATGGACATGTTTCTCTTAAGAAAGGCTTTATCTACAGTCTTGTGTCGGATTTCCCTCTGGCTTCCTCAATGTCCACCAATGATAGAAGGAGTATCTATTTGTCTGAAAACTGCAGACTGCAGATTTCTACTCATAAAAAGAAAAGCATGGAAAAGCTGAAGATGCAGCTCAGTTGTAAAGTACTTTCACAACATTTTGGGTTTGATCACCAGTACTGAATGAGGAAACCCTGGAGGGAGGGATTGAAAAACAGATTAATTATAATAATGAGAAATCCTGTCTTGTCCTTGCATCAGGGATTTGGTATGAACAATATCATGTTATGCTGAGGGAAGGAACTTACACCAAATGGAAGTGAACAAAAGCACAGCCCTCCATATGGCACCGGCACGTCCTACTGGTGAGGAATGCTCGGCTTGGCATAGTTCCACATGCACATGTAAAATCAAACTTGCAAGAATGAAGGGCAAATGCTCACTTTTTAGGAAAAGTGAGTTTCAGAAAACCTGCAGAGGTCCAGAGAGCTTTCCAAATATATCAGCTCTAAAATAACACACAGTAAAAGTGACTAATTAGTTAAATTTAATTAAAAATAGCAAGAATGTTAGCAATGAGATGTATTGGGGAGCATGGTCTCTTACTAAGAACTGAAACAATTTCTCATGTCTGACTAAGATCTAAAACAGCACCTAAATTCTTCACAGTTGTCCTTAGAGGACAAACCAAGAAGGAAGTGAAGCTCTTATAAATCAAAAGATAGTTCTGTGTGTGAGTAATACAGAATTTCATAGTTCCTAAGCCTTGAAACTAGGGAGTTGCTATGTACAGGACTGAAAAGGAAGTTGAGCCAGAGTCTCTTCTTCCTAGCCTACAAATAAGGCTGAGTCTGAGTAAAGAACCTGGAGACTTCAACTGGAGACCAGCACACACCCAGGTTCCACCCATTCTTGTTGCCTTCAGAAGCAACACTGTCAAACATACAGCTCTGGGAAACAGTGTCCTCTATGCAGAGGAGACAGAGCTCTGGAACTGAGCCTATGAACTCTGCCCACAAAGCCATTTCCTCCCTAAGTGGTCACAGTCTGTCCTCCAGTTCATCCAAATCCCTGATGTTACCCAAATATGCAAGCACTTTAGTTTTCTTAGATTATCTTTTTAACAAAAACTGAGTTTGTCTTTTCTCTTTCACCGTGGAGCAAGGAAAGCAAAGCCAGGACAGTCTTGCTGTCTATATGTAAAGGCACAACACTTGGCAGAGTAAGACTTCACATGTCCAGAGAAGACATAAAAACCTTCTAATGATCAAGAGAACACTTGCATCTACCATAGATCCTGGCCTCTTGTCTTCCTGAATGTTCATATTAAGAACCAATACTTTAGGTAGTCTTATAACAACTTAATTAGGACCAAAGACCAAGCCTACATGCCTTCAGGGGACAGAATTCCTCTGTATAAATGTTTTTGACCATGAGTATTTACACTGGGAGGGCAACCTTGAGACCAGATGAAGTGGTGAAACAGACCTTCTGTGTAGTGCCAGCAACCAGGTTGAGGTAGGATTCTAAGGTCCCAGGGAATGGCCTGCAGGGAGGCAGGGCATGGGGTGAATTTAAAAGCTTTGAAGAAATAAAATACTTTTGGCAGCTTTTCTTTTTTTTTTATTACATATATTCTTTATTTACATTTCAAATGTCCCTTGTCCTGGTTACCTCCCCCCAAAAGTCTCATAACCCATCTCCCCTACCCCTGTTCCTCAATCAACCCTCTCCCTCTTTCCTGTCCTGGTATTCCCCTACACTGCAGCATCGAGCCTTCCACAGACCAGGGGCATCTCCTCCCTTTGATGTCCACCAAGGCCATCCTCTGCTGCCTATGATTCTAGAGGCATGAATACCTCCATGTGTACTCTCTGGTTTATGGTTTTTGTCCCTGGGAGTTCTGGGAGTACTGGGTAGCTCATATTGTTGTTCTTCCTATGACACTGCAAACACCTTAAACTCCTTGTGTCCTTTCTCTAGCTCCCCGCATTGGGGAAAAGGTGCTCAGTTCAATGTCTGGCTGACAGTGGTCCCCTCTGTATTTGTCATGCATTAGCAGGGCCTCCCAGATGACAGTTATATCCGGCTCCGGTCAGCAAGTACTTGTGGGCATCAATAATAGTATCTGAGTTTTGAAATGGTATATGGGATGGTCTTTCCCTCAGACTCTACTCCATACTTTGCCTCTGTATCTCCTAGTGTGGGTGTTTTGTTCCTCCTTCTAAGAAGGACCAGAGTACCCATACTTTGTTCTTCCTTCTTCTTGAGCATCATTTGATATGTGAATTCTGTCTTGGGTATTCCAAGATTCTGGGCTAATATCCACTTATCAGTGAGTGCATACCATGTGTGTTCTTTTGTGATTGGGTTACCTCACTTAGGATAATATTTTCCAGTCCCAACAATTTGCCTAATAATTTCATGAATTCATTGTTTTTAATAGCTGAGTAGTATTCCATTCTGTAAATATACCACATTTTCTGTATCCATTCCTCCATTGAGGGACATCTGGGTTCTTTCCAGCTTCTGGCTATTATAAAAAGGTCTGCTATGAACATAAGGGAGTATATCTCCTTATTACATGCTGGAAAATCCTCTGGGTATATGCCCACGAATGATATAGTAGGGTCCTCTGGTATTATTATGCCCAGTTTTCTGAGGAACCTGGAAACTGATTTCCAGAGTGGTTGTACCAGCTTGCAATCCCACCAGCAGTGGAGGAGTGTTCCTGTTTCTCCACATCCTCTCCAGCACCTGCTGTCTCCTTAGTTTTTGATCTTAGCCATTCTGACTGGTGTGAGGTGAATACTTAGGGTTGTTTTGATTTGCATTTCTCTGATGATTAAGGATGTTGAACACTTCTTTAGTTGCTTCTCAACCATTTGATATTCTGCAGGTGAAAATTCTTTGTTTAGCTCTGAAGTCACCCACAATTATTGTGTGAGGTGCAATGTGTGCTTTAAGCTTTAGTAAAGTTTCTTTTACGAATGAGGGTGCTCTTGCATATGGAGCATAGATGTTCAGGATTGAGAGTTCTTCTTGGTGGATTTTTCCTTTGACCAGCAAGAAGTGTCCTTCCATGTCTTTTTTGATGACTTTTGGTTGAAAGTCAATTTTATCTGATATTAGAATGGCTACTCCAGCTTGTTTCCTGGAACCATTTGCTTGGAAAATTGTTTTCCAACCTTTTACTGTGAGGTAGTGTTTGTCTTTGACACTGAGATGCATTTTCTGTATGCAGCAAAATGCTGGGTCCTGTTTAGGATCCAGTCTGTTAGTCTATGTCTTTTTATTGGGGAATTGAGTCCATTGATTTTAAGAGTCATTAAGGAATAGTGATTGTTGCTTTCTGTTATTTTTTTATGTAATTTTTATGTTTGTGTGGTTATCTTCTTTTGGGATTGTTGAAAGAAGATTACTTTCTTGCTTTTTCTAGTGTGTATTTTCCCTCCTTTTGTTGGTGATTTCCATTCATTATCCTTTGAAGGGCTGGATTTGTGGAATGATGTTGTGTAACTTTGTTTTTGTCATGGAATACTTTGGTTTCTCCATCTATTGTAATTGAGAGATTTGCTGGGTATAGCAGCCTGGGTTGGCATTTGTGTTCCCTTAGGGTCTGTGTGACATCTGTTCACAGGATCTTCTGGCTCTCATAGTCTCTGGTGAGAAGTCTGGTGTAATTCTCATAGGTCTACCTTTATATCACTTGACCTTTTTCCCTTACTGCTTTCAATATCTTTCTTTGTTTAGTGTATTTTGTGTTTTAAATATTATGTGATGGGAGAAATTTCTTTTCTGGTCAAATCTATTTGGAGTTCTGTAGGCTTCTTGAATGTTCATGGGCATATCTTTCTTTAGGTTAGGGAAGTTTTCTTCTATAATTTTGTTGAAGATATTACTGGCCCTTTAAGTTGGAAATCTTCACTCTCTTCCATACCTATAAGCCTTAGGTTTGGTCTTTTCATTTTGTCCTGAATTTCCTGGATGTTTTGGGTTAGGAGCTTTTTGCATTTTGCATTTTCTTTGACTGTTGTTTCAATGCTTTCTGTGGTACCTTCTGCATCTGAGATTCTCTCTTCTATCTATTGTATTCTGATGTTGGTGCTTGTATCCATGACTCCTGACTTCTTTCCTAGGCTTTCTAGTGCATGACAAATACAGAGGGACCACTCTCAGCCAGCCATTGAACTAAGCACCTGGTCTCCAATGGAGGAGCTAGAGAAAGGACTCAAGCAGTTGAAGGTGTTTGCAGTACCATAGAAGGAACAACAATATGAGCCACCCAGTACTCCCAGAGTTCCCAGGAACAAAACCATCACCCAGAGAGTACACATGGTGTTACCCATGGCTCTAGATGCATAGGCAGCAGAGGATGGCCTTGTTGGAAATCAAAGGGAGGAGAGGCCCTTGGTCCTGGAAAGGCTCAATGCTGCAGTTTAGGGGAATACCTGGACAGGGGAGAGGGAGAGGGTTGATTAGGGAACAGGGGGAGGGGAAATGGCTTATGGGATTTTTGTGGGTGGGAAACCAAGAAAGGGGAAATAATTTCAAATATAAATAAAGAGTATATCTAATAAAATAATAATAAAAGGAAGAAAAACGGAATTAGAGAAAAGCAATCTTAATGTACTAATTGTAGCCAAAACCTCCTTGATTAAGAACTCCCAAAGAAGCTCAAGGTCTTATATTTTGACATAGAATATAAATTATAAGACAAACTTGGTACTCTTAGACCATCACAGGATTATTGATAGTCACTTGTATTAATAGACATCTGGTTTCATGGATATCCCAATCAAATGTCCAAAGCTTCTGGGCAATATGTACAGGCCACTTTGATATTTGTATTATAAGCATAGTCATGGACAGACTGAAAATTTAGTAAAATGTAGCTTTTATATCCAAAGGCATCACTATAAAGAAATATTTTTATAAAGTGTTTTGACCATATTTGCTAATAAAAGACATCAATGATTATTTTGTATCTTCTTAACAAATTATTAAAAGCTTATTTCCTCAGGGACAGGTTTTGCTTTCTTGTTTTTTAGACATGGTATCATTTTGTAGGCAAGGCTAATATAAGCTTTGTAGTGCCAGTACATCAGACATATACTACCACTATTGACTCCCAAGGACTTAGTTTTTGTGGTCTGTGTCTTCGTAGAGGTATCCAGTGGCCAATGTTCTATTCACATAAGACATTCGTGGGGTACCTGGAAGTCTGTCAATACACAGGCTCAGTAAGAATTACCTTCACCTGACTGAAGCATTGCTCACCTGTTCCTACAAGGCTCTGCATGGCCAGCAGGCACCTGCACAGTAAGGATGTTGTCATTACCCTCAGCTATGTACACAAGCGAGTCCTAGCCTGCTGAGAGTTGCCTCAGGTAATCACAGACCCAGACACATGGTGCTGTACATGAGCCAAGCAGCACTTACACCTCACAACTAGCTTCAGAAAGCCAACACTCCAGTCATAAGAAATGTCACCCTAGAATCCTAGTACCTGAAACTTCTCACACTGTGGCTATAGGTCTCATGCTAGTAATCCATATATCTCTACATCAAAGAAGGGTACCTTTCATCTTCTCTGTTCAGTTAGCAGTAGCTCTGAGTGCATGAAGAGTCTCATTCTGAGTGAACTTCCTAACTGTGCCTAGTCCAGATTTTCAAGAAACTTCTCCCTGGATGCATTGCCCCCTATCATTATCTCAAAAGCCCACCTGATGTTTCAGAGGATGCTTCACCTGATGCTTCAGAAGTCCAGGAAGAGACAATTTTGTGTGGGTTAAGTAGTAAATATGTAACTTATCTTGGGGAAAGTTGTTAAATAGAGATTATAATTCATGAAGAGATCCAAAGGTAAGAGAATAAATTACAAATTTCTATAAAAATCAGGTTTTCAAGAACTAAAGTTCTTGTAGGTGACCCAGATAAGACCTAAAGAGCTATAGTTCCTCAAACCAGTGGAGCAGTTCAGCCCTTGATAAAACAACTGTTCTGAAATAATGCCCAGGCTACTCTGCTTTCAGCTATTCTTTTACATAGCTATAGTTTGATGATGCTGAGTGACATTCTCCAAGCTATTTGTGGAAACACTTAGAACTTCCTTCTCTTTAAAGTTCCCACCCGAACATCTGAGCACCAGCATCCCCGCCGTCCCCCCAGAGCTGGGTGACTAAGCTTTGCTCAGGCAGGCCCTAGGAAGCCCTTCATCCCATTTACTCTTCTATGTGAGGTACATGATCCCTCATTGCTCTACCTTAAAAATGAGAAAACTATGTCCATCAGATACTAGATCCTCAAGGTCCATGTCACCTCCTTTCCCCTGGAGCCCAGACTTGGGTCCCACACCAGGATTTTGGATCCTGACTCACTCACAAGAAATGTTTTGAATAATAAAGGAGCAATTTCTCTGTGTTATATGTTATAGTGTTATTCATATGTATCATCCTTAATTTTAGTACTGTATTATTTCTTTAAATTTTAAATTATTTTTACATCTATGGACGTTTTGCCTGCATGTATGTCTGTTCACCAGGTGCTTGGTGCCTGTGGAAGCCAAAAAGGGCATTGGATTCTATGGAAATGGAATTATAGATAAGCTGCTGTGTTCAATGAATTAAACTTGACTCTTCTGGAAGAACAATCACTGCTCTTGACCACTGAACTCTCTCTTTACCCCAAGTATGTTATTTCTTAAAAACATTTTCTGATGGTTGCCTTATATACTATTTCCATATGTTCATAATGAATTTTGTAGGAAATCTCAGTTAATTCTTGCATTTGGCTTTAGCTTAAATAACCTAATTTTAATCATGGTCACCTACAGACCACTTAAAGCCATTCAATAAACTTAGTTGAAAGGATACTCTGTAGGTGCTACTTGCTGAGAATGAAAGTCTGGGAAGTGTTCAGGTATAAATGGGACATCAGTATCACTTGCCCAATGTTTCAGGATATTCTTGGAGGAGGGAGGGAGTATGTAGGAGCCATGGGGAGGATATGTGTACAGTGAAACAGTTCTGGCAAAACAGTTTCACACAAGAACATGAAGGAGAGGAAAGAATTATCGTTTCTCATTGTCACGGAGGTCTCTTCATCTATCTGGTGAAGGTAGTGTGGAAGGGCAGTGGTCAAGGGGATAGGGGGAAGAAGAGGCTCTCTTTCTTAACTCCACCAGGCGCCCCAGCCTATAGGATGGTGCTGTTGAGATTCAGGGCTACATTTTTCCCTGAGTTAGCTGTCTTAGTCAGAGTTGCTATTGTTTAGATGGAATACCATTGCCAACTTGGGGAGGAAAGCATTTATTTGGCTTAAACTTCTGATCACTGTCATCATCAAAGATGGTCAAGGGAGAAGCTCAAACAGGGAAGGAGCCAGGATCAGAAGCTGATGCAGAGGGAATGGAGGAGTACTTTCTCCCCGCGACTTGCTTGGCCTCCTTGCTTATAGAACCAGGACCTCAGTCCTAATTAAGAAAATACTCCACAGGCTTGCCTACAGGCTGATCTTATGGAAATATTTTTGGAATTGTAGTTCTCTCCTCTCAGACAACTGCAGCTTGGGTCATTTGAATAAAACTATTCAGCTCAGCTGACCCCTTGTCAGTTTGACACATAAACACCTTCCTGTTAAACCACAATGTTTCCCTTGCTGTTTATTCCCAAATGAATACATTGATATTTAAATCATGTTATAAAACATTTTCAAATATTAAAAGTTTCACAAATCTTACAAATTCAAACATATTAATAATTTGGTCTCTTTTAAAATCCAAAGTCTCTGAACCATGGGTTCTTACAAAGCAAAAAATAGGTTTGATAATGTTTTATTCCAAATGGGAAAACCAGGGCAATTTACGATCAGATCAAAGCAAAACCAAACTCCCACTATGCACATACCTCAATGTCCAGTGTCTAAGATCTACTCATAGTCTTATGGGATCCTCTAAAGTTCCTGAGACATTTCTCTACCTCTTCCCTCTGCAGCATAATAATCTTGTCTTCCAGGCTCTGGCTGCTTCTCCTCCACTTCCACTGCTGTTCTAGGTGATCATCCCTTGGTACTGTCATCTCCAAAATGATGGAGTCTTTTGCTGCAGCTGGGCTCCACTTTCATCGATGGCCTCTCCTGGACTCATTTCAGGGAACCTAGCCCTGCCACACAGTGCCAAATATTAGCTTCTCTCTATGACCCCTTCATGCCTTCAAAGCCAGCATGCCTGCACTGCTCTCAATATTCTTATCTTCCAAGTGTCCATAGACCAGGTCACTGAGCTACCAACACTCAGTGCCTTTTCTAAGTTCCAAAGTCCTTATACAATCCTCCTCAAAACAACATGGACAGGTCTGTCACAGCAATATCCAACTCCTGGTACTATTTCTTTCTTAGTTAGAGTTGCTACTTCTGTGATCAAATACCAGGACTAAAGCAACTTGATGAGGAAAGGGTTTATTTGGCCTATAGCTCCATATCACTGTTCATCATCAAAGGAAGTCAGGACAAAGTAGGAATTGAGAGGCACTAGCTGATGCATTAATCCCGCCTGAAAATGCCCTTACAGACATGTTTCATTAATTACCTAGTCAGTCTCAATTCAATCAAACTATCAACCAAAATTACCTGAAACAGAAATTAAGAATCTCATTTATGATAATTTATAAAAATAAAATATTTAGTTTAGCCAAAGGTGGAAAAATATAAAACATCATTTAAAGTCTTTGACATAGGGAACAAAACTGAAAAGCCATGCTGTGTTCTCTGACTGGAAAAATCAATATTACTACAATGTCTACACTAACCAAAGAAGTTTAAAGACTGAATGCAATACTTAATAAAATACCATGGCATCCTCCAGGTTGGCAAGCTGGGTCAGTGACTAGAAGTGCTTCCTACTCTTTATGAGAACCTTAGTTCAGTTTGAGCACTCACATGGTAGCTCACAGTCCCTTAGAATTCCAGCTCCAGAATATCTGATGTTCTCTCCTGACCTGCTCAGCCACCCTCACACACTTGCCATCCACTCACAGAGACACTCATTATACAAAAATATTTTAAAAAAAATTCTTCACAGAACTAGGAAATTTAATTCAATGTTATGCATTTCTCTCTCTCTTTCTCTTTCTCTCTCTCTCTCTCTCTCTCTCTCTCTCACATACACACACACACAAAGAGAGAGAGAGAGAGAGAGAGAGAGAGAGAGAGAGAGAAACAAAGTGAGTTTTACAAATGAGTGGAGCAGGAGGTACTATGATACCAAACTTTAAAAAGTCACAAAAGTAAAATATCATACTATTGCATAGAAATGCACACACAGCTGTAACAGGGAACATAGCCGTGAGTAAAAGATGTATCCATTTATAAACAAGGGATTTCTGATGAATGTACTAGGGACACATGCTAGGAATTTTTTTGGATAAATAGTGCTGGATACCTGAACTGGGGATGTCAGATATCATTAGACTGTTTGTTGCCTGGGTACAAAGAACTTCAAAGAAACCATCATGCTTTGTTAGAGCATAAGTTTAAGAATGGAGTCCTGTGTGAGTTTGTGAGAAAACTCCAAGATAGCAAGAGTCCTGTGACCTCAGTTTCTTCAAAGCACAGAATTGTTCTTAGAATTCTCTCAAGTGTTGTGGATAGGAATAAGTTTACTACAGCTGTTGTTATTCATATGCCTCTATGGAAAACCATGTTTTTGCCATATGTGGCTTTTCCTTGTGGTTGTACTCTTAACACAGGTGACTCTTTCTAATCCTCACAATATAAATTATTTGATGCTCTGAATAGAGTTGGCAACTGTGTGTGACTTTTGTCTGCTCATTTACTTTTCCATTCTCCCTGGGTCATACCCACTGGAGCTTTATTACTACTTTATCTCTAAATTACTAAATTTTGTTAAACTCTCTCTCTCTCTCTGTGACTTACACTTTGAAGTTTAAAAGATACATAGACATAGGATAAATGCAGTGTACATAGTAGTATTTGGTCTACCAATAATCTCTGTTAAAGAAATATTATCCTAGAATTTTATATTTTCAAACTTTAAAATTCACATAAGAACAACTATCAATTGTAAACATTTTCTAAAGATGGAGAACAAATTTTCCACTATAGTTTGTGTCCAACTTCTTTCCAGAGACTCCAACAGAGCCTTCAGCCCAGTAGGGCTCAGAAGAGGGAAAAAGATCCCAGAGCAGCTTTAGCACAAACTCTAGGCTGGCATGCCCAAGAAATCAAAAAAGGCATCCTCAAAAACAAAGTCACAAAATCAGTGTGAAGAGAATCACTAATATTCTCCCCAAAGAGAACTGAAATCAAGATGAAAATGAAAGGGTTGACAAATGAGCAAACTATGGTTGGAACATTGTTTCAAAAATATCTAAACAGCAGAAGAGACAACAATTGTAAAATGCTATACAAAACACTTTTTGGGAGCCAACCAGCTATGAGAATGGACCGAATTTCTAGAATGTTCATTTGAAAAGGGTCTTCACTTTAAGAAAGACCAAATATATGAATGAGTTAAGGAATGATGAGCCTCCTCCCAGCTGTCCAAAACCTTGAAAGTGTTGGAAAAGAAAAACATCAAATGAAAATGTCTTTTTGGTACTGAGTTTGGAACACCAAGATTGATGTTGATCACCCAGAAAGAAAGAGGCAGACCTAGCCTCAGTTCCTAGCACAGTGATGATCTGTTCTTGTAAGTTGGGGATTCCTGGAACATAGCCATGCCTGTTCCCTTTCATATGTCCATGGTAGTTTCCCTGGAACCAAGAGTTTGAATAGCTGTGGTGAAAGTGGTATGTCTACAAACCCTAAATATTTGCTTTGGCCTGTTAGATAAAATACCACTGATTTCTGCCTTGAAGAATCAATGAACTAGGCAGAATTTTTTTTCTAGCATTTTCTTTTTTTATATGATCACATGGAGAAATAGAGTGAATAATTAACATGACCAACTGACATTCTCTGAATGACTTCTCTATTTCATTGGGAATAAATAAAATATCTCTCCTGTTCAGAAAGTCTAGCTGTCGGAGGAAAGAAGCAGATGTCTATAAGTAGTGACACTCTACTTAGGATGTGACCACAAGTCTGAGGAGGGTACCATGAACAGCACATGATAGGGGCAAGGGACACCAGAGCAGAAGGCTTAGACTTTACAAGACAGATTATGTTCCATAATCACTCTGCTTTATTGACACAAGTACAGTTCAACTGTTTCAGAATAGGTGAAAACACTGAGGATGCCTTGGTGGGCTTCTGCCCCCGTGTATGGAGGAGGCAAGCCACACTATAAATGGTTTTCTGTTTTGGCCATCATTTTATAGCCAAACTTCTTGGTTCAGGATGGAGATTGACAGATTGATTATCTGGAAAGGCAGACTCTTCTAAACCTTTCAGGACTCCCCAGACCCTCCCCAAAGTCCTATCGGGAAGATGTGAGCAGGTCTTAAAGTTTCATGGTGCTTCAGAAAGACTAAAGTCTGACCATCAAAGCTCTCAACACCTGGAAACAGGTAGTAGAGAGAGGTACAAGGTTGTCCCAGCATCAAAGCCAAGCTGTTGAAAGTCCTGTGTCCTCAGCCTAAGAGAGAAGGGAGTGCCCTGTAGTAGGATCAGGAGTTATGAGCACAGTTAGACATAACCAGGAAGAGGAAAGCAACAGTAGGAACATAAGTAACCACCTTAATTAGACTTCAGTGTATGGATACACCATCTCATATGCATGATTCTGTCTTCAACCATGTAGCAGCTCCCAGGTTTTTTCTGTCTTCCATCTTGTCCTCAGAGCTAAGACAGGACAACACAGAAGGCTGCAGAGTGTGTAAAAAGACTCCATAGCTAGAGTCAATCCTGACACTTGGCCTGTTTCTGGACTTCTTTTTCTGACCGCCTACTTTTTTCCCCAAGCCACACAGTAGTATTTTAAAAAAGAATAACAATTTCATAGAAGAATGCTAAAAACAGCCATTAATATTACGTTCTAAGACACTTTATTAAGGTAGATGGATTAGCATTTAGACTCATTTTACTATCTTACCTATATACTGTTAGTTCACGCAACTGTGGTACTAACTACATTTTATTTATTTGGCTCAAAATGATGAAAACTACTTCAGCACAGTAATGATATACATGTTGTCAGATGTTTGCATAAAAAAGTTACATGGCACTGGAGTCGTGGCTCACTATGAGAGGACATGGGTCTTGTCGGACTGACATTGTGTGCAAGCGATCTGGAAGGCTAAGGTCAGAACTCTCCACTGTGCAGTATGTACACATGTCTCGAGGTGGGGAGGACAAAGTCCTTGGAATTGGGAAAGGATGTGTGGAATCAAGGGAGTGAGGCCACATTTCTTTGTGATTAGACTTTTCTTTTACAGCTTCATGAATCTTTAAATGTTTGTACCTATATTAGAGACATCTAAACCACTGTTAGCATCTTATATAAAAACCTACATTTTCTTTTTTTTTAAATTTTCTATATTCTTTGTTTACATTCCAAATGCTTTCCCCTTTCCCTGTCTCCCCCTCCCAATATGTCCCATAAGCCCTCTTCTCTCCACCCATTCTCCTATCTTTCCCCCTCCCTTTTCTCTGTCCTGGTACTCCCCTACAATGCTGGATCAAGCCTTTCCAGGATCAGGGCCCTCTCCTTCCTTCTTCATGGGAATCATTTGTTATGCTGATTGTGTCTTCAGTATTCAGAGCTTCTGGGCTAATTAATATCCACTTATCAGTGATTGCATTCCATGTGTATTCTTTTGTGATTGGGTTACCTCACTTAGGATGATATTTTCCAGTTCCAACCATTTGCCTAAAAATTTCATGAATTCGTTGTTTTAAATTGCTGAGTAGTATTCCAATCTGTAAATATACCACATTTTTCTGTATCCATTCCTCCACTGAGGGACATCTGGTTTCTTTCCAGCTTCTGGATATTATATATAAGGGTGTTATGAAAATAGTGGAGCATGTGTCCTTATTGCATGCTGGGGAATGGTCTGGGTACATGCCCAGGAGTGGTATAGCTAGGACTTCTGTGGCACAAAGTGCCATGGTCACATGCAGCATGAAGGTAAAGTCAGATCTTTCAGGCATTGAAAATGATTCATCCACAGGTCCTGGGCCAGTGCAGCTGTCACAGGCAGACCTCCAAGCACACTGTCTTTGCATTCATTAGATTGTTTGAGAGAAGCACAAAACAGAAATATTTCTACCTCTTTGGGTTTTCTTTAATCCGCAATTTATTTTTCTCAGTTATTAAAACTCTCAACAATGACAACAACAACAACATAAAGGATAGGGTTAAGAAAACAGAACCTTGAAATGTTTTCTTGGTACAAGTTTGGGCTACCTTACCAGGATAGCATCCCCAAACAGCAATCCCCAATTAGAAACACTTGAAGCAGGCAGCATCACAATTGATATTTGACAAAAATCACTTCATGTGATTTGTAAAATCTATTGTTATTTTATACCCACCTTGTAGCAGAGTTCAGGAATGTGTCAAGAAAGTACTGTATACCAATGACCAGAAGGTCAAAGATCAGGCCAAAACAGACAAAGAAACAAAGAAAGATCATTGTTCTCTGTCGGTAAACAAATATACAATGTTCAGAGAGATTCAACTAAACACATGAATATCCACATGTTAATTTTAAAGAAATGATGAGGAATAAAAAAAATCTCCCCATTCCAGAGATGCATGAGGAAGAAAAAGCACTTCATTCACATAAAACATGAGCATCTGAGCACTGCCAATGTCAGTGAGACACAGAGCAATTGCTGTATTTGAATTTGGTTTGTTCACTGCCTCTCATGATTGTCCTGGCTCCTGTTCTTGTTTGTTTTCCACTTTTATGACTACCCACAACCTTCTATTACTACCTTTTTAGCACATGCTTTGTGATCATCACATAAGAAAAATAGCATGGCCGGGTGGTGATGGCGCACACCTTTAGTCCCAGCACTTGGGAGGCAGAGGCAGGTGGCTTTCTGAGTTCGGGGCTAGCCTGGTCTCCAGAGTGAGTTCCAGGACAGCTGGACTACTCAGATGAACACTGTCTTGAAAAAAAACAAAAACAGAAAAACAAACAAACAAAAGAAAAATAGCATGTATGTATCTCAGCTCCTGGGCCCACTCCCTTGTTTCTTTGTGGTGTCACTTCTAGCAGTAGTGGTGTGGTGGTTTGAATATGAATGAGCCCCTTAGCCTCATACATTTGTATTTATTTAAACATCAACAAGGAAGATAATTTTATGAAATAATTAAGCCTAAACACAAATTTATTTGTACCTATTAATCACCCTCCCTAATCATTCATGGTGTTCCTTTTCCAGTTGTACTGTTTATGTCAATGAGTCAGTCCCCTGAAAATAAATTCTAAGACAGCTATATAGCCCCAGTTGACATTAGGCCAAATATTTATATCAGGTATCTCCATGGATATAAGTTTTGATGCCAAAGTTCCATCTGTATTCCTAGAATAACTGAGTACAATTAAAGAAATGTATTTGCCACAAGCCTAGGAAGACTGTGCAGACTTGAAAATAAAACCCTATTTCTAGCTACACTGGGCTTCACTTAAGTCATGTTAATCTCTAGAATTTTCCTGAACCAGTAGGCTATGGAGACATGATCTCTACCACTGTGTCCATCAATTGATAATTTATTTTTCTCAATAGTTCTCAATGATTTTAAATTATAGGCAAATCATATACTCAGGATTTTAATTAACTTCATCCTTCCTTCTAAGTTTCAACCTACTATTGCCAGTTCTGTGATCAAGTGAGTAGAACCTGCTTCCTGGAAATACTAGATTTGCCTGCGTGATCTGATGCCTCTAATGAGAAATGATTGACCACTCAGACCTGAGAAGAGCAACTTGATCTCAGAGCTCACAACACTTGGTCCAGATTATGTGCTAGCCAACAGCAACATGCCTGGGGCTAAGAAATTTTGTTTAAGAGCTTGTGAAAGGGAAGAGGGACCCAGAATTGAAGAAAAGGCCCACAGGAGGAAAATTGAAATGTAACAAACTAACTAGTTTAGTAGAAAAAAGTTGAGAGAGAATTACACAAACAGAAAGAAGCAAACCTTTATGCAATAATGCCACTGCCTGACCAGGGAAACAGCTACCTATTCCTCGTGCAATGCACAAAAGCACAGCCTTCCTTCCCGCAGTATAACTGCCCCAGCTCTTTGACTGTGTTCTTCCCTTCATGTTTTTTTCCTTTCACCCCCTTGTCTTCCTAATACACTGTTTACAAGACCAGAAAGACTTCTTTTCATAGGAGATATTTGGCACTGGAATTATATTTCTTATACTCATAATGTTTTGATTTGTTACATTTTAAGCCTAACTTAGCCCTTTTCCTCCAAAACTACATTAGTATATAAAAGGCTTAGCAGGAAATATAGGCATGCCTGCAAGTTCTTCTCCACAAAAATGTGAATTGTTTTCTTCTGCATACAGGAATTTGGAGAATTTTTTTGAAGAATTTCATATTTTAATGAACACTTACATTTTGGGATTTCACCAGGATCTGGACTCATATGAACTCTTTTTAAATTATTGAAATATTCACATGCCAGCTAAAATTGGAAAGTACCAAATCAGAACTATGGAGACAAGTGCATGGAAAAAGGAAACAAATTTGAACGTATTAAGAAATAATAATGTAATTATTATGAAGAGCAAAGAACTTAAACATGTAAGTAGGCCCTAAATTATCTTCTTGTTTCAAATAATATCTTGGGGGTGCATAATCTGTAGAAGGAAGGACACCATGTCTTCTGCATACCTAGCAACCACCTGGAAGGACTGGTAGTTTTACATCAAGACACCACCAGGTGCCTTGACCCCAGAGACATTTCCATGGCTAGAGACAGCTTTCAGTTCTTGTAGCAGGTTTAGACATGCAGGTGCATGCTGGAAAGGACGCTGTGTTTTTCAAGGTAGACCTTCTAATTTGAGAGTTAATAATGACAGCAATTATACACCAGCCTTTCCACAATCAATGTTTGCTGGCCATAGGGCCACATAAATTAAATAACAGACCTGCATATTGGGATAATATTTCATTCTCTTGGTGAGTTTCAAAAATTTAAGAAACTTTATTCCCAGATGCTCCGAAGCATAGAGAGACATATATTTGAAGTAAGTTTGGCCTAACACTGCTTGTGTTATAGTTTTAATTTTGATCCCTCAACTGCTTACACGAGTGTCTGCACATACCTAAGACACTGGGGGACCCTGCCCTCAGTTGGCTGCAATTGATAATAAAGATGCCAGCAGTTGATGTCTGGGCAGGAGAGACAGAAGCGGGACTCTTAGGATTCCCAGGACTTGGGAGAGATAGGGGAGAGAGAAGGAGACAGATTTGCCATGTTTTGGAATCAGAGGGATCACATTTAGGAGCTACAGAAGAAAACCCATTAAGATGTAGGTAGAAGGGGAAAGTAGCTCTATGGTGGGAGCTGCCCATAAGGTAACAGGGCAACAAAGATTAAACATAAAATTAGAAGGTATTAAGCCAGGACTACTTGGAGGGAAATATATGCTAGCCTCAGATAGAATTAGGAGTGCCTAGCCATTGAGTTAGCCAAAATTAACTGGTGTGTGTGTGTGTGTGTGTGTGTGTGTGTGTGTGTGTGTGTGTGTGTGTGTGATTCACAAATCCAGAGGTCTCTGGAAGCACAACAGTTTAATTAATTCACCGTTATACATATGGAAGTGGGTGTGTCCCTTAAAAAAAGTATGTCTCTTAAAAAAGAGGATTCTGGACTTTCTTAGTATTAAGAATATCTCAAGTTATATTCATCAATAAACTAGAGGGTACAACATACCATAAAATAGTAATTATGTAAGTCTTGTTTTAACTTTGGAATCCAGAGACTATTTTTCTTCTGCTGTCATCATTTCCTTTCCATCCAGCCTCTCACCTTATGATATATTTCCAAGTCCTCCCTGAAGAATCCCAGCCTCTGCAGCAGGGGACCACCACTCAGTTTACTGTTCAGTGCTGTTGGTTTCTATTCAGAGAACCTGCTGGATCTCTGTTACCATTTGTAAACTAAGATTAAGTCTAGCTTTCTCACACTCCCCATGTTGAAGAAGAAGACAGACCACTGCAACTAAAGGAATAAGTAACACCTGGACTGAGACATCCTAATGGGACTGCTGGAGTCCATGGTGTGAGAGAAGAGGAAAAGAGAGCACGGCTCACCTAGATCATGGGAGCAAACATGGGCTATTCACCAAGGTAGTTGTCTAGAACATTTGCAAGATCCTTTAAGTGTTTGGAACTTAAAAAAATTCCTTTAGCCATTTAGATAAAAATTTTCATATGGTGCTTGTACACAAGTTTCAACATGCTTTAAATGCAATCCAAATTTTGCAGAAGCATCTAAAAGCATAGGCAGTAAATGAAAATGAAAGCTATTCACTTGCTAGTCCTTTACTTACTGCATCTGTCCTTAGACCTATAAAACATGCAGATAGAGTATGCTTGGAGCTAGAAAACACACCCTACTTCTTTGACAAAGATCAAGAAATGTGTTCTTTATATAGCCAAGATTTTAGTTATTTTTCTTATTGTAGCATTGATTTGTTTAATTAGTATTGTGCAACCTTTAAGATTTTTCAGAGTTCCACATCTCTAAGTTAAAACAGGCCTGTGTATATACACTATAAGAGGTAGCAAGGCATGATGATGATGCACTTTTAGACACAGAAATTGGGAGGCTGAGGCAGTAGTAGTACAACTTTGATCCTAGGTTGGGATACACAGTAAAACCCTTACAAAATAATAACTAACTGACTAACTAACTAACTAACTAACTAACTAACTAACTAACGAAATATATATATATATATATATATGTATATATACATATATATATATGGATATCTATGCATACATACATACATATGTACATACATACATTAAAAATGTAAACTGTTTGTCTGCCTAATAGAGAAAAGAAGTGGCAATAGAGTAAGTATCATCCTAACAGGGAAATATGTCAGATGAGTACACATGTGAAAAAATTCCACAAAATTTGAAGACAAGGAAAATGTAAATATGTTAATATGTTAGAAATGTTAGCACATGACCATAGGCAGAGAAATAGAAGAAGGCAGAAGATGAAGAAGGTTGCTGGATTTCACCAGGCTATCAGTATCTCTCACCATCTACCAGGCTGGGCAACATGCCCCATGGAGGTCAGGCACATAATCTCAGTCCATACTGAGAAGTTCTTGTAGAACCTTGCCTAAATTTGACTTATCTATCATAGTCTAGTATTAAGATCTTTCTTAAAATCTTTCATGTTTTATATCTTCCAGTGAATAGATTCCTAGGAGATACTGAAATGGTAGTTATTCTTCATGTTGTAAAATAATTATTTTGTTACTGGTTTGTTCTCAGTCTTCAAGTCATGGTGAACAAGAATTTCTATTTATGGCATTGGTCACAGTGCTCAGCACTGTAGTTCATATACATTAATCACCTGAATTTCTCCAGCTTTACCTTACTGTTCAGTCTGCCTTCTCTGTTCTGATCATTCCATTGAGAGGAATAAGACCTGTGAAGAGGCCCATGTCCCCATTTCTCCCTTCTCAAATCTAGAGGGCATTGGAGGCAGAATCACACTCTATTTCTATAGAAACAGCATCAGTGACAGGTAGTGAGCTACTTGAGCCAGCTCCCTCTCAACCATCAGGTTATTAGATGTTTTCCAAATTTTATGACTTTAGGAGAAGGGTGCACTAGTTGACTTTAACTTATGTGACAGTGCTTATTGTCTTAAAACTGCCAAATGGCTATGAACTCCTCTGTGACCCTGTATAGGACAACTGCATTTGTTTACTTGGCAAAAAGCTGTCAGTACAGGAACATATCTCAACCAAACTTCCTTACAAGGACAAACTATGGCACAGTTATGTTTTTAATTTCCAGAAACCTACAAAACTTTTCACACAGTCTGATTCCATATTTTCAGTGTGTGTGTATATGTGTGCCTGTGCTGAGTGTATGTGAAGACAGGCATTCCATCAAGAGCCTCTTCAAGCAAATGCTTGGCCACTGAGCAATGTTCCCTAGAGTTACTTTCATTAATCATGTGCTCTTCTATGTATTTTGCCTGCTTTTTAAAATATCAGTTATTTCATTACCAAATATTTGAAAGCAAACAGCCTTTCCTTCTTTGGATAAAATAATATTAGCTTAATTTGTTTCAGATTAAAGTACTAAAATTACGTTAAGCTTTTCTTGACTTCCTCAAGACTTTCTACAAGACTTAACAAACTTGAAGAAGATCCTGTCTTAAGAAGTAAGTAAAAATGCTAGACAGCAACTATTTAGAATAAACAAATTAACTATAGCATTAGAAAAATACTTATGTATCAACATTTCAACTGTTACATTGGGTTGAGTAATGATCACAAATTGAATGCTTTATGTATAAATTGTTTTGAGCACCTGGTAATCCAAGCACTATTTAGGCAAGGAGATTGATTCAGTACAGTCAATACCAAGGAAAGGAAGCCATTTTTTATGGAACCATGAAAAAAAGTCAAACTACATGCAATAGTTCTAAACAATGTATTGTTGGAACTATTAACTTTACTTATTATTTACTGTATCAGTAAACATCAAATGGGCTGAACATTACTAATCCAAATATCTGCAATAAAAAATATGAAATTTGAAACTTGAGTGCAACAGAGTGGAAAAATTTACATGTGCCACATGTGATGGGTTATACTTTAAAAAGAATCAACTGATAACTGCTAGGAGGAGAATTAGCCTGTCGAAGACATAAACCCCCTTATTGGAGTGCAGAGTAGTCAGTCCCAAAGCCACATATACACAAGCAACAAAAACAGACTCAAATGGTTGTTTATTTTATATATATATATATATATATATATATATATATATATATATATATATATTAGTTCATATGTACATGTACACACCTGTATTCACTTGAGTGCATTTGTGTGTTTGTGAGTAACAGAAGCTATCAATTTAAGAAGAAAGATAATAGCAAAGGTTCAAGCAAGCCTAGCTGGGAGGAACTGGGAGGGAGGAAAGGAAGGGCAGAAGATGATATTATTCTATTTCAAATAAAAATATATTTAGAATATATACTACTGGGCATAGTAATACATCTTTAAACCTTGCACTCAGGATGTAGGGGCAAGGGAATTTTTATGAGTTTAAGACCAGCCTGGTCTACAAATGTGTTTCAGGGCATCCATGACTACATAGTGAAACACTGTGTCACAAAATTAAGATATAATTAAACTTCAGACTATGTTTATAAAATGTATATGAAACAGAAGAGAATTTTATGTTTATAATCATATTTTGTTATATTATAAAATCAAAACACTTCTGATTCCAGATATTTAAGTTATCATATGTTTTCCCTGAACTATATTTATCATGTCCAGCAGAATACTTAAATTCTGTATCTGGAAGCCAAATCACTTATTGTGAAAATGCATGTGTAGCAGGATGGGGTGACATTTCTTTTCCTAGAAATCAGCTGAACTCAACAACTTCTTTGGTCTTCCTTAGGCCTGCCTGGTTCAGGAAAACTAGGATTGGTTTTAGTAAAATGAAAAAGAAACATATGAGTCCCTTCTGGTCAAGCACATCTGTATATAGTATTCAGATGTTTGATCTCCCTTTCACAGTATTCCCCAAAGAGGTCAGAAGCAAAGGATTCCCAAATTCCATGCCTAACTACCAGATGCCAGGGATGTAGGTAAAAACTGCCAGTGTAGTGCATGCACTAGGCCAGGGCTTTGCCTTTGCAGTGGCTGGACCCTGGAGGTCATGGTGCAGGGCTTCCAGCACAGGGACTCGAGGAACTGGATGTCTGGAAAAGCTCAGGTGCTCTGGTGGGAAAGGATGTGACTTGCAGTGCTTGGACTCTCTGAAGTTATTAAAAGTTCCAATGTATATCTGTGGTAGCAGTGTATGTGGAAGAAGTGCTGGGCTTGTGGCCACATCTCTCAGGAGCCACATTGGAATTGGAGGAGCCATTCACATTAGATGATGAAGAACAAGATCGAGAACCACAGCAGAGTTCACAAGAATCCATTCAAGTCTTCAATAAAGATGCTGAAGAAGATGTAGAGCTGCTCTTTGTAGGGGTGGAGAAAGTAAAAGAAGATGCTGAGCTAATCTTTGTTGGAGTAACTTCACCTTCACAGCCAACCAACTCGAACATTTTGAACAGAGCACTCAGTTGTTCATAGAGTTAGAAAGAGCAATTCTCAAATTCATCTGGAATAACAAAAAACCCAGGATAGCTAAAACTATTCTTAACAGTAAAAGAATTTCTGGTGGAATCAGTATCCCGGACCTCAAGCAGTACTACGGAGCAATAGTGTTAAAAACTGCATGGTTTTGGTACAGTGACAGGCAGGTAGATCAATGGAATACAATTGAAGACCCAGAAATGAACCCGCACACCTATGGTAACTTGATCTTCTACAAAGGAGCTGAAAACATCCAGTGGAAAAAAGATAGCCTTTTCAACAAATGGTGGTGATTCAATTGGAGGTCAGCATGCAGAAGAATGTGAATTGATCCATTCTTATCTCCTTGTTCTAAGCTCAATTCCAATATGATCAAGGGCCTCCACATAAAACCAGATACACTGAAACTAATAAAAAAGAAAAAGAAACTTGAAAAGACAATTGAGGACATGGGCACAGGAAGAAAGTTCCTGAACAGAATACCAATAGCTTATGCTCTAAGATCAAGAATTGACAAATAGGACCTCATAAAATTACAAAGTTTCTGTAAGGCAAAGGACACTGTCAAAAGGACAAAACAGCAACCAACAAATTGGGAAAAGATCGTCACCAACCCTACATTCAACAGAGGGCTAATATCCAATATATACAAAGAACTCAAGAAGTTAGACTCCAGAGAGCCAAGTAACCCTATTTAAAAAATGGGGTACAGAGCTAAACAAAGAATTTTCACCTGAAGAACTTCAAATGGCTGAGAAGCACCTTAGGAAATGTTCAGCATTATTAGTCATTAGGGAAATGAAAATCAAAACAATCCTGAGATTTCACCTCACACCAGACAGAATGGCTAAGATTAAAAACTCAGGGGATAGCAGGTGTTGGAGAGGATGTGGAGAAAGAGGAACACTTCTCCACTGCTGGTGGGGTTGAAAGCTGGTACAACTACTCTGTAAATCAGTCTGGCAGTTCCTCAGAAAACTTGGCATGACACTTCCAAAGGACCCTGTTATACCACTCCTGTACATATATCCAGAGGATACCCCAGCATGCAATAAGGACACATGCTTCACTATGTTCATAGCTGCCTTATTTATAATAGCCAGAAGATGGAAAGAACCCAGATGTCCCTCAATGGAGTAATGGAACCAGAAAATGTGGTATATTTGCACAATGGAATACTACTCAACAATTAAAAACAATGAATTCATGAAATTCTTTGGTAAATAGTTGGAACTGGAAAAATATCATCGTAAGCGAGGTAACTCATTCACAAAAGAACACACATGGAATGCAGTCACTGATAAGTGGATATTAGTCCAGAAGCTCTGAATATCCAAGACACAATTAACATATCAAATCATTCCCAAGAAGGAAGGAGAGGACCCTTGTCCAGGAAAGTCTTGTTCCAGCATTGTAGGGGAGTATCTGGACAGAGAAGTGGGAGGGGTTTGATGGGGAATGGGCGGAGGGAAGAGGGATTATGGGACTTATGGGGGGGGGGACTAGGAAATGGGAAATCATTTGGAATGTAAACAAAGAATATAGAAAATAAAAGAAAGAAAGAAAGAAAGAAAGAAAGAGAGAGAGAGAGAGAGAGAGAGAGAGAGAGAGAGAGAGAGAAAGAAAGAAAGAAAGAAAGAAAGAAAGAAAGAAAGAAAGAAAGAAAGAAAGAAAGAAAGAAAGAGAGAGAGAGAAAGAAAGAAAGAAAAAAAGAAAGAAAGAAGAAAGAAAGCATGACCCACTTAGAACAACCACTACTCAAAGATTGCAACCCTCACATCCTGCTGCCCCCACATCAGAGGTAGTGATTTCCTTGCAGGCATCTCCAACTCAATCAAGATTAACAGATACTCCTATTATTATTGAGCCTTTGTTGGAGTGTGATTATAATGGTAATTTACCACAAGTTGTGCCTAGTAGTTCTTCAAAGTGTTGTTCATCTCTGGTGAAGGCTGTAGTTTATTAGGGGTGGGTAGTTAGGGAAAGTGAAGTCAAATAATGCCAACAGCCACAGGGGTAAAGTGATCTGTGATATTATCCCATGAGACACACAAGGGCCATAGAACATTTCCACTGAAAGAGTTGCTACACCAATTACAATGAGGCTCCAACAGGTTTGCACCACCTGTGTGTGTAACATTTGCATCTTCAGTTGGTTTATATACAAGTGTGTAAATAGTCTGTAAGTGCATACAGTTTGGACCCAAGGAGCAGGAAACACCACAAGTAGGCGGAGAGTGAGACCACAGAGTAAGCTCAGCTAGACACTTAGTGGTTCCATTTATCCATCCGCTGTGGTTCTTTTGCTCCTTCCTGTTCTTCGGATGGTCTATGGCATTTCTAGTCTTTGAAAGTCAAATGATGCTAACTTGTGCTGCATAGAGGAGCCTTACTTTTTATTGGGGCAGCTTGCTAATTTTGTAACATGGTGATTTGGTTGAACCCAATAAAGTACAGTAGTAACTGATCTCCCCTTCTTCCTGGATGAGTGAGCAGATGATTAAATATCGGTGTCCACATAGTTGAGAATATTCAGATGAGCAACATGTAGCTTCTGCTTCTCTTTAAAATGATGCTGTGTTTGATTGTGGTCCGAAGCTTTGAAGCACTATTTTGGCATCTCCTTCCTTGAAGGTCTCACCATTTAAATGTAACAGATTAGATAACGTGTTGGTAAGGTGAGGTCTGGCTTGTCCCCTCCACTAGGTCATCTTCGTATGAACCAGTGGTTATAGGATTTTGTTTTAGAGATATTTCATTTTTTAGTAACATCTTTTAGCTGACATTCATGGAGAGAATGAATCTATAGAACTGTGCCACTAGTAAAAGGAAATCCAATCTAAGAGTGTGTTTCTTTACAGAGCAGTATCACACCATCCTTTGGGACCTCTGCTGGAAAAGTAGAATCAAGTCTCAAATAATGCCTTTTAAATTGTATCCTCTAGTATTATAGATGTAGGACAATACTGTATCATGCCTCTGTGAATGTAAATTAACATGTACCTGTTTTATGATACATAGTAGTGACTGTGCTTTTATCAGAGATGTTTTTAATGATGTTGCTCAGCATGTTTCTTTCCAGATGATGATTGAGAAGCTAATTTAAAAAAAAATGGTGCCAGGTACCACAAGAGTAACAGAACTGTGCTGTTTTCTGGGGATTTTTGTTTTGTTTTGTTTTGGTTTGGTTTTTTACTTTTTTTTTAAATAGAGTATACTGGATGTCTCTACAATTTTGTTCAAATGACTGCAGATCCTGGAAAAGCAGTTGTTGCTATTGAGGCATAACATACTATTATTGATATATATATATCAATGATATATCTATATATAGATAATAGATACAGAGATATTTGAATTTGAAAGCTTTAGCTGTGATGTCAATTTTGGAAAAAAGTATCCCAGTTTACTGTGTTGAGTTGGCATTGTACAGAAATTAACAGCCATATTGGTCTAAAAATGTTGAACTTTTTTTTCTATTTGTACAGAGGTATTAAATATGTAAGGTTTTATCTACATGGGTTTGATTACAAAAACTAATAAAGTATTCTTTAAATAAAACAAAAACAAAACAAAACAAAAAACTTGTGTGACCTTGCTCTTTATTGGCTCTTCAGTCTAGAAGTCCTCACCTTCCTGCATGATGAATACACCTATGCCTTATTACAGTGACTTCAAAGTTTTAAAGGTCCAAGCCCTTAAAGGATTCTACCTCCAGTAAGAGACATGTATACAGTCTCTTCAGCAGATTCATAAATACCAGGGCCAAGGCTGGTATCTACCTGGAGCCCCATAACAGGTAGAGAGACAGGCACATAGTTGCCCATTGAAGATGTGGAGACCCTTGATTAGGCAGAAGTTTGTCAAAGGGGAAAAGTCCACTGTGATCATCTGCCACTATTTTTGCTGCAGCTGTTGCTATTTTGTATGTATCACAGCACTGTGGTGGCTGGGGCTCTCCACATTACTTAGTTCAACTCAGTCAGAGACTCTCCTGGTTTCAGATGTGCACCCCTACAGAATGGAACCTGTCCTTCTACAAACAGAAAACGTTAACCTGTAATCAACATTCCCCAACCCCAAAAATCTGAGAGACTTTGTGATAAGCAACTAGCCAGAGCAATGTATTACCTCATTATAGAATTAAGGATCAATTCCCCACTTAAGCAGAACATAGCTGTACTGTAAAATAGAACTAACATTACGAGAGAGTGTGTCAAGGCCACTCCAGCTGCTAGGCCCACTCTCTGTTGTTGCACTAGTAAGCAAAACTAGTGGGTTTTGTTATTGTTTAACTTCTTAGAATATATTATTTATATATAATATATGCTTATTATGGCCTGTGCATGTATTTATGTCATTTGCTGGCATGTATTTGGCAGAGGATGGCCTTGTGAGATATCAGTTGAAGGAGCAACCCTTGGGCCTGAGGGTGTTTGATGCCCCAGTGTAGAGGAATGCCAAGGCAGGAAGGCCAGAGTGGGTGAGGGGGGGAGCATTCTCGTAGAGGCAGGGGGAGGGGTGATGTGATAGGGGGTTTCTGAAGGGGAGACATGAAAAGGGAAAAACATTTGAAATGTAAATAAAAGAAAATATCCAATAAAGTAAAACAAGAATGCTGCATGGAAGCGGAAGCCTGTACTTCTTTGTGATGCCTCCACTCTTCCAGTCAGCCGAGCCCCTCAAATAAAGTTTGCTACCAGAGGAGCACCTGCAGCTCAGCCTCCAGCAGCAGCTACACCATTCTCAGTTAGCTCACCACCTGCTGCACCCTAGCAGCCAAGCCTGATGGCCCAGATGGCTTCCACTGCAGCTGGTGTGGCTGTGGGCTCTCCAGCGGGGCACACCATGGGTCATGCTGTTACTGAGGGCTTTAGACAGGTAGTAAAGCTGAGCCTGCAAAGCCTGACATCACTTACCAGGAGCCTCAGGGAGCCTAGCTGCAGAACCAGCAGTCTTCTGGACCTTGCTCTCTAGAGATCAAGCAGTTTCTGGAATGTGCTCAGAAACAGAGCTCTGTGAGGTTCCAAGGAGGTGTTTGTGGCAGTGCAGGATTGCATATGCTTTAATCTAACCAAGAAATTCAAGCTGAAGAAATGTAAAATTGGTTCTGTAAAATTGAAAGAAGTGTGGACCCTTATTTCTAACAGCTGCATTGCTTCAGAATGGCTGTGAAAGAGATCTAACTATAGGTGTTTACTGAGGCTTGTAGTGTTGGTTACTGAGCAAGTGTTTGGCCTCCTTGAACTAACTGCATTGTGATTGTGAATCAATAAAAATAAAGTGGTTTGTTCTGAAAAAAAAAGAAAGAAAGAAATTTGCTTATCTTGTTGACTTTCTCAAAGAACCAGCTCTTTTGTTTCATTGATTCTTTCTATAGTTATCTTTGTTTATATTTTTCTGATTTCAGTGCTCAGTTTGATTATTTCCTGCAATCTACTCCTCCTATGTGAGCTTTCTTCTTTTAGTTCTAGAGCTGATAGGTATGCTGTTAAGTTGATAGTACAAGATTTCTCCAAATTTTTTTTATGTAAGCACTTAGTTCCAGGAATTTTGCCCTTAGCACTGCTTTCATTGTGTCCCATGTGTTTGAGTATATTATACATTCATTTTTCACTGAATTGTAGGAAGTCTTCAATTTCTTTATTGTTGCTTGATCCAGTAATCATTGAATAGGTAGTTGTTTAGTTTCCGTGAGTTTGTAGCCTTCGTGTTGTTGCCTTAGGTTGTTAAAATCTAGCTTTAACACATCGTACTCTGATAAGATGCAGGGGGTTATTTTAATTATCTTTTATTTGTTGAAACTTGCTTTGTGACTCTTATGTCCATTTGATTCATAATGTCTATTAGCTCTAGTATTTTTTTTAGCTCTTGTCTGGATGACCTAGCTATATTGGTTAGAGTGGGTATTGAAGTCTATCACTCTCAATGTGCAAAGGTGCATGCGTGATTTAAGCATTAGTAGTGTTTCTTTTAAAATCATGGGTGCCCTTGTATTGGGGGCTTAGATGTTAAGAATTAAAAATATTATCTTGGTTCGTTTCCTTTTGATGAGTATGTAGTGTCCTTTCCTATCTTTTTTGGTTAACTTTGGATATAAGTCTATTTTGTTACATATTGGGGTGGCTACACAAGCTTGCTTCTTAGGTGCATTTGCTTGGAAAATCTTTTGACAAACTTTTACTTTGAGAGTTGAATGTAATGTTTACTTATGACATTAAGATTGTGTTTCTTAATGTTGGCTCCCGGCCACCAGAGAGATCAACAGACAGTGCCAGGTACAAAGACATAGCCCGAGGCTAACATCGCTTGGGTCCCAGCCTGTCAGGCTTTTGCCTGCACCCAGGGCCTGGGCAGATCTGTGGACCATCTGTGTGCCAATATTGTCAGGGGTCATTTGCCCTGCAGAGTGATCAGCGCTTGGAAAAGGTCCCCACAGCATGCACCATCTTTGCTCCTTAACGGAGCAGATGTGCAGCACCAGCTTCACAGAGACAACCCAAGTACAGCATTGATTGGAGCAAGACACACCAGGGCTCCAAGGACACCCAAGAGGAGGGCAGCACATCAACAATCTGTGCCAGAGGAAAACCAGTAATCCAGCAGTACGGAAATAGCCTTACAGGCTCACAGGAGGTTTAAGCACCAGTCAGTGACAACAAGACCAACTAATACCAGAGATAACCAGATGGCAAAAGGTAAACGTAGGAACGTTACTAACAGAAATTATGGCAATATGGCAGCATCTGAACCCAATTCTCCAACAACAGCAAATCCTGGATACTCCAACACACCAGAAAAACAAGATTTGGATGTAAAATCACTGATCATGATGTTGTTAGAGGAACACAAAAAGGACATAAATAAATCTCGTAAAGAAATACAGGGGAACATGAATAAGTTAGAAGCCATTACAATGGAAACACAAAACTCACTTAAAGAAATTAGGGAGAATATGGGTCAACAGAGAGAAGCCAATAAAGAGGAAATGCAAAAATCACTTAAAGAAATGCAGGAAAAATTGAGTCAATAGGCAAAAGTCATGAGAGAGGAAATATAAAAATCTCTTAAAGAATTGCAGGAAAACACATAAAAAAACAAGTGAAGGAACTGAGCAAAATCAACCAGGATCTAAAAACAGAAGTAGAAACAAATAATAAATCACAAAGGGAGATAACTTTGGATATAGAAAAGCTTAGGAAGAAATCAGGGGCCACAGATGCAAATATCAACAATGGAATACAAGAGATAGAAGAAAGAATCTCAGATGCCAAAGATACCATAGAAACCACTGACTCAACAGTCAAAGAAAATGCAAAGCGCAAAAAGCTTGTAACCCAAAACATCCAGGAAATCCAGGACACAATTAGAAGACCAAACCTAAGGATTATAGGTATAGATGAAAGTGAAGATTTACAACTTAAAGGGCCAGCAAATATCTTCAACAAAATTATGGAAGAAAACTTCCCTAACCTAAAGAGAAAGATGCCCGTGAACACACAAAAAGCCTACAGATCTCCAAACAGACTGGACCAGAACAGAAATACCTCCTGTCACATAATAATCAAAACCCCAAATGTACTAAACAAAGAAAATATTTAAGACAGTAAGAGAAAAAGGCCAAGTAACATATAAAGGAAGACCTAGCAGAATTACACCAGATTTCTCACCAGAAACCATGAAAGCTAGAAAATCCTGGGCAGATCTCACACAGACTCTAAGAGAACACAAATGCCAGCCAAGACTACTATACCCAGCAAAACTCTCAATCACAATAGATGGAGAAACCAAGATATTCCATGACAAAACCAAATTTACAAAATATCTTTCCAAAAACCCAACCCTACAAAGGATAATAGGTGGAAAATGCCAATACAATGAGGGAAACTACACCCTATAAAAAGCAAGATAGTAAACTTCTTTCATCAAACCCAAAAGAAGATAACTACTCAAATATAAACATAACATCAAAAATAACAGGAAGTAATAATCACTATTCCTTAATATCTCTTAATATCAATTGACTCAATTCCCCATTAAAAAGACATAGACTAACAGACTGGATAAATAAACATGTCCCTACATTTTGCTGCATGCAGGAAACACACCTCAGTGTCAAAGAGAAACACTACCTCAGAGTAAAAGGCTGGAAAACAATTTTACAAGCAAATGGTCTCAGAAAACAAGCCGGAGTAACCATTCTAATATCAGATAAAATTGACATTCAACCTAATGTCATCAAAAGAAACCCAGAAGAACACTTCCTGCTGGACAAAGGAAAAATCCACCAAAAGAACTCTCAATTCTGAGCATCTATGCTCCAAAAGCAAAGGCACACTCATTCGTAAAAGAAACTTTACTAAAGCTCAAAGCACACATTGCACCTAACACAATAATTGTGGGTGACTTCAACACTCCTCTCTCCTCAATGGACCAATCAGGAAAACAGAAACTAAACAGGGACACAATAAAACTATTTGAAACTTTGGACCAATTGGATTTAACAGAGATATATAGAATATTTCATCCTAAAGCAAAAGAATATACCTTTTTCTCAGCATCTCATGATACCTTCTCCAAAATCGACCATATAATTGGTCACAAGACAAATCTCAACAAATATAAGAAGGCTGAACTAATCCCATGCCTTCTATCAGATCACTATGGAGTAAGAGGGGTCTTCAGTAGCAACAAAAACAACAGAAAGCCCACATTCACATGGAGGCTGAACAATACTCTACTCAATGATATCTTGGTCAAAGAAGAAATAAAGAAAGAAATCAAAGACTTTTTAGAATTTAATGAAAATGAAGACACAACATACCCAAATCTATGGGACACAATGAAAGCAGTGCTAAGAGCAAAACTCATAGCCCTGAGTGCCTCCAAAAAAGAAAGGGGAGAGAGCATACACTAGCAGCTTAATGGCACACCTGAAAGTTCTAGAGCAAAAAGAAGGTAATTCACCCAGGAGGAGTAGAAGACAGGAAATCATCAAACTCAGGGCTGAAATCAATGAAGTGGAAACAAAGAGAACCATACAAAGAATCAACAAAACCAGGAGCTGGTTCTTTGAAAAAATCAACAAGACAGATAAACCATTAGCCAGACTAACCAAAGGGCAAAGAGACAGTATCCAAATTAACAAAATTAGAAATGAAAAAGGAGCTATAACAACAGAAACTGGAGAAATTCAAAAAATCATCAGATACTACTAGAAAAGCTGATATTCAACACAACTGGAGAATCTGGAGGAAATGAACAATTTTCTAGACAGACATCAAATACCAAAATTAAATCAGGATAAAATAGATGGTCTAAATAATCCCATAACCCCTAAAGAAATAGAAGTGGTCATAGAAAGTCTTCCAACCAAAAAAAGCACAGGTCCTCATGGTTTTAGTGCAGAATTCTATCAGACTTTCAAACACCTAACACCAATACTCTTCAAACAATTCCACAAAATAGAATCAAAAGGAACCCTACCCAACTCGTTCTATGAAGCCTCAATTACACTGATACCAAAACCACACAAAGATCCAATAAGGAAAGAGAACTTCAGACCAATTTCCGTTGTGAACATTGATGCAAAAATACTAAATAAAATTCTTGCCAACCTAATCCAAGACCACATCAAAACCATCATTCACCATGATCAAGTATGTTTCATCCCAGGGATGCAGGAATGGTTCAATATAAGGAAATCCATCAATGCAATCCACTACATAAACAAACTCAAATAAAAAAAAAAACACATGGTCATTTCATTAGACGCTGAAAAAGCATTTGACAAAATTCAGCATCCTTTAATGCTAAAAGTTTTAGAACAGGAATTCAAAGCCCATACCTAAACATAGTAAAAGCAATATACAGCAAACTGGAAGCCAACACCAACGTAAATGGAGAGAATGCTTGAAGCAATCCCACTAAAATCAGGGACTAGACAAGGCTGCCCCCTCTCTTCATATCTTCAATATACTACTTGAGGTACTAGCTAGAGCAATTAGACAACATAAGGATGTCAAAGTGATACAAATTGGAAAGGACGAAATCAAACTATCACTATTTGCAGATGATATGATAGTATACTTAAGTGACCCAAAAATCTCCACCAGAGAACTCCTACAGCTGATAAAGAACTTCAGCAAAGTGGCTGGTTCTAAAATCAACTCAAGCAAATCAGTAGCCTTCCTATACTCAAAGGATAAACAGGCTGAGAAAGATATTAGAGAAATGACACCCTTCCCAATAGCCAAAAACAATATAAAATATCTTAGTGTGACTTTAACCAAACAAGTAAAAGATCTGTATAACAAGAACTTCAGGTCTCTGAAGAAGGAAATTGTAGAACACCTCAGAAAATGGAAAAATCTTTCATGCTTCTGGACTAGCTTCTGGATTAATATAGTTAAAATGGCCATCTTGCCAAGAGAAATATACAGATTCAACACAATCCCCATCAAAATCCCAACTCAGTTCTTCACAGAGTTAGAAAAAGCAATTCTCAAATTCATCTGGAATAACAAAAAATCCAGGATAGCTAAAACTATTCTAAACAGTAAAAGAACTTCTTGAGGAATCAGTATCCCAGACCTCAAGCAGTACTACAGAGCAGTCGTCTTAAAAACTGCATAGTATTGGTACAATGACAGGAAGGTAGATCAATGGAATACAATTGAAGACCCAGAAATGAATCCACACACCTATGGTAACTTGATCTTCTACAAAGGAGCTGAAAACATCCAGTGGAAAAAAGATAGCCTTTTCAACAAATGGTGGTGATTCAATTGAAGGTCAGCCTGCAGAAGAATGTGAATTGATCCATTCTTATCTCCTTGTTCTAAGCTCAACTCCAAGATGATCAAGGACCTCCACATAAAACCAGATACACTGAAACTAATAGAAAAGAAACTGGAAAAGACAATTGAGGACATGGGCACAGGGAGAAAGTTCCTGAACAGAACACCAATAGCTTATGCTCTAAGATGAAGAATTGACAAATGGGACCTCATAAAATTACAAAGTTTCTGTAAGGCAAAGGACACTGTCAAAAGGACAAATCAGCAACCAACAAATCAGGAAAAGATCTTCACCAACTCTACATCTGACAGAGGGCTAATATCCAATATATACAAAGAACTCAAGAAGTTAGACCCCAGAAAACCAAATAACCCTATTAAAAATGGGGTACAAAGCTAAACAAGGAATTTTCACCTCAAGAACTTTGGATGGGTGAGAAGCACCTTAAGAAATGTTCAACATCATTGGTCATTAGGGAAATGCAAATCAAAACAACCCTGAGATTTCACCTCACACCAGTCAGAATGACTAAGATTAAAAACTCAGGAGACAGCAGGTGTTGGTGAGGATGTGGAGAAAGAGGAACACTCCTCCACTCTTGGTGGGATTGTAAGCTGGTACAACCACTCTGGAAATCAATCTGGCGGTTCCTCAGAAAACTGGGCATGACACTTCTGGAAAACCCTGCTATACCACTCCTGGGAATATACCCAGAGGATTCCTTAGCATGTAATAAGGTTATATGCTCCACTGTGTTCATAGCAGCCCTATTTATAATAGCCAGAAGCTGGAAAGAACCCAGATGTCCCTCAGAGGAGGAATGGATACAAAAAAAATGTGATATATAGATATAGATATAGATATAGATATATAATGGAATACTATTTAGCCATTAGAAACAATGAATTCATGAAATTCATAGACAAATGGATGGAGCTGGAGAACATCATTCTAAGTGAGGTATCCCAGTCTCAAAAGAACACTCATGGTATGCACTCACTGATAAGTGGATATTAGCCTAGAAGCTTGGAATACTCAAGACACAATCCAAATACCAAATGATGTCCAAGAAGAAGGAAACAGTGGCCCCTTATTCTGGAACAGCTCAGTGTAGCAGTGTAGGGGAATACCAGAACAGGGAAGTGGGAAGGGGTGGATGGGGGAAGAGAGGGAGGGAAGAGGGCTTATGGAACTTTCAGAGAGAGGGGATCCAGGAAAGGGGAAATCATTTGAAATGTACATAAATAATATATCTGATAAAAATAAAAGAAAGAAAAAAAGATTTTGTTTCTTGTATCCAGCAGATAGATGGATCTTTTCTATATATCTATTCATTATTCTGTGTATTTTTATTAGGGAGTCAAATCCATTGATACTGAGAGATATCAGTGACCAAAGATTGCTAACTCCTCTTATTTTGGTGGTAGTGCTGATGATAATGCATATGTTTCCCTTATTTTGTTTTGCTGGTGTGAGATTATTTATTGCCTATATTTTTGTGGGTGTACTTCAACTCCTTGCGTTGGAGTTTTCCTTCTAGTAGCTTCTGTAGGACTGAATTGGTGAATAGATATTGTTTAAATTTGACTGCATCAAGGAAACAAAAACCCTTCACAATAGCCACAAATAACATAAAATATCTTGGTGTAACTCTAACCTAGCGAGTGAAAGATCTGTATGCCAAAACTTCAAGTCCCTAAAAAGAGAAAGTGAGGAAGATCAGAAGATGAAAAAATCTCCCTTATTTATGAATCAGTAGGATTGACATAATGAAAATGGCCATCTTACCAATTTCTTCTATTGCTTCTTCATTGCCTGAGATTTTCTCTTCCCTTTGTCATGCTTGTGCCAGTAATTCCTGTTCACTTACCTAGATGTCCATTTCTAGGATTCCCTAAATTTGTGTTTCTTTATTGCTTTTATTTCCATTTTCAGGTTTTTAATATGTTTACTTATTTCCTTCACCTGTTTGTTTTCTCAGCTTTCATTCAACAATTTCTTTATTCCCTCTCATTTGTTTGTGTTTTCCTGGGTTCCTTTAAGGAATTTATTCATTTCCTCTTTAAGGATCTCTGTCTTTATAAAGTTGGTTTCATGGTCTTTTTCTTGTGCTTTGGTTTTGTTGGAATATTCGGGTCATGATATAGGAAATCTGAGCTCTGATGGTGACATTTTGCTTTGGCCATTGTTGATTGTGTTTACTCTGGCTTCTAGGCATCTAGCTTTGGGGTATTTATAGGTCTAGGTTTTCTATGTTGGATAGGTATTTTGTTTCTTGGTTTCTGTTTCTTGTCTGTTCTTCTGGCCTGAGTAGTCTGTGGGTGAGTAGAGTATCTCCACGAGAGATAGGAGCTGTAGTTCCGATGGCTGGCACAGCCTCTGAGCTACTGAGATGTCCTTGGGTTCTGGGTACTAGTGTGGCTGCTGATAGGGTAAGGGACTTCCACTGGAATTGTAGATAGGGATATGGTAATGAGGACAGGAGAGACTGTGGGGGATAGTTTGTTCAGGTGATTAAAGCTTGTTAGTGGTCCACAGGTGAGATTAGTTTACTGGGAGTTCTGGGTGTTGTTGTATCCTCTGGTACAGCAGAGGACTTCCACCAAAAATATGGGCCAGGATATTGCTAGAAAAATAGGAGGGGCTGTTGTGGGTGGACTTGGTGGGTTCTGGAGGAGTATTGGTGGTTCAGAGGCAGGGTACTTACATGAAGATCTGGGTGAAGGAGTGAAAGGTTTTATTTGTTTGCTTTATTAATAAAATAAAACAAATGGAAACAAACAAACAAAAACAAAAGCCCAGTGTGTTTTTGTTACAGCATCTGAGTTGATGCTATGATTCAAGGCTTAGACAGCAAGGTGACTCTGATTCCAGTCTTACAACACAGAAGAAAGCCTTGTATAAGTAATAAAGGCTTTTCCAGCATGTGTGTCTAGCCAGGCATCCTAATCCATGTCTATTGACCCTTGATTAAATATTCCTATGCATTCTGCTGTCCTGGGTTCTAGAAATTATAACAAAGAACATTTATAGCAACATTATGACACTGGGATAATGAAAAGCAGGATGTTAGTTTTTCATATGTAAAAAATTAAATTGTTGATTTCATGAAGCAGAGAATAAAAAAGCTATTATTAGAAGCTAGGGACCAAGTAGAGAAAAGAATGATAGTAGGTAAAGAGATATAGTGAGCAGAAGAGGTAACTCCTATTGTTCTATAATACCTTATGAAAACTATAGAACCTCAATCAACAACTATTGTTAATTATAATAATATAATGTAATGTAATATAATAGATAACCAACTATATATTTCAAAATAGCTACTAGAGATGATTCACGTATTGCAAACACAAGAAATGTCAAAAACTTGAAGTAGGGGCTCTACTGACAACCCCAATTTGATTGTAGAACTGTACATATGTATACTTAATATACACATTACTATGGCATAAATATAAGCAATTACTCTACTAATTAGAAATTTTAAATGGACTTTTAAAATGATAAGACGAGATAAAGAAGAAAAGATGAAAAAAAAAGAAGCTCTTGAACAAGGGAAAAATCATGGAACTGAAGTTTGTTCTCAAAACTAAAACATACTACAGTGAACAAGTCAGCAAGAAAAGCAAGCACTGTGTGACTCTGGCAAAAATGTTCCCATAGAATACTTACATTATTGCCTTCTCAGAAAGGAAATCGCAATTTGTTCCTGACTGACTGATAGAATTCATCTGACTTCCATCATGCCATCACTAAATATACAGCAGTGTTTAGCCATTTTAGAATCTCAGCTAGGCCTGGGTCTCAAAAGAAAATTCACAAATCTATGCTAGGCCATGTGTTCCCGTCCAAATTTACTTCCCTTCTTACTTTCTTACACCAGAGACTCAACTGTGATTGAAGTTCAGTTTTAACAATGACTTCTCTCAGAGATTTAAGTTAGTTTACTACACATAACTGAAATGCAAGTTCTTTCAAGATAGCATGCCTAGTAAGCTGGATTGCTATCATGACTGAGAACTAAAGAAAAATTATTTCTCAGCTTTCCAGCTAGCACTTAATTTCTTATGATGGTGAATGAATGAATATGTGAGGGTATTCTCAGCATTAATAAACATATGTTAAGTTTGCTTTGAACTTCAATTTTTCTTCATTCTTTTTTAATTCAAAATGTTTATACAGATTTATTAGCCTCTCTTTTATCCTTTATTAAGTATATTGACATATTATCTTAAGTATCTGTCTTAAGAGTTAAAAATGTTTCTGGAAATACAGAATGTATCAGTCCAATAAAAAAGGAAAAGACATCCTTTTTAAGGTATATGTGCAATAGGAAGGAAGGCCTGATGTATTGATAAAGGAGAATGAATGTCTGGGACTAGATGGGACAGAGTCATAATGGAAGCTCATCTCCAGTTTCCTGCAAAGTCCAGATGAGTAGCCTGCATCATTTTGTTCTGGAACAAAGTGAGCACTGCCTCTCAACAGCCTAGAAATGGAGGGGTCAGTTGTGAACACTAGCCCTCAGTTAGATATGTTAACTAACACAGAACATTTTTTTTCTTTTTGGTTTTTCAAGACAGGGTTTCTCTGTGTACCCCTGGCTGTCCTGGAACTCACTCTGTAGACCAGGCTGGCCTCGAACTCAGAAATCTGCCTGCCTCTGCCTCCCAAGTGCTGGGATTAAAGGCATGCACCACCACTGCCACCTGGCTAGAACATTTCTTAATATAAAATCCCTAGTTGTTCCTATCAGCCAATGAGGAAAAATGGGTTGTGTTGGTTTTTTGTTGTTGTTCTTGTTAAAAAATGTGCTTTGTTGGCCTAAGATTAATTCTGATTAATTCTTGATCTGATTCATTCAGGACCTCTCTATTTCTATGTTCACTATCTTTATATAACCCTTCATCAAACTGGTTTACCATTTTACTTTTCACCATTTGATTACAGCTCAAAGATAAATTATGGCATCCTCTTCCTAGAGCATAAAATTTGTTTCTATACCAGGGAATAGCAGTTGATAAATGAGTAGTTGCTTCTCATCTAGCTTCCCAATAACCAAAGAAGCCTGTTTAAGACTCCTCTCTTCTATTGTTGCAGATTCAAACAGGACCATGGGCAGAAAGAGGAGCATATTACATGGGAACCACAGGAGAGACTTTCATGGCAGCAAGGACTAAAGCTTTCTTTCCAGGCATACCCTGAGCTGTCAAGTTGCTGCCTAGAATGTTTACAGCTATGTTTTAACCTCCTGACAATGAGACCCTGCAATGGAAAGGCTGTCAGACCTTTAAATATAGTGACACCACTATAATATTTATAAGTATCTTATATTCTTTCCAAACATATGTGCTCATTACTTATGTCTTTGCTTCTACCTCACTTCTGGAGAAAACTCTCTGTATAAACAAATCAGATTGGTCTGCTTATACTTCTAAACTTTAATTGCTCTCCATCTCTATCTGTCAGAAGAAAGCAAGCCCCAGGGCTCAGTAACAATGCCTGCCTATCTATTCAGTATCCAGTAGCACACAGGTTGCCCCTACTCTTTTCACTGTCAGTACTGGTCAGTGTGAATATCTTTTAGTGTTTACTTCTAATTCTTTCTTTCAATTATGGATGTGAGGAAGCACTGGCCAGCAGGTTGGAGGCAAGCCATGAACCCAGTGACTCTGACAGATTCTGACCATCAGGCAGGTTTTAAGTGAATGAGACAAGGCACCTAACATTAGTGAAAGGCCACTCACACTGCTGACAGCTTATCTGGTTCAACACACATAGGATTCCAGAGAAGTTGATTGCTTAATACTGATGAGGAATGACAAGGATGTTTTAGCTCTTCTGTGCAAAACTCACGACAATTGTATGTCTGCACTGAACTCTGGCTGAGATGCAGAGATGCTAAGCAATGGAAATAGTTATGGCTTGCAGATGAAAAGGAGACTATCTTCATGAAGACTCGGGTCACTCAGCATCAATCCTCTAGACAGAATACAGAAGGTGGAAAAGAGACTTCAATTTTTTTCCAGGCTGGCCAAGGTCAGCTAGGTGCCCAAACTTCAGAATGTTGATGTAGACTTGTACAGCATGGTCTAAGACAATGGAAAGTGAAGACTTTGGGAGCAATTTCATTTCATTTCTAGATTCTAAACTATTAAAGTTGGTAGAGAGCTGTATCACTGAGCCAACTCACCAAGCCTCTCTGCACTCTGGAGACATAGCAGGGTGTTAACAAGAATGGCTCTGAGACAAAGTTCTGAATGCACACATATACACATCATGTCACAAGCATATTCACTTACATCATCTCTTAAATGTCAGATGGTAAATCCCAGTGATAATAGATTTCATAATAAACCCCAATGCTAATGGATCACATGATAAGTCCCAACCCAAAGGGCATTTCTGTTGCTGTAGTAAAACCCCAATGCAAAAAGCAACTTAAGAAGGAAAGCATTTATATCTTACAGGTAATAGTCCATCATAGAGGGAAGCCAAGGCAGGAACCTGGAAGCAGGAACTAAAATGACTACATGGAAAACTGATGCTTTCTGGTCTGTTCCTCATGGCTCTCTCAACTTGCTTACTTACATACTCTAAAAAGTATTTGCTCAAGAGTGGCACTATCCACAGTGGTAAAGGCCATCTCGCATCAATCATTAATTGGAAAAAAATGCCCCCCATATATGCCTAGGGACTAATCTCAACTTTTCAATTGTGTCTCTTTCTTCTCAGGTATCTATTGTTTGTGTCAAGTTGACACAAGATATTAAAGTATCAAGTATTAAATATCAAGTTGATTAAGATATCCAGGCAACATGAATACAGCAGATACCTAAAATTCTATCTCTAATGAAAGTTTACAGTCATAACTTTGCATCTGATGTTATTGACAGAAAGTGAGATCTTGGGTATCATAAGCACAGAAACAACATAGTGCACATTTTTCTTAAAGTCAAACAGTGCAGCTTTGAGAACTAGCCAGAAAGCAAACTTCTCGAAACAGTGCAAGCATGATTCACAGTCACCAGCAGCCTCTGATAGTGTACACTGTAGGCAAGAAATATGGCCTGTACCCGTTGAATTAATGAAAGAAAGTCATTGATGATGATTTAGGGATGATGAGACCAGTAACATTAGAAGAACATCCATGGGCTCAGTTTTGAGTGCAAGTTATCAGCTGGAAATTTGTCATGCGACAATGTCAGCCACTGTGCTTCAGTGAGTCCTGAGTAAGTATTTGCTCTGTGTGGCTTTTTCATCTAAGCAAACTTCTTCAATATTAAACTAGGTTAGTTACAATTTTGTAGCAATTACCAGGATTGGTGTGTGTGTGTGTGTGTGTGTGTGTGTAGTGTGTGTGTGTATACATATATATGTATTTATATACATATGTGTGTATATGTGTGTATAGACTCTCAGTGAGAACAAAATGTACCTTTGTGATTTCTAAGGAAAATACATGATTTATAGATGTTCTTCTGAGGCTCCTAAGAAAGCATGTTGTGGGGAGAAGACTTATGAGGATGTATGCTGTCATTATCATGCCAGAGAATCACATTCATTCAAGGAGCATGAATTTCATCTAGGTACTTAAGCAAACTTGTTAAGCTATCACCATCTTTCTGGAACTGCCTTGGACCTCAGCTAGGGGGAGTATAAACATCAACATATTTTGAGTGACACCTTCAGAGAAATCTATGTGGGGCCCATGGACATATATGCCTACCCATCACTGCCAGTGGTATTTGTGGGAACAGAGACTTTGCCACAGATGTGGGTTGTGTTTGCATTCTACTTTGCCACAGATGTGGGCTGTATTTGCATTCTATCTGTCCTTAAAATCCTCCCCATAGTCTCCCCAAAGCCTAATTGAAGCCATTTTACAGACTGTATATGAGTGATTGATTTCAAATTGATCTTGAAAATGAAAAAAGCAAGTGGTATAATCTTATGGAAATATTTGGCAACCCATGAAGTGTAACACAAATCACAAATTTTATGTTAAAACTATTTATCTCTGTAATCTATCAGAATTTCACATGGCAGAAACAATTGTAGGATTAAAGACTCAAAGCCAGTAATGTAAAACAATTTTAAAAAGTACATTTGACAAAAAGGCAACATCACAAAAGAATCACCATTTTCCAGTTTAACACATTGGCAGTAAAGGACAGACAGATGGAAGAAATGGGAATACCAAACTAAGTATGAAGAAGAAAACTTTCACATAGCTTTCCCCCATGAAACATTACCACACATTTCATAATGTGTTCAGAGACTCTGCATCCAGCCAAATAAGATGATAAATACCTGTCTCCAGGGCTGAAACACCATCTCCCTAGGGCAAAGGAGAATCACACACTAAAGAAAATGTTATGAGAAATTCTGTCTGCTTTAAATGCATTGGTATCCAATTCTAACACACCGAACATAAAACTGTACTTGAGCTAAACAAATAATTGAATCAGTGACCTGATTCTATTGGAGCTGGTGAAAATCTTGATAACTTTCTTGACAGCTTTCTATGGTTGTAACAAAATTCCTAAGAACGAAATATAGATGGCAAAGGGATTTTCCATTTGAATTCCATTTAGGTTTCAATTCATGGTCTCTAGGCTAATTGCTTTAGGGCCTGCTATTTGGCAGTCCATTGTGATGGGAGCATTTAGTAGATGGAGATCATAACCTCACCTTGTTGGAGCCAGGGAATAACAAGAATGAAAAGGGCCAGAGTCAGAACCAACATTCAAAAGAGTAAGCACAATGACTTGACTTTCTTTGACTAGGCCTAACATCAAAAATATCCTATGCTCTGGGCTTAGGGCCAAGCCTTTAATACAAGGCCCTCTGGGAGTCATTTCAGATCTATACCTCACTTCCTTCTGGTGCCACAAATACCACACATGTTTCTTCCTCTGGTATCAAGCTTTCACATCCAGATGCTGATTTACCTCACTTACAGCCTACTCTTCACCTTTAGTTTGTTCCATAGATGTGTGATAGTATGGGATGCAGACTTCACCTGCAAATATATTCTCTACTTTTAGCTTGTTCTGTAGCACTATGATAGCATAGGCCATCAGAGCAGGTGGCAACTTCTTGGTAACTCCTGAGAAAATTTTCTTCTGTTGTCCCCTAAACTGAAATCATTCCCTGGAGAACTATACAATGTCCCCTAAGGGAAGGTAAACAGTTCCAATAAAGGGATGTCCAAATGTAAGCCCTCGATGCTCCAACCTTACCTTTAAGAATATGGTGCCCCTCATAGGCCATTAGCTTCATTAAAGCACCCTCCCTGATTCAATAACATATTCAGTTCAAGAATCAGATTTCAGTTCTGAGAGAATGCTAAAATTAATGTGAATTTCACACAATCAACATCTCTCTCCCAGAAGCTATCATTTTGAAAACAAAAATGAATTGCAGTTTGTTAACTTGCTTCCTGTAGTTACAACAAAATTAAACAAAACATCATGTGTGATCAAGATCTCAAATTGTGAAATTGTGTATTTGGTGGAGCCTCATAGGTTTAGAGGCTCCATTCCATGATCGACTGACTATGAGGGAGTATGGGATAAATCAAAGCAGCTGACCTCACTGACAGAGAGAAGGATCAGGTAGAAGCTCAGATGCCATGATCCTTTCCAAGATACAACCTCAATGATCTAAAGACAGTCCATTGAGCCCTTGAAGTTTCTGTCATCTTCCCAACAACACTACCCTGGTGGCCATGACTTTAACACATGTGCACTGGGGAACATTCAGCATGTAAATTATAGGACAGGGATCCTTTAGTACTTACAGTTTCCAGAACTCCATGAGGATACCAAACAACACAGACACTCAAATTTCTAGTAGAAATGGCATTTCAAGATGACTTAAAAATCTATTGCATATTTTCTCTCCAGTGATTGTGCAAGTGCTCCAGTGTGCTACCAGCACTCCAGTGACAGCCAGGAACACAGGAATCACAGGAGTGGCAGAGTGGCAGAGCTAGGACATGATCCTTCTGGGCTCCATTTGCACCCTGCAACTGGGATGAGCCACAGCCCTCTGTGACAGGGGAGAGCTGGTATCCCAGGGGTGCTGAGACAGGCTTGCAGGCCCATAGGTGAGACAAGCTCCAGCCAGAGACAGTGGGACAAACTAACACCAGAGATAACCAGATGGCAAAAAGCAAACTCAAGAACGTTGCCAACAGAAACCAAGGGGACATGGCACCACCCAAACCCAGTTCTCCCACAACAGCAAGTCCTGGATTCCCCAACACACTGGAAAAGCAATATTTGGATTAAAAATCACAGCTCATGATACTGATAGAGGGCTTCAAGAAGGACATAAATAAGTCCCTTAAAGAAATACAGGAGACCAGAAATAAACAAGTAGAAGACCTTAAAGAAGAAACATAAGTCCCTTAAAGAATACAGAAAAACACAAACAAACACAGAAAGGAATTGAACAAAACCATCCAGTATCTAAAAATGAAAGTAGAAACAAACAAAAAAAAAAATCACATAGGAAAACAACTCTGGAGATTAAAAAAAAAAAAAAAAAAAAAAAAAAAAAAAAAAAAAAAAAAAAAACCTAGGAAAGAAATCAGTAGTGACAGACAAAATCTTCACCACCAGAATCAAAGAGATAGAAGAGAAAATTTCAGGTGCAGAAGATACCATATGGCTTATGCTCTAAGAACAATAATCAACAATGGGACCTCGTAAAATTGCAAAGCTTCTGTAAGGCAAAGGACACTGTCAACAGGACAAAACAGCAACCAACAAATTGGGAAAAGATCTTTACCAATCCTACATCCAATAGAAGGCTAATATCCAACATATACAAAGAACCCAAGAAGTTAGACTCTGGAGAATCAAATAACCATATTAAAAATGGGGTACAGAGCTAAACAGGAAATTCTCAACTGAGGAAACTCAAATGGCTCTAAAGCACCTAAAGAAATGTTCAGCATCCTTAGTTATCAGGGAAATGCAAATCAAAACAACACTGAGATTCCACCTCATACCAGTCAGAATGGCTAAGATCAAAAACTCAGGGGACAGCAGATGCTGGAGAGGATGTGGGGAAAGAAGAACACTTCTATATTGTTGGTGGAATTGTAAAAACACTCTGGAAAGCAGTTTGGCGGTTCCTCAGAAAACTAGGTATAGTACTACCTAAGGACTCAGCTATATCAGTCCTGGGCATATACCCAGAAGATGCTCCAAAATGTTATAAGGACACATGCTCCACTATGTTCTTAGCAGCCTTATTTATAATAGCCAGAAGCTGGAAAGAACCCAGATGTCCCTCAGTGGAAGAATGGATAAAGAAAATGTGGTATATTTACACAATGGAATACTACTCAGCAATTAAAAACAATGAATTTATGAAATTTTTAGGCAAATGGTTGGAACTGGAAAATATCATCCTAAGTGAGGTAACCCAATCACAAAAGAATACACATGGAATGCAGTCGCTGATAAGTGGATATTAGCCCGGGAGCTCTGAATAATCAAGATACAATTAACATATCAAATGATTCCCAAGAAGAAGGAAGGAGAGAGCCCTGGTCCTGGAAAGGCTTGATGCAGCATTATAGGGGATTGCCAGGACAGAGAAATGGGAGGGGGTGATTGGGGAATAGGCGGAGGGAAGAGGGCTTATGGGACTTATGGGGAGGGAAGAACCAACCAGGAAAGGAGAAATCATTTGGAATGTAAATAAAGAATATAGAAAAAAAGAATATACCTTCTTCTAAGCACCTCATGGTACCTTCTCCACTGACCATATACTCAGTCACAAAAAAGATATCAACAGATATAAGATGTTTGAAATAATCCTATGCACCCTAAAAGATCACCACAGACTAACACATGTCTTCAAGAACAACAACAACAACAACAACAACAACAAAAAAAAAAAACAGAAATCGCACATACACATGAAAACTGAACAACATTCTACTCAACAATAACATGGTCAAGGAAAAAAATAAAGAAAGAAATTGACTTTTTAGAATTTAATGAATAAGAAGACATAACAAGCCCAAACTTAGGAGACACACTGAAAGCAGTACAAAGCAGAAAACTCATAGCTCTGAGTGCCTCCAAAAAGAAAATGGAAAGAGCATACACTAGCAGCTTGACAGCACAGTTGAAGACTCTCAAACAAAAAGAACCAAATACACCCAAGAGGAGTAGACAGCAGGAAATAATCAAACTCAGGGCTGAAATCAACTAAGTAGAAACAAAAAGAACTATACAAAGAATCAACAAAACCCGGAGCTGGATCTTTGAAAAGAAAAATCAAGATAAATAAACCCTTAGCCAAACTAACTAGAAGGTACAGAGACATTACCCAAATCAGCATTTCAGACGTGAAAAGGGAGAGAGAACAACAAATACTGAAGAAATTCAAAAGATCCTCAGAACCTACTATAAAATCATAAAAATGGTTTTATAGAAAAATGGAAAAGTGGAAAATCTAGATGAAATGGACAATTTTCTAGACAGATGCCAGGTACCAATATCAAATCAGTATCAGAAAAATGACCTAAACAATCCCATAATCCCTAAAGAAATAGAAGCAGTCATTAATAATCTCCCAACAAACAAAAAAGCCCAGGACCAGTTGGGTTTAATGCAGAGTTCTATCAGACCTTGACAGAAGACCTAATACCAATATTCTTCAAACTATTCCTCAAAATAAAAACAGAAGGAACACTACCCTATTTGTTCTCTGAAGCCACAATTACCCTGAAACCTAAACCACACAAAGACCCAACAAAGAAAGAGAATTTTAGACCAATTTCCCTTATGAATATCCATGCAAAAATACACAATAAAATTCTTGCCAACTGAATCCAAGAACACATCAAAATGATCATCCATGATGATCAAATAGGCTGAACCCAGGGATACAAAGATGGTTCAATATACAGAAATCCATTAATGTAATCTACTATATAAACAAACTCAAAGAAAATCCACATGATCATTTCATTAGATGTTGCAAAAGCATTTGACAAAATTTACACCTTCATGATAAAAGTCTTGGAAAGTTCAGGAATTCAAGGCCCATATCTAAACATAGTAACAGCAATATACAACAAGCCAGTAACCAACATAAAACTAAATAGAAAGAAACATGAAGCAATTCCACTGAAATCAGGGACTACACAAGACTGTCTACTCTCTAACCTATTTAACATACTACTCGATGTCCTAGCCAGAGTAATAGACATCAAAAGAAAGTCAAAGGGATACAAATTTGAAAGAAAGAAGTCAAAGTATCACTATTTGTAGATGACATGAGAGTATACTTACACCACCCCAAAAATTCCCCCAGAGAACTCCTAAACCTGATAAACAACTTTAGCAAAGTGGCTGGATATAAAATAAACTCAAACAAAACAGAAGTATTCCTATACTCAAAGGATAAACAGGCTGACAAAGAAATTAGGGAAAAGACTCCCTTCACAATAGTCACAAATGATATAAAATACCTTGGTGTGACTCTAACCAAGCAAGTGAAAGATCTGTATGACAAGAACTTCAAGTCTCTGAAGAAAGAAATTAAAGTATATCTCAGAAGATGGAAATGTCTCCAATGCTCATGGGTTATCAAGGTTAATATAGTAAAAATGGTCATCTTGCCTAAAGCAATCTACAGATTCAATGCAATCCCCATCAATATTCCAACTCAATTCTTCATAGAGTTAGATAGATCAATTTCCAAATTTATCTGGATAACAAAAAACCCAGGATAGCAAAACTGTTCTCAACAGTAAAAGTACCTCGGGAGAAAACACCATCCCTGACCTCAAGCTATACTACAGGCAATAGTGATAAAAACTGCATGATATTGGTACAATGAGAGGCAGGTAGGTCAATGGAAAAGAATTGAAGAACAAGAAGCAAACCCACACACCTATGGTGACTTGATCTTTGATAAAGGAGCTAAAACCATCCAGTGAAAAAAAGATAGCCTTTTCAACAAATGGTATTTGTTCAACTGGAAGTCAACATGTAGAAGGATGTAAATTTATCCCTTCTTACCTACCCATACAAAGCTCAAGTCCAGGTAGACCAAGGGCGTCCACATAAAACCAGATACACTGAATCTTATAGAAGAGAAAGTGTGGAAGAACATGGAGCACATGGGCACAGTATAAAATTTCCTGAAAAGAACACCAATGGCTTATGCTCTAAGATTAAGAATCAAGAAATGGGAACTCATAAAATTGCAAAGCTTCTGTAAGGCAAAGTACAGTCAATAAGACAAAATGGCAACCAACAGATTGGGAAAAGATCTTTACCAATCCTACATCTGATAGAGGGCTAATATTCAATGTATACAAAGAACTCAAGAAGTTAGACTTCAGAGAAACAAATAACCAGATTAAAAAATATGGTACAGAGATGCACAGCCATGAGCGACCATGCAGGAACAGAGAGACTGGGAAAGCTGGAGGCACCAGTTTCAGAAGCTTCCAAAACACACGCATAACAGCTGCACTCCAGGTTCTTGGGCAGTAGCGCCCTGGCAGGGCTGTGGGCATGGGAGGAAAACAAATTTTTGTGATACTCTCCAGTGAAACCCAGTACCAAGGCTGCTTTCAGATCTTGACATCGCCCTAAGAAAAGGTGGACTTCAGAAATCAGGGAAGCATTGGGACGTTCCTGACCTTGAGGACCTTCTGAAGAGCAATGCTAAGACAATCTTCGGCTTAAGAAATTAAAAAAAAAAAAAAAATACCACTTCTTCAGGTCCTGTATCCTGCGGAGAGGTCAGCAGCTGCCATCTTTGTCCCTAGTCGGAAGAGACAGGCGACCCAGGGTACTGAGATATCCTGAGTCTAAGACCTCTGGGGATACAGAACACTGAGCTGTGAGCTGCCACCTGCGCCCAGGACCTGGGCAGAACAGATGTTCATCTGTGTGCCAGCCAGGCCCGGGTACTGTGCCCTGAGGAGAGGTCAGAAGCCACCATCTTTGCCACCAGTAGGATGGGACAGACAACCCCAGATACTGAAATATCCCGAGTCTAAGACCTCTGGGGACACAGACCACCCAGCTGCAGGCTGCGGCCCGCATCCAGGACCTGGGCAGAGCAGCGGTTTGTCTATGTGCCAGCAAGGCATGGGGCCTGTGCCCTGCAGGATTCCTGCTGCCATTTTTGCTCCCTGACAGAGCAGACAGGCAGCACCAGGTTCTGTCCACAGAGAATGCAAGTATAACATTGCTTGGGGCAGGACACACCAGGGCTCCAACAGCACCCAAGAGGAGGGCAACACATCAGCAATCTGTGCCAGGGGAAACCCAGTCATCCAGTGTTGTGGAACTAGCCTTACAGGCTCAAAGGAGGTTGAAGTGCCAGCCAGTGACAACAGGACCAACTAACACCAGTGAGAATTAGATTGCAAAAGGTAAACATAGGAACATTACTAACATAAATCAAGGCAATATGACAGCATCTGAACCCAATTCTCCATTAACAGCAAGTACTGGATACCCCATCATACCAGAAAAACAAGATTTGGATTTAAAATCACTGGTCATGATGCTGGTACAAGAACACATGAAGGACATAAATAAATCTCTTAAAGAAATTAAGGAGAAAATGGATCAAAAGTTAGAAGGCCTTACGTAGGAAAGAAAAAAATCATTAAAAGAGATTAAAAGAAATTATGGAAGAAAACTTCCCTAACCTAAAAAGAGACATGCCCATGAATATACAAGAAGCCTACAGAACTCCAAACAGACTGGACCAGAACAGAAATACCTCCCGTCACATAATAATCAAAACCCCAAATGTACTAAATAAAGAAAGAATATTAAATGCAGTAAGAGAAAAAGGCCAAGTAACATATAAAGGAGGACCTATCAGAATCACACCAGACTTCTCACCAGAGACTATGAAAGCTGGAAGATCCTGGGAAGATCTCATGCAGACTCTAAGAGAACACAAATGCCAGACAAAACTACTATACCCAGCAAAACTCTCAATCACCATAGATAAAGAAACCAAGATATTCCATGACAAAACCAAGTTTACCCAATATCTATCCACAAACACAGCCTTACAAAGGATAATAGGAGGAAAACACCAATAAAAGGAGGGAAACTTCACCCTGAAAAAGCAAGATAGTAACCTTCTTTCATCAAACACAAAAGAAGATAATGGATCAAATATAAAAAATAACATCAAAAATAACAGGAAGTAATAATCACTATTCCTTAATATCTCTTAACATCAATGACTCAATTCCCCAATAAAAAGACAGGCTAACAGACGTGATATGCAAACAGGAGCCTACATTTTGCTGCATGCAGGAAACACACCTCAGTGTCAAAGACAAACACTACCTTAGAATAAATGGCTGGAAGACAATTTTACAAGCAAATGGTCTCAGGAAACAAGCCAGAGTAGCCACTCTGATATCAGATAAAATTGACTTTCAACCTAAAGTCATCAAAAGAGACACTGAGGGACACTTCTTGATGGTCAAAGGAAAAATACACCAAGAAGAACTCTCAACCCTGAACATCTATGCTCCAAATGCAAGGGCACCCTCATTCATTAAAGAAACTTTACTAAAGCTCAAAGCACACTTTGTACCTAACACAATAATTGTGGATGACTTCAACACTGCACTTTCCTCAATGGACTGATCAGGAAAACAGAAACTAAACAGGGACACAGTGAAACTAATTGAAGCTTTGGACCAATTAGATTTAACAGACATTATATATATAAACATTTCATCCTAAAGCAAAAGAATATATCTTTTTCTCAGCACCTCATGGTACCTTCTCCAAAATCAACCATATAATTGGTCACAAGACAGACCTCAACAAATATGAGAAGATCGAAATAATCCCAGGCCTCCTATCAGATCACTATAGAGTAAAAGTGGTCTTCAATAGCAACAAAATCAACAGAAAGCCCACATACACATGGAAACTGAACAATACTCTTCTCAATGACACCTTGCTCAAGGAAGAAATAAAAAAAAAATCAAAGACTTTTTAGAATTTGATGAAAATGAAGACACAACATACCCAAATCTATGGGAGAAAATGAAAGCAGTGCTAAGAGGAAAACTCATAGCCATGAGTGCCTCCAAAAAGAAAATGGAGAGACCATAAACTAGCAGCTTAACGACACACCTGAAAGCCCTGCAAAAAAATAAGCTAATTCACCCAGGAGGAGTAGAAGACAGGAAATCATCAAACTCAGGGCTGAAATCAATCAAGTAGAAAAAAAGAGAACCATACAAAGAATCAACAAAACCAGGAGCTGGTTCTTTGAGAAAATCAACAAGATAGATAAACCCTTAGTCAGACTAACCAAAGGGCACAGAGACAAAATTAGAAATGAAAAGGGAGATATAACAACAGAAACTGAGGATATTCAAAAACATCATCAGATCCTACTTCGAAACCCTATACTCAACACAACTAGAGAATCTGGAGGAAATGGACAATTTCAAACACCAAAATTAAATCGGGATCAAATAGATCATCTAAACAGACCCATAACCCTTAAAGAAATGAAAGGGGTCATAGAAATTCTCCCAACCAAAAAAAGCACAGGACCAGATGGCTTCAGTTCAGAATTCTCTCAGACCTTCAAAGAAGATCTAACACCAATACTCGTCAAACTATTGCACAAAATAGAAACAGAAGGAACACTACCCATCTCCTTCTACAAAGCCACAATTACGCTGATACCAAAACCACACAAAGATCCAACAAAGAAAGAGAACTTCAGGTCAGTTTCCATTATGAATATCAATGCAAAAATACTCAATAAAATTCTTGCCAACTTAATCCAAGAACACATCAAAACGATCATCCACCATGATCAAGTAGGCTTCATCCCAGAGATGCAGGGATGGTTCAATATAAGGAATTCCATCAGTGCAATCCATTACATAAACAAATTAAAAAAAAACCACATGGTCATTTCATTAGGTGCTGAAAAAGCATTTGACAAAATTCAGCATCTTTTCATGCTAAAAGGCTTGGGAAAAAGGAATTCAAGGCTCATACCTAAACATAATTAAAGCAATATATAGCAAACCAGTAGTCAACATCAAACTAAATGGAGAGAAACTTGAAGTAATCCCACTAAAATCAGGGACTAGACAAGGCTGCCCTCTCTCTCCATATCATTTCAATATAGTACTTGAAGTTCTAGCTAGAGCAATTAGACAACATAAGGAGGTCAAAGGGATACAAATTAAAAATGAAGAATTCAAATTATCACTATTTGCAGATGATATGACAGTATAATTAAGTGACCCCCAAAAAAAAAAAAAAAAACTCCACCAGAGAACTCCTATAGCTGATAAACAACTTCATCAATGTGGCTGGTTATAAAATCAACTCAAGAAAATCAGGTGCCTTCCTATACTCAAAGGATAAGCAGGCTGAGAAAGAAGTTAGGGAAATGACACCCTTCACAATAGCCACAAACAATATAAAGTATCTTGGTGTGACTAACCAAACAAGTGAAAGATCTATAGAACAAGAACTTCAGGTTTCTGAAGAAGGAAATCAAAGAAGACCACAAAAAATGGAAAAATCTTCCATGCTTGTGGATTGGCAGGATTAATATAGTTAAAATGGCCATCTTGCCAAAAGCAATCTACAGATTCAATGCAATCCCCATCAAAATCCCAACTCAGTTCTTCACAGAGTTAGAGAAAGCAATTCTCAAATTCATCTGGAATAACAAAAAATCCAGGATAGCTAAAACTATTCTCAACAGTAAAAGAACTTCTGGGGGAATCATTATCCCAGACCTCAAGCAATACTACAGAGCAATAGTGTTAAAAACTGCATTTTATTGACACAGTGATAGGCAAGTGGACCAATGGAATAGAATTGAAGACCCAGAAATGAATCCACACACCTATGATCACTTGATTTTCGACAAAGGAGCAGAAAACATCCAGTGGAAAAAAGATAGCCTTTTCAACAAATGGTGCTGGTTCAACTGGAGGTCAGCATGCAGTAGAATTCAAATTGATCCATTCTTACCTCCTTGTACTAAGCTCAAGTCCAAGTGGATCAAGGACCTCCATGTAAAACCAGACACACTGAAACTAATAGAAAAGAAACTGGGGGAAATCTTTGAGGACATAGACATAGGGGAAAAGTTCCTGAACTGAACACCAATAGCTTATGCTCTACGATCAAGAATTGACAAATTCTTGAATTTACAAAGTTTCTGTAAAGCAAAGGACACTGTCAAAAGGACAAAATGGCAACCAACAAACTGGCAAAAGATCTTCACCAACCCTACATCCAATAGAGGGCTAATATCCAATATATACAAAGAACTCAAGAAGTTAGAGCCCAGGGAACCAAATAACCCTATTTAAAAATGAGGTACAGATCTAAACAAAGAATTTTCACCTGAAGAAATTCAGATGGCTGAGAAGCACCTTAAAAAATGCTCAACATCATTAGTCATTAGGGAAATGCAAATCAAAACAAAGTTCACCTCACACCAGTCAAAATGGCTAAGGTTAAAAACTCAGGAGACAGCAGGTGTTTGAGAGGATGTGGAGAAAGAGGAACACTTCTCCACTGCTGGTGGGATTGCAAGATGGTGCAACCACTATGGAAATCAGTCTGGCAGTTCCTCAGAAAACTGTACATGACACTTCCGGAGGACCCTGCTATACCTCTCCTGGGCATATACCCAGAGGATTCCCTGGCATGAATTAAGGACACATGCTCCATTATGTTCATAGCAGCCTTATTTATAATAGCAAGAAGCTTGAAAGAACCCAGATGTCCCTCAATGGAGGAATGGATAAAAAAAAATGTAGTATATTTACACAATGGAATACTACTCAGCAATTAAAAACAATGAATTCATGAAATTTTTAGGCAAATGGTTGGAACTGGAAAATATTATACTAAGTGAGGTAACCCAATCACAAAAGAATACACATGGAAGGCAATCACTGAAAGTGGATATTAATTAGCCCAGAAGCTCTGAATACCCAAGACACAATTAGCATAACAAATGACTCCCATAAAGAAGTAAGGAGAGGTCCCTGACCCTGGAAAGGCTTGATCCAGCATTGTAGGGGATTACCAGGACAGGAAAAAAGGAGGGAGGTGATTGGAGATTGGGTGGAGAGAAGAAGGCTTATGGGACATATGGGGAGGGGAAAACCAGTAAAGGGGAAATCATTTGGAATGCAAACAAAGAATATAGAAAATAAAATAAAAAAGAAAAGGAAAAAATAAATAAATAAAAATATATTGTACAGACCTAAACAAAGAATTCTCACCTGTGGAATGCCAGATAGCTGAGAAACATCTAAAGAAATGTTCAACATCCTTAATCATCAGGGAAATTCAAATCCAAACAACCCTGAGATTCCATCTCACATCTGTCAGAATGGTTAAGATCAAAAATTCAGGGGACAGCAGCTGATGGATAGGATGTAGAGAAAGAGAACACTCCTCCATTTCTAGTGGGATTGCAAGCTGGTAAAACCACTCTGGAAATCAATCTGGTGTTTCCTCAGAAATTTGGACATAGTACTGCCTGAGTACTTAGCTATATACATCTTCTGGACATATATGGAGAAGATGCTTCAACATGTAATAAAGACACTTGCTCCACTATGTTCATAGCAGCCTTATTTATAATAGCCAGAAGATGGAAAGAACCCAGTTGTCCTTCAACAGAGGAAATGATACAGAAAATGTGGTATATTTACACAATGGAATACTTATTACTCAGAAATTAAAAACAATGAATTCATGAAATTCTTAGGCAAATGGGCGGAACTAGATATATCATCCTGAGTGAGGTAACCCAATCACAAATGAACACACACAGTATGCACTCACTGATAAGTGGATATTAGCCCAAAATCTAGGAATACCCAAGATACAACTTACAGACCACATGAAGCTCAATAGGAAGGAGGATCAAAGTGTGATTACTTTGATCCTTCTTCGAAGGTGGATCACAATACCTATGGCTCAAGCTAACCAAAGACTGTAAATAGGGTCCCCATTGGAGGAGTTAGAGAAAGGACTCAAGGAGCTGAAGAGGTTTGCAGCCCTGCAGGAGGAACAATAATATGTACCAACCTCTATCCCCAGTGCTCTCAGGGACTAAACCACCAACCAAAGATTACACATGGAGAGACCTGTGGCTCCAGCTTCATATGTAGCAGAGGATGACCTTTTCAGACATCAATGAGAGAAGAGGCCACTGGTCCTGTGAAGGCTCGATGCCCCAGTGTAGGGGAATGCCAGGTTAGGAAAGTGGGAGGAAGGAAGTTGGTAATCAGAGGGAGTAGGGATAAGATAGAGGGGTTTTGGCAGGGTAATAGAAAAAGAGGATACTATTTGAAATGTAAATAAAGCAAATATCTAACAAAATAAAAATGAAAAACACTATTGCAATGTAATTATTAGTATAGTATGCTGTTGAGGGAATAATTGATTTACTTTATTGTTTAGGGATATCATCTGTTAGCATTCCATCTAAGAGCCAAAAGTCACAGCCAAGTAGGTCTGGTTTGCTATAAAGCTGTTTGCCCCTCCTCTCTCTTACTCTATTTCTCTCTCTTCTTTCCCTGACCCCCTTCTCCCTCTCTCCCTATACCATCTCCCTCCTCCCTCTCTCTCCACTTGTTCCTAGCCAGCCTTTCTGACTCCTCCTCCTCCTCCTCCTCCTCCTCCTCCTCCTCCTCCTCCTCCTCCTCCTCCTCCTCCTCCTCCTTCTTCTTCTTCTTCTCTCTCTCTCTCTCTCTCTCTCTCTCTCTCTCTCTCTCTCTCTCTCTCTCTCTCTCTCTCTCTCTCTCTCTCTCCCCTCTCTCTGTCTCTCCCCCCTTTTATAAAATACAACATCATCTGTAAATTCTCAGCAAGATCTAAGATTTTAAAATGCTTTTATATATAACAGGCAGAATCTTGGGTATAGAGTCTGTGGCTAGGAGAACCAATGCTACTTAGAAATTTGAGTATTTCCTTCAAGCCTGATTCAGACTTATTCTTTCAACCAACATCAGATCTAAGCATGTATAAGTGGTATTTGATTTTATAACAGCCTGAAAACAACTCTCTTAAACAAATAAACAACTCAATGTTTGAACATTATCTGCCCAATCTCTGATACCAATAATCACATTCAAAGTTTTTCTTTTTTTAGTTTTTTTATTGAATATCATCTTCATTTACATTGCCAATGGTAAAACCTTTCCCAATATACCACCCTCTAAGACCCCCAACCCCTTACCCTCCTCATTCAGTCTGGCTTCACATATATGCCTCTCTACCCAACCCCCCCCCAGTTTCCCTTTGTTTGGGCCTCTGTTGAGCCTTTACCAGACCAAGGACCATTCCTCCCATTGATGCCCAACAAGGCCTTCCTCTACCACATTTTTGGCTGGAACCATGAGTGCCCCTTGGTTGATGGTTCAGTCCTTGGGAGTGTTGGGGTATCTGGGTGGCTGAAATCATTGTTGTTCCCATGGGATTGTAAACCCCTTCAGCTCCTCTGGACCATTCTCCAGCTCCTTCATTGGGTACTCCACGCCCAGTCCAATAATTGGTTGCTAGCATCTGCCTCTGTATTTGTAAGGCTCTGGAAGGGCCCCTCCTGAGACAACCATTGCATGCTCCTTTTGGTATACACTTTTTGTTGTCCATAGCAGTGTTGGGTTTGTTGACTGTTTATAGGATGAATCCCCAGGTAGGGCAGTCTCTGGATGGCCATTACTTCAGTCTCTGCTACACACATTGTCTCCCTTATTGCTCCTGTGACTATTTTGTTCCTTTTCTTAGAGGAACCAAAGCACCCTCACTTAAGTCCTTCTTCTTGAGCTCGGTAAATTGTAACTTGTTTATTTTGAGATTTTCGGCTAATATCCACTTATTAGTGAGTACATACCATGTGTGTTCTTTTGTGATTGGGTTGTCTTGCTCCGGATGACACTTTCTAGTTCCATCCATTTGCCTAAGAATTTCGTGAATTCATTGTTTTTAATAGCCGAATAGTACTCCATTGTGTATATATGCCATAGTTTCTGTACCCATTCCTCTGTTTAGGGACATCTGGGTTCTCTCCATCTTCTGGCTATTATAAATGAGGCAGCTATGAACATAGTGGAACATGTGTCCTTATTACATGTAGGAGCATCTTCTGGGTATATGCCCAGGAGTGGTATAGTTGGGTCTACTGGTAGTACTATGTCTAATTTTCTGAGGAATTGCCAAACTGATTTCCAGAGTGGTTTTACCAGCTTGCAATCCCACAAAAAATGGAGAAGTGTTCCTTTTCCCCCACATCCTCACCAGCAACTGCTGTCCCCTGAATTTTTCATCTTAGCCATTCTGACTGGTGTAAGGTAGAATCTCAGTGTTGTTTTAACTTGCATTTCCCTGATAACTAAGGATGTTGAACATTTCTTTAGGTGCTGTAGAGCCATTCCAGTTTCCTCAATTGAGATTTCCCTGTTTAGCTCTGTACTACATTTTTTATTAGGGTTATTTGACTCGCTGGAGACTAACTTCTTGAGTTCTTTGTATACATAGGCTATTAGCCCTCTATCAGATGTAGGGCTGGTAAAGATCTTTTCCCAGTTTGTTGGTTTCCATTTTGTCCTATTGACTGTGTCCTTTGCCTTTCAGAAGCTTTGCAGTTTTATGTTCTTAGAGCATAAGCCATTGGTGTTCTGTTCAGGAACTTTCCCCCTATGCCCACATGTTCAAGATTCGTCCCCACTTTCTCCTCTATAAACTTCAGTGTGTCTTGTTTTATGTGTAGATCCTTGATCTACTTGGACTTGAGCTTTGTACTAGGAGATAAGAATTGGTTGATTTGCATTTTTCTGCATGCAGATCTCCAGTTGATCCTGCACCATTTGTTTAAAATGCTGTCTTTTTTCCACTGGATTTTTTAGCTCCTTTGTCAAATATCAAGTGACTATATGTGTGTGGGTTCATTTCTGGGTCTTCAATTCTATTCCATTGATCTTCCTACCTGTCTGCATACCAATACCAAACAGTTTTTATCACTACTGCTTTGTAGTAGAGCTTGAGGTCAGGGATGATGATTCCTCTAGAAGATCTTTCATTGTGGAGAATAGTTTATGCTGTCCTGGGTTTTTTGTTATTCCAGATGAATTTGAGAATTGCTTTCTAGAACTATGAAGAATTGATTTGGGATTTTGATGGTGATTGCATTGAATCTGTAGATTGCTTTCGGCGAGATAGGCATTTTTACTATATTGATTCTGCCAATCCATGAGCATGGGAGATTTTTCCATCTTCTGAGATCTTTTTTTTCTTCAGAGACTTAAAGTTCTTGTCATGTAAATATTTTACTTCCTTCATTAGGGTCACACCTAGGTATGACATATTATTTGGGACTATTGTGAAGGGTGTCATTTCCTTAATTTCTTTCTCATCTTGTTTATACCTTGAGTAGTGGAAGGCTTCTGATTGACTTGAGTTAATTTTATATCCAGCCACTTTGCTGAAGTTGTTTATCAGCTTTAGGAGTTTTGGGGTTGCTTAAGTATACTATCATGTTATCTGCAAATAGTGACATTTTGACATCTTTCTTTCCAATTTGTATACCTTTGACCTCCTTTTGCTGCCTGATTGCTCTGGCTAGGACTTCAAGTGCTATATTGAATAGATAGGGAGAGAGTGGGCAGCCTTGTCTGGTCCCCGATTTTAGTAGGATTGCTTCAAGTTTCTCTCCATTTAACTTGATGTTGGCTACTCATTTGCAGTATATTGCTTTCACTATGTTTTAGTATGGACCTTGGATTCCCGATCTCTCCAAGACTTTTATCATGAAGGGATGCTGGATTTTGCCAAAAGCCTTTTTAGCATCTAATGAAATGACCATGTGTTTTTTTCCTTCAGTTTGTTTATGTAGTGGATTACATTGACAGATGTCCATATATTGAAACATCTCTGCATCTCTGGGATGATGCCTACCTGACCTTGAAGAATTCTTGGATTCTGTTGGCCAGGATTTTGTTCAGTATTTTTGCATCTGTGTGACAGAGATTGGTCTGTAGTTCTCCTATAGTGAAGGAATGAAAATTGGGGAAAGGGAAAGAAAATAAACCTGGAGCCAGTGAGATCTGGGACTCACAGAAGAAATCTATCTCATCTGCCAAAAAGCCTCAGGAAGCTAGCAAGAAGTGCCAAGTGTGTAATGGGACCTCCATGATGAGAGTCAAAGCAGGAATGAGTAAGCATTCAGAATTCAGACAGAAAACCTGTAAAGCAGATTGAATGAAAGTACTTCCTTCCCTGCACAATTGTGCCTACTCTTTAAGGAAATGGAAAGAAAAAAGGAATCACCTATATAGACTTCCTGGATGCTATCATAAGATATTATGTATAAAATAATATACAATATAGAAAAATTCAAAGCAGAAGCTTGTCTTGTTGTGTGCATCAGTCTTTATCCTACAGTATCCCTTCAAACCTGAATTGCATAGTATAGGAAGAAGCACAACACAGCCATCTACAACACAGCACAGCTGTCTGCAGCTGGTCACAGAACAAAAGTCAACAAGAACTTTAACTTTCTACCTACTTCTCCTAATTTTTCTTTTTCCCAGCTCCAGATGCCCTGCTAGAAACCCTTAACAACTTCCTTATCATCATTTCAAATTCACAAATAAAATGTCCTGTTTTCAAAAAATTTACGTGTAAGGTTACAGTACAATCCTCCACCTTGTAATATTGAAGGCAGGCTGGGTACATGACATGCAACACTCAGGATTTATAGTAGTTAGGGAAAGAAAGACAAATTCTCTTTCAATTTATTTGTTATTTTTAATGTTTTAATTGAAGCAGAACTATACCACTTCCCTCTGTCTCAATTCTTTCTCATCCCTACACTCAAGATGTTAAGGGTTTTGTTTATTTGTTTCTTTGCTTTGGGGTTTCTGTTATATTTGTTACATATATGTAGTATGTGCACAAATATGTGCTAAATCTGTTCTTAGTGTTTGTGTGCATATGGTTTTAAGGCTGGGTACTCTGCATTGGACAATCAATAAAGGGGATCATCCCTAGAAACAGCTAGTTTTTTGCTCTCCAGCAGTCAAAACCTACCTGTAACTCTTTTTTTCTAGGGATAGGACTACAATGTTTCCCCTTCCATGTTAACATCTCCATTGGTATTCATATTGTTTCAGTTTTGTTTTATGGGTTTTGTTGGTAGGGAAACTTCTGATTACTTTCTGGCTAAGAATTCTCATACTGGGTGTCAGAAGAATACCACGCAGATGATCAAAGTCAGTTGGATCACTGCATGACTGATATAACAAATAGATGTTAACTCCAAGGGTAAACTTTAACCAATTTGTGGATATCCTCATCTTACTCAAAGATGAGTCTGCTGGCTCAAAATATTTCCAAGGTTCTAACACACTATTAAGCAAGAGGACAACAAACAGCCATTTAAAGAGTATAGTATTACTTAGATACTTGATGTAGATATTCAGCCTGGCTCCTAAGAATTAATTCAGTCTCAAGTAGGTTGCCTAATTTTTAATTCAATATTCTTTTCACTGTGGGCAAGAGCAACTGAGTTTCATCCTTAGTTTACCCTCTAACTCACTGGATCTCTACCTTGTATATTTTCCTAGAAATACTCACAAGTTGACACCATAAAAAAAACACAAGGCATGGTGAAGACAATGCAAGTTCAAGTCTATTTTTAAATAATTAATTTGGTTAAAGAAGTCCATCTTTCATTGTTGAGAGTATTTCCTGCTCCAGTACATTTATTAAACTCAGTAGGGTTAGGATTATAATGTTGTTCTAATATAAATTTAATTATTTCCCATAATGTTCCAGTGTGAGATGGAAAACCATATTGAAATTCTCAATAAATTGTCTTTATGCTGGCCAAGGTCATGGCCTCTGAAGTTTCAGACATGTCATACATGGTTTAATCAAAAGACAACTATCTATTCCAGAAAAGTCTGTGTTTTCTGATGGGCCTTTGATGTAAATTAAATGTAAACTTAAAGGACTCCAGCTGCTGGGGTACTGCACAGATGCCCAAAGGGCCATCAATTCTTATATTACTTTCAGTCTCTGGGATATGCACTGAAGCTCCTTGTCTCTGCCATTTCCACAAAAGGTAACAGTAACTATTAGTTAACCCAACTCTTTGTGAGTACAAATTGAGCTAAGAGAGACACTTTCAGTGTTTCACATGATAAAACTCAGCTGTCAGGTATAGCTAAAGTTTCAAAATCAAGTTAAGCAAAGATAAAAAGAGAAATAAATGGAAAAGCTGAGGAAGATATAGAGGAAATAACAGGAATGGGTGACTTATGACTGAACAGATATTTGTTCACTGTCTCACTATGGACAGAAAAATCATCTAGAATTATGTATAGAAAGATGGACTTGTTTGCATTTTTATGCAATTACAAATTTTAAATGTAGCTTTAAGTGCAGTAAAATACATTAAAAAGATAGAACATTTGATAACATACATACATGCATACAAACATACATACATACACACACACACACACACACATACATCTATAAATACATAACATTTTCAGCAAGGACTTATTATCTCAGTTCTGGGAGTCAAGGAGGAATTCCTGAACAATATCTGATTGTAGTTTCAAACTACTACAATTATTATCTTAACAAGTTACTCTATATTTAGCACCTTCAGTTTGTCTTCTAGGTCCTTTTGATACAATCCCAGGATAGTGTCAACGTATCCAAGATAGTCTAGTCTTATCTTAAACATTTCCTGTTCTCAAACTAGCCTGTCCACAAAACAACTTTTTTTAATTGGATATTTTTTTATTTACATTTCAAATGTTATCCCCTTTCCTGGTTTCCTACCCACCCCAGAAACTGCCCTAATACCTTCTTCCCCTGCTTCTATGAGGGTGTTCCCCCACCCACACACCCACTCCTGCCCTCTGCCTTCTGCCCCTCTGCCCTTGCATTCCACTACACTTGGGTATTGAGCCTTCACAGGACCAAGGGCCTCTCCTCCCACTGAATGTCCAACAAGGCCATCCTCTGCTACATACACAGCTGGAGCCATGGGTCCCTCCATGTGTACTTCTTGGTTGATGTTTTAGTCCCTGGGAGCTCTGAAGGGTCTGGTTGGTTGATATTGTTGTTCTTCCTATGGGGTTTCAAATCCCTTCAGCTCCTTCCAAAACAACTTGTGATGGTTTCCCTAAGCAAGGACAGCTATAGGTCACAGTATAGAGAATGGGGAGCCAGAGCTCAACACTATTAAAATGATAAAAGGAATCTCAGATCAGTGATCCTCACTTTTCAAAGCTCTATACAGTTACATTAGTAATGACACAATGTGTAAGAACACAAAGTAGCTGAAGATCATGTCCAGAAGAAAATGTCATCATTTGCTTTAGGATGCTCATTGGTCAAATGACTATGTTAAATATGGAAATGAAGGTAAAACAGCTGACCGTTAATATGTGACTAAATGCATCTTATATTGCTGAAATTAAAGGTCATTACAAGATTGTAAGAATAAAGGACTGTGGCTGGACTGTAGCTCACCTGATAGAGTGCTTACCTAGCATTCATTAGGTCCTGAACTATCTCCCCGGGAATACAAAAACAAATGAACAGCAACAAAAAGAACCAAACTAACCTTAAAGGTCCGACCATAGCTATACTGCGCAGGTCTTTTCAGTGGCCCAGGCACGCCATCCCTCAGTGACTTTGGCACACTTCTTTACACTTGCCGCCACGTAACTCCATCTTACAGTGGCTGCAGCACATCATCGAACTCCAACTCTCTTCTTCCCCTTGTTCTGAGTGAAACCTTCCCTGTCTTCACCTCCCAGCTTCAAGTTTCTGCATGTTTAAGAGTCTCTCCATTCAATATTCCAACTTCATTTCAAATAATTATCTGGCAAAGAGAAGTTTTCTTTTCAAAAGTTTTATTCCTCAGTATGCAAATCTCTTGACCTCTGGTATAAAAGGTTTTGTTTTTTTTTTTAATTAAGTTAGAAGATCATTGCTTCCCTCATTCACCTAAATGTAATGTTCTGACTAAATAGTGTGGTTTTGAACTTGAGTGAGTTACAAAAGACAATTTTCATATAAAATGAGAAAGTGTCCATTGTATTTATGTTCTGAAAACTTTCCATTAATACATCATCAATTATAAATGGTGGAAGTATGTTGCTTATTTCTTCACATTTGCAACATTATAAAACACATATTAAGGAGTTAATCTAGAAATATCTAAAATGCCACAATGGGCATAAGCTCCACATTATATATTTTTTAGCTGTGATTTCGGGGAAAGCTATTTATTCTGGTTGTGCATCAATTTTCTTTGCTACAAACTGATCGTGACAAGTTTCTATTTCAAAACAATGTCATAAAGATTAAACAAGATAACATAAGAAGGATGTTAGAACACTGACTGTGGGACTGCTGATCACTTCCAAGACCAACTACCAGGACCCAACAGTTTACACAGAGTACGTAACAGAACAATGTTAGCATGCAGAGGTCATACAACAAAGACTGGCAAGCCCAGAGTAATCTGAAACAGGCCAGGAATACCCTGAGTTGCCAAAAGCTGGAGAGAGGAGACCTGAGCCTTGTTAAGGTCAGGAAGCCATGACAGGGATTCAAAGGCTAGCAATGGCAAAACTGGAGAGGAAAGATAATTCCTAAACATCTAAATCACTTTTATGGCTTGGCAAGTGACAAGTGAAAGAGTTTAGCTCTCAGTTTGGCAACGAATTCTACTCAGGGCCTCAGCTCCTCAGAGCAGACCAAAGAACCATGCACCCACCACAGTATAGTGAAGCAATACCCTGAGGGCCAAACCATGCTGCAGCCCCAAAAATTATAAACAAAAAGCAAACAAAAAACAAACAAAGCAGGTATATTTGTAGAATTTAAAATAACTGTTAAGCAACAAGGGTGAGTTTTGTAATCCCCACAGTCTGCTCAGAAATGCTCATGTTTACAATCCACTAACAGAAAACAAGAACTAAAGTTAACCCAGACTGCAGGCTGATTTTATGGACAAGGACAGTAAAAACATTAATGACTACATCCCATGTGTTAAAAATGTTAAATAGAAAAACATAAAATACTTTTTGAAAAAATAGACTCTAGTTTAGCTTTAGAATTGGAAACAATAGCATCTGAAATGAAACTAGACTGAATAGAGGTAGGAACAGAATAGGCCTTGTTTCCTACAGAAAACATTATCTAACTTGAAAATGAAAATACAAATGATCCAAAGCAAATCAGTAGAAAAGAGTTAAAAGTAACTAGCAGAGTCACAATGGATCTGAGGAACTTGAGCACAGTTGTCCACATATTTCAAAGAGAAGGGAGGTTGACAGAGAACATATGCATATAAACCCCAAATTTCCAGACATACTGGAAACTATAATATATACACAAATATGTTATTTATAATACATATATACAAATATATTATATGTGTATATATAATGTATATATGTGTATACATATGTGTATATATAACTATAATGTATACGAATATAAATGTACATACACAGCTCAAAACAATATAAACACCAAGAAGCAAATTCATTTTTCTTTATGAAGAAACTATAGAAATACCTAGCATCATCAAATTGCTTAGAACAAATGAAAAAGAAATTAAAATCTTCACAACAGGGAAAAATTCCAAAAGAAGAGAAATGTTTCATAGAGAACTAAGTTGAGTCTTACAGACAAGTGTTATCTGGAAACACTGTAGGCAAGGTGACAGTGACTAACAATCTAATAAACATTGTCAGCATAGAGCTTTACTTATATTCAGGAAAAAATTGAATATGAAGACAAAAGTAACAAATTTATCAATATAAGAAATGATTTTTATGCAAACCAAAACAACCCTGAGATTTCACCTTACACCAGTCAGAATGGCTAAGATTAAAAACTCAGGAGACAGCAGGTGTTGGCAAGGATGTGGAGAAAAAGGAACACTTCTCCACTGCTGGTGGGGTTGCAAAATGATACAACCACTCTGTAAATCAGTCTGTTTGTTCCTCAGAAAACTGGGCACTTCACTTCTGAAAGATCCTGCTATACCACTCCTGGGCATATACCCAGAGGGTTCCCCAGCATGTAATAAGGATATGTGCTCCACTATGTTCATAGCAGCCCTATTTATAATAGCCAGAAGCTGGAAAGAACCCAGGTATCCTTCAACAGAAGAATGGATGCAAAAAATGTGGTATATATACACAATGGAGTACTATTCAGCCATTAGAAACAATGAGTTCATGAAATTCTTAGGCAAATGGATGGAGCTGGAGAACATCATAATAAGTGAGGTAACCCAGTCTCAAAAGATCAATCATGGTATGCACTCACTGATAAGTGGATATTAGCCTGGAAAACTGGAATACCCAAAACAAATCCACACATCAAATGAGGTATAAGAAGAATGGAGGAGTGGCCCCTGGTTCTGGAAAGACTCAGTGTAGCAATATAAGGCAAAACTAGAACAGGGAAGTGGTAAGGGGTGGGTAGGAGAACAGGGGGAGGGAAGGGGGCTTATGTGACTTTCAGGGTCTGGGGGGCCAGAAGGGGAGAAATCATTTGAAATGTAAATAAAAAATATATCGAATAAAAAAATGAAAAAAAATAAATGATTTTTAGAGATGGGGGAAGAAAGAAACAGAAGTTTCTGGGCAGTCAATTCATCAAGAGAACATTATTATAGTAAATGCTTATAGACCGGGTTAAAGAACTTCAAAAATTCACAAAGTAATCTAGTACTTATACTTAGGAGACAGCTCAGTAGATTAAAAATCTTAATCTGCAAGCATGAAAACCTGAGTTCAAATCCCCAGGGCCCATGTCAAGCCCAGACATTGGCTGCTAGGTTCTATAACTTCAGCACTGTAGAATAGAGACAATGAATCCCAGGGTCTCACTGGCCTGCCAGTCTAGGTAAGATGGTGTATTTCCATCTCCCTGTGTGTTTCCATCTCTCTATGTGTTCTTGTTTTATAGCAATAAGGTGGAGATCAATAGAGAAAGACACCTGATTTTCTGCTCTGATCTCTGCATGTATGTCATCGGTACATACACTATACCTACACATTTACATACATGCATTACACACAGGCACAACACACAATACATTATATAACACAAAACTAATATGACTGTAAAACTACCCATGGAAAAATGTCTATTAAGCTGAATTTAACACTTATATTACTTTTTTTTATTATAAGAACTACTGTTAAAGAAACAAGCCACAGACTGGAAGAAATTATTTACAAAACATGAGTCTCTTAAAGGACTGGTATTCAGAGTGTATGAAGAACTATAAAATATAAAAAATAAGTAAGTAAACAACTTACCAAAATGCAAAAGCACTAAAGTACTAAGCATTATCAATTCACTGAAGAAAGAGGTTGAAAAAAAAAAAAACCGCACAGATTGCTCAGTGACTGTGGCCATCCAAAAATGCTAATATATTATCTTATTGACACTACATTCTGGAAATGGATCTCTAGCTACTTAAAAAACAGCTCAGTTTTTCACAGTTGTTTGCTTTGTGCTGAAGGTGAAATGCAAGACTGTGCTCAAAGTTTTCTGTGGAAGGACATAGTGGTGGCTTGGTAGCTGTACCAACTAATAAAGCCATAGATATTTCCAGCATAGAAAGAACATTCACACACACAATTTCAAAACAGTGAAGTCAATCATGGAAGGTTGTAATGAAATACAGTATATGAAAAGCAATAAGGTTGATAAATATCAAAATCAGTTTCAGGGGAAGGAATCAAGAAAAAGTGTGCTTACTTAAATCATCTTTGACATGAATCAAGCAAAGGGTAAATGAAAATGTCTACAGACCAGCATACTCATTGATAAAAATGTCTCCTTGTACCTATGAGAATGCAGGTTAGTAATTTTGACACCTGCATGTATTTGTTGAGATGGAATAGCTGGGTGAATGGATGGTAGAGTGTGGAATTTCCTACTACCATGCTGAACAAAACAGGCAGAAAATGAAGGTAGACCATTCTGTATGGTAAGTTCATAAGACATCAATATGCACATGTTCTAAGAGCATCATAGATACAAATTGTTTTATATAAAACACTCCACCTATGTGTACAGATGCAGGCTTGTGTGCACATGTATATTGTTTCCTCTATAATGAAAGCAATGATAGCTCAGTACTATTGTGCATTTGACATTTAGATTTTTTTTAATTCCATTCTCCAGTAAAAGGAACCAAAGTTCACTAGGGGTAAATAGTTGACATTATTCACAAGTAATCTGAAAGATGAACCAGCAGGATCCTGTAGCACTAGAATACAAGATGTACAAGAAAATCCATGAAAAAAAGTTTCCAGTGACCAGTGAGGCAGCAATCTGAAGAAGCAAATAAAAGATCCAAAGTAGAAAGCAACAGTAATGTGAAATGTGACTGAAAACACACAGGTGGAATGACAAACAAATCTCAAATCCAGCAAGATTCTAAGAAAGGTGTGGTAGGCAGACCATCTTCCCATCCTCTACAATCCACACCTTCAAACACTGAAGAAATCAAGACAGATACTAAAAGATGGAGAAACCTCCCATGCTCCCTACTTTGGAAGAACCAGTATTGTGAAAATGGATCTTATGACAGCAATCCACATAAAATATCAATGTCATTCACAGAACTAAAATAGGCCATCATGAAATTTACATGAAAACACAAAGTATCTCAATGGAGTCAATGCAATTCTGGGAAAACAAGGAATAGACTACTAACACTTCATGTACATAGGTTTAGCTGGATAGTATGGAGCAAAATATATAGCTGCCTGCTTAGAAACTTGGACCTGATGAAGAGCCTTCTCCAGTTCATTGCCACACAAAGCTAACAACTTTCTAAGTGTCTTGATATATGCACTTCAGTAGCACACCTAAGTGAAGAATGCAATGTCTCCAGAATCCAAATATGCCCACCAAATATTGTGTTTCTTTTTTGATGTTCTGTGGAGCTAAGGGCAACAACTTCTCCTTCATCTTATATGATGACACAGTGCTGAATATTTACTATGTCCTTGAGCTAAAACTGTAAAGATATACTGCTGTCTTTGCCAAATGAAAGTAAATAGCTTATGCTGGTTCTTACATACAGATGCTAATAAAAATAATTTTCTTGATTAATAGTTGCATACTGTGCACCAGGATATAGCAACTGCAACTGGGAGTCAACTACATGATTAAATTCTTGGCAGTCTACTCTCATTCTCCATGATCTAGCAGTCTGTTGCACTGGCCAGATAGGTGAGTTAAAGGGAGATGTGGTAGAAACCAAGACTCCTGCATCTTTCAAGTCCTTAAAAGTGGCACTAATTTCTACAATCCCCTCCTGAGATGCAATAAAGTTTTTAATTCACAATTTTCTTTGGCAGCGGCAACTGTAAAAGCTTCTATTTAGACTTTCCAACAATAATCGCCCTAGCTCCACAGGTCAATGTAAGAAATCTGCCAACTTCTAAGTACATCCATCCCAATTATACATTCTGAAACTGAAGAAATATCTACAGGATGAGATCGCGATACACTGGACCTACTGTGAGTCACACTTCTGCCAAAACTCCATTAATCGTCTGACTTCGATAAGCCCCTACTTTTACTGGAGGGCCAAAATGTTTCTTGTGTTCTCTCTGAATTGTCCACAATTTAGAACCAATATCCAAAAAAAAAAAAAAAAATCCCTGAAACTGATTGTTTTCTTTCCCCCAGTGTAACCCTTGTAAAAGGCCTTATATCCCTCTAATTAAAAACTAGGGAAAAGCTAACAGCCAAATTTTTAGCTATTTTATCAAGGTACTTCCTCGGGGATGCCTGGTCATCCCTTCATTAAAAGAGGTCTTAGTTCACAAACTGGCCCAAGTGCGGAAATTATTTCATGGGCTAATTTCCATAATTCAACATAGCCTTCCTTCCTTCCTTAAATTTGAGAATTTTTCCACTTATACAAATCAAACAAAACTTCTTATCTATTTCATGTTTGTAAACACCATGACTGGTTAGCCAGTACCAAATATTCATACAAGTCATACCACCATGAAGTTCACTTTGCCTGAACTACCCATTATAGGTCAGGCCATCATGAACATTGCTTTGTCTATGCTGCCCATTACAAGAAAACAATCACCTTGCCTTTCCTAATTCAGTGCTTCTGCCTAGCTTCTGCTTCTCTGTGACCAAATTAAATCCATAGAATTTAATTCTTCCAATGGAGCAGCAGCATTTCTTTATTTTTTAAACTTATTTATTCACTTTACATCCCAATATCAGCCACCTTCTGCTCCCAGTTCCCCCTCATGCAGATCTTTCCCCCATTCCTTCTTGCTTCTTTGCTGTTCTCCTTTGATAAGGCAGAAATGCCTCTGGGTATGCCCCCAGTACTCTCCTTATCCATTACTATAAAGTCACTGTAGGCCTAGGCACATCCTATGGCCTGACAAGGCAGCACCGTTAGGGGAATGGGATCCATGGGCAGAAAACATATTCAGAGACAGTTCCCACTCCAGTTGTAAGGGGACCTGCATGAAGCCCAAGATAGACATTTGCTAAATATTGAGCAGCAGCCTTTCAAACTCTAAGGTGTTGTTGCACAAGAATAAGAGCTACAACAATCTTTTCGAATTCTGGTGTCTCTGTCACCATTTTATGTCTTATAAGATTGGTGAAGGACATGACTTCTGGGTTCACACTGTGGAGGATTTGTTTTTATACAGTATACCCACTACTGCTTTAGAATATGAGGAAGGATTAATTTCTTCTGTCAAAGGTGAAAGGGGCCATATAATTGAGGGTGTGGAGGACATCTTCTGTTGAGGATGGAGAGACTACTTCAGATGAGATAAGTATTTGAGAATCTGGAGGTTCAAAGTTTTCAGCTTCAGGAGGATCCTACCACATATTTCTACCCTAAGTTACAGAATCCTATTCTTTACCAATTGATGCACTTAACTTTTACCTCCAACACCTTCCAAAGCTATAATTTTGCTAATTCAGCCAACCTTATAATGAGGGGCGTTGGTTTGATTTTCTGCATCTTGAGTTCTGTGGCTGCTGGAGAAAAGATTCTCTTCCAGGGCTTAGAAACGTTTAGACTGTTTATGTGTACCCAGAGGCAATCCATTTTATCACTAAAGTCATTGTTGCCTTTCACTGTACTCTGATTTGTTGGGAGCTGATTAATTTGACCAGGAATCTTATTCCTTTCATTGTCAATTTATACAGAAATTTTAGGAGCAAACAAGCAGTATTATCATTGTCCTTATATTTTCACAAACTGTCAGAAATTTTATATTAAGCATCACAAGAACATTAGTAATCACAATTGCTGAATAATGATAATTAAATTATTTATCTCCTTTAGTTTTTAAAATAGGTTTTCAGTAAAATGTGAAATGGGCTTTGAGTCCTCTCCAAGCTCCCAGGAGAGGTTTCAGTAGCTAGAGAGTCCTGTTTGCTGTAGTTGTTTGAAAATTAAAAAGTCTGCTCCTGATACTTAAAAGGTTTATTCTAATACATCTTCTATGCTCTTCTGGTTCTAAAATATGAATCAGTGTTCTCTTAAGTACCAGAACATATAGAATTAATGGACTCTGTGATCCAAAAATAACTGCCTATGTATGAAAGGAAAATTCAGTAGATTTTCAGTCCTTGAGGCTAGATGTGGCTGCTGGTCTTCAGCAGAATTCTGATAAAGTAGACTGTAATGCCTTGCTAGGGAGGCAGAAACAAGCAAGTAAAAAGTAAAAGCTTTCTTCTTTCATGTCCTTATATAGACTTCTAGCAGAAGGCATGGCCTAGAATAGAGATGGTTCTTCCCACCTCAAATCTTCTAAACTAAAGTTATTAATTGTGCATGTGGCAAAGCTCTAGATTAGAAGTGGATCTTCTGACTTCAATTTAAGTGAAATTATAGCCTTGGCTGTTCTGCTTCAGTGAAGTCACCATCTCCTGATCCATCCTGGAGAACCCACTGCACTTAGACCATAGAGGGATACCAGAACAGAAAGGTGGGAGAGGGTTGACTGGAGAACAGGGAGAGGGGAGACAGCTTATGGGATTTTGGGTGTGTGTGGGGGGGGGGACCAGGAAAGGGGACAACATTTGAAATGTAAATAAAGAATATATCTAATAAAAAAACAAGAACCCCTCCCACCTCTGGAGCCTTAGAGCTGCTGCTGGGGGCCCATCAGACTTGCCAGCCATGAACCACCAAAACCCCTGTCCTCCTAAATACCACTCCCCTTCCATTCCTTCCATGCCTTCCTCCACCTGTTCTTTCTGCTGGGACAGACACTTGGCTGCTCTGCTCCAGAGAAGACATCATCCCCTGATCCATCATAGAGAACCCTCCGCACTTAGAGCAGTTAGTAAGAAGCCCTTCCCACCTCTGAAGACAAAGAGTTGATGCTGGGGGCCCTGCAGACTTGCCATCCATGAATCACCGAAATTCCTGCCCTTCTGAATACCACTGTTCTTCCATTGATTCCCCCAATTCCACCACTGGTACCTCCCCAGGACTGCAGAGAAGCTTGAGAGCACATGTCTGACCACCCGTGCTGCTCAGAGGAACCCATCCTGAACCCTCAGGCAGGAGCCTTCTGGTTTCTGTCTCCACATGGGGACCATCCTATGTCACAGTGTGCCTTATCCAGGTGGAACACAGAGATAACTAAACTCCCAGGAATGTGGAGAGGCCTGAGAGCACAGAGCTGCTCCTTGGCTACAGAGCTACATAAAGAAATACTACAAGAGAGCTGGTATCCCAGAAGTGCCTACATACCTGTGTGCACAGAGAGAATGGGAATCCCAGGACTACAGATACATAGGCTTGCAGGACAGATAAACAAAAGCCAGAGACAGCAAGACCAGGTAACACCAGAGATAACCAGACGGCAAAAGGCAAGTGTAAGAACATTACCATAAGAAACCAAGACAACATGACACCATCAGAATCCAGTTTTCCCACAACAGCAAGTCCTGGATACCACAACACACCAGAAAAACAAGATCTGGATTTAAATTCATATATCATGATGATATTAGGGGATCACAAGAAGGACATAAATAAATGTCTTAAACAAATACAGGAGAACATGAATCAAAAGGTAGAAGCCTTTAAAAAGAAAACAAAAATATCATTTAAAGAATTTCAATAGAATATGGGTCAACAGATAGAAACAAATAGAGGAAATTCAAAAATCACTTAAAAAAATACAGAACTTGAGTCAACAGGCAGAAGCCATGAAAGAGGAAACACAAAAACCCCTTAAAGAATTACAGGAAAACACAAAGAAACAAGTAAAGGAACTGAGCAAAATCATCCAGGATCAAAAAATAGAAGTAGAAACAACTAAGAAATTACAAAGGGAGACAACTTGGAGACAGAAAACCTTGGGAAGAAATCAGGGGCCATACATGCAAATATCAACAACAGAATACAAGAGATAAAAGAAAGAGTCTCACATGCCAAAGATACCATAGAAAGCATTGACTCCACAGTCAAAGAAAATGCAAAATGCAAAAAGCTTGTAACCCAAAATGTCCAGGAATTCCAGGACACAATGAGAAGACCAAACCTAAGGATTATAGGTATAGATGAGAGTGAAGATTTACAACTTAAAGGGACAGCAAATATCTTCAACAAAATTATGGAAGAAAACTTTCCTAACCTAAAGAGAGAGATACCCCTGAACATACAAGAAGCCTATAAAACTCCAAACAGACTGGACCAGAACAGAAATAATCAAATAATCAAAACCCCTGTCACATAATAATCAAAACCCCAAATGTATTAAACAAAGAAAGAATATTAAAGGCAGTAAGAGAAAAAGGTCAAGCAACATATAAGAGAAGACCTATCAGAATTATATTCTCACCAAAGACCACAAAAACTAGAAGATCCTGGGCAGAACTCATGCAGATTCTAAGAGAACTCAAATTCCAGCCAAGACTACTATACCCAGCAAAACTCTCAATCCTCATTGATAGAGAAACCAAGATATTCCATGTTAAAACCAAATTTACACAGTATCTTTCCACAAACACAGCCCTACAAAGGATAATAGGTGGAAAACTCCAATACAAAGAGGGAAACTACACACTGGAAAAAGCAAGATAGTAACTTTCTTTCATTAAACCCAAAAGAAGAGAACGACTCAAACATAAAAGTAACATAGAAAACAACAGAAAGTAATAATCACTAATCCTTAATATCTCGTAACATCAATGGACTCAATTCCCCAATAAAAAGACATAGACTAACAGACTGGATATTTAAACAGGACCCTACATTTTTCTGCATACAGGAAACATACCTCAGTGTCAAAGACAAACACTACCTCAGAGTAAAAGGCTGGAAAACAATTTTACAAGCAAATGATCTCAGGAAAAAAGCTAGAGTTCCAATCTAATATCAGATAAAATTGACGTTCAAACTAAAGTCATCAAAAGAGACATGCAAGGATACTTCTTACTGGTCAAAGGAAAATATCCACCAAGAAGAACTCTAAATTTGGAACAGCTATGCTCCAAATTCAAGGGCACCCTCATTCGTAAAAGAAACTTTACTAAAGCTCAAAGTACACATTGCACATAACACAATAATTGTGGGTGACTTCAACATTCCATCATCCTCAATGGACAGATCAAGAAAATAGAAACTAAAGAGGGACACAATGAAACTAATTGAAGCTTTGGATCAGTTGGGTTTAACATATCTATATATAGATATAGATATAGATATAGATATAGATATAGATATAGATATAGATATAGATATAGATATAGATATAGATATAGATATAGATATAGATGTAGATGTAGATATAGATATAGATATAGATAAAGATATAGATATAGATATAGATATAGATATAGATATAGATATAGATATAGATATAGATATAGATATATAGATAGATAGATAGATACATAGATAGATAGATACATAGATACATAGATAGATATAGATAGAGATAGATAGATAGAGATAGATAGATAGATAGATAGATAGATAGATAGATAGATAGAGATAGAGATAGAGATAGATATATGGATATATATAAAACATTTCACCCTAAAGCAAAAGAATATACCTTTTTCTCAGCACCTCATGGTACCTTCTCCAAAATTGATCATATAATTGGTCACAAGACAGACCTCAACAGATATAAGAATATTACACTAATCCCATGCCTCCTATCAGATCACTATGGAGTAAAAGTGGTCTTCAATAGCAAAAAAAAAAAAAAAAAAAAAAAAAAAACAACAGAAAGCCCACATACACATGGAAACTGAACAATACTCTACTCAATGATACCTTGGTCAAAGAAGAAATAAAGAAAGACATCAAAGACATTTTAGAATTCAGTGAAAATGAAGGCACAACATACACAAATCTATGGGACACAATGAAGGCAGTGGTAAGAGGAAAACTCACAGCACTAAGTGCCTCCAAAGAGAAACTGGAGAGAGTATACACTAGCAGCTTAATGGCACACCTGAAAGCTCTGGAGCAAAAAAGAAGCTAATTCACCCAAGAGGAGTAGAAGGCAGGAAATCATCAAACTCAGGGCAGAAATCAATCAAGTAGAAACAATGAAAACCATACAAAGAATCAACAAAACCAGGAGCTAGTTCTTTGAGAAAATCAACAAGATAGATAATCTCTAAGCCAGACTAATCAGAGGGCAAAGAGACAGTATTCAGAATAACAAAATTAGAAATGAAAAAGGAGATATAACAACAGAAACTGAGGAAATTGAAAAATTCATCATATCGTACTACAAAAGCTTAACTCAACACAACTGGAGAATCTGGAGGAAATGGAAAGTTTTCTAGACAGATACCAAACACCAAAATTAAATCAGGATCAAATAGATTGTCCAAACAATCCCATAATACCTAAAGAAATAGAAGTGGTCATTGAACGACTTCCAACCAAAAAAAAAAGCACAGGACCAGATGGTTTTAGTGCAGAATTCAATCAGATCTTCAAATTCAGAGCTGAAATCAATCAAGTAGAAACAAAGAGAGCCATACAAAGAATCAACAAAACCAGGAGCTGGTTCATTGAGAAAATCAACAAGATAGATAAACCCTTAGCCAGACTAACCAAAGGGCACAGAGACAGTATCCAGATTAACAAAATTAGAAATGAAAAGGGAGATATAGCAACAGAAACTGAGGAAATTCAAAAAATTATCTGATCTCACTACCAAAGCCTATATTCAACTCGAGAGTCTGGAGGAAATGGACAATTTCCTAAACAGATACCAAACACTAAAATTAAATCAGGATTAAATAGATCATCCAAACAGTCCCATAACCCCTAAAGAAATAAAAGGGGTCATAGAAAGTCTCCCAACCAAAAAAAGCACAGAACCAGATGGCTTCAGTGCAGAATTCTCTCAGACCTTCAAAGAAGACCTAACACCAATACTCTTCAAACTGTTCCACAAAATAGAAACAGAAGGAACACTACCCAACTCATTCTACAAACCCACAATTACACTGATACCAAAACCACACAAAGATACAACAAAGAAAGAGAACTTCAGGCCAGTTTCCCTTATGAATATCGATGCAAAAATACACAATAAAATTCTTGCCAACCGAATCCAAGAACACATCAAAACGATCATCCACCATGATCAAATAGGCTTCATCCCAGGGATGCAGGGATGGTTCAATATATGGCAATCCATCAATGCAATCAATTACATAAACAAACTCAAAGAAAAAAGTCATATGATCATTTAATTAGATGCTGAAAAAGCATTTGACAAAATTCAGCATCCTTTCATGCTAAAAGTATTGGAAAAAACAGGAATTCAAGGCCCATACCTAAACATAGTTAAAGCAACATACAGCAAACCAGTAGCCAATATCAAACTAAATGGAGAGAAACTTGAAGGAATTTCACTAAAATCAGGGACTAGACAAGGCTGCCCTCTCTCTCCATATCTTTTCAATATAGTACTTGAAGTTCTAGCTAGAGCAATTAGACAACATAAGAAGACCAAATGGATACAAATTGGAAAGGAAGAAGTCAAATTATCACTATTTGCAGATGACATGATAGTATACTTAAGTGTCCAAAAAACTCCACCAGAGAACTCCTACAACTGATAACTTCAGCAAAGCGGCAGGTTATAAAATCAACTCAAGCAAATCAATTGCCTTCCTATACTCAAAGGATAAGCAGACTGAGAAAGAATTTAGGGAAATGACACCCTTCACAATAGCCATAAACAATATAAAGTATCTTGGTGTGACTCTAACCAAACAAGTGAAAGATCTATACAACAAGAACTTCAGGTCTCTGAAGAAGGAAATCAAAGAAGTCCTCAGAAAATGGAAAAATCTGACATGCTCGTGGATTGGCAGGATTAATATAGTTAAAATGACCATCTTGCCAAAAGCAATATACAGATTCAATGCAATCCCCATCAAAATCCCAACTCAGTTCTTCACAGAGTTAGAAAAAGCAATTCTCAAATTTACCTGGAATAATAAAAAACCCAGGATAGCTAAAACTATTCTCAACAGTAATAGAACTTCTGGGGGAATCAGTATCCCAGACCTCAAGCAATACTACAGAGCAATAGTGTTAAAAACTGCATGGTATTGGCACAGGGACAAGCAAGTGGACCAATGGAATAGAATTGAAGACCCAGAAATGAATCCACACACCTATGATCACTTGATCTTCGACAAAGGAACCGAAAACATCCAGTGGAAAAAAGATAGCCTTTTCAACAAATGGTGCTGGTTCAACTGGAGGTCAGCATGCAGGAGAATTCGAATTGATCCATTCTTATCTCCTTGTACTAAGCTCAACCCCAAGTGGATTAAGGATCTCCACATAAAACCAGACACACTGAAACTAATAGAAAAGAAACTGGGGAAAACCCTTGAGGACATGGGCACAGGGGAAAAGTTCCTGAACAGAACACCAATAGCTTATGCTCTAAGATCAAGAATTGACTAATGGGATCTCATAAAATTATAAAGTTTCTGTAAGGCAAAAGACACTGTCAAAAGGACAAAACGGCAACCAACAAATTGGGAAAGGATATTCACCAACCTGGATATAGAGGGCTAATATCCAATATATACAAAGAACTCAAGTTAGACCCCAGGGAACCAAATAACCCTATTAAAAAATGAGGTACAAACCTAAACAAAGAATTTTTACCTGAAGAAATTCGGATGGCCAAGAAGCACCTTAAGAAATGCTCAACATCATTAGCCATTAGGAAAATGCAAATCAAAACAACCCTGAGATTTCACCTCACACTAGTCAGAATGGCTAAGGTTAAAAACTCAGGAGACAGCAGATATTGGAGAGGATGTGGAGAAAGAGGAACACTCCTCCACTGCTGGTGGGATTGTAAGATGGTACAACCACTCTGGAAATCAGTCTGGCAGTTCCTAAGAAAACTGGACATGAAACTTCTGGAGGACCCTGCTATACCACTCCTGGGCATATACCCAGAGAATTCCCCAGCATGCAATAAGGATACATGCTCCACTATGTTCATAGCAGCCTTATTTATAATAGCCAGAAGCTGGAAAGAACCTAGATATCCCTCCATGGAGGAATGGATACAGAAAATGTGGTATATATACACAATGGAGTACTATTCAGCAATTAAAAACAATGAATTCATGAATTTTTTAGGCAAATGGATGTAACTGGAAATATCATCCTAAGCAATGTAATGCGATCACAAAAGAATACACATGGAATGCAATCATTGATAAGAGGATATTAATTAGCCCTGAAGCTCTGAATACTGAAGATACAATTAGCATATCAAATGATTCCCATGAAGAAGGAAGAAGAGGGCCCTAATCCTAGAAAGGCTTGATCCAGCATTGTAGGGGAGTACCAGGACAAAGAAAAGGGAGGGGCAAAGATAGGAGAATGGATGGAGAGAAGAGGACTTATGGGACATAAGGGGTGGTGGGAACTGTGAAAGGGGAAAGCTTTTAGAATGTAAACAAAGAATATAGAAAATTTAAAAAATGACTCTTAAAAAAAAAGAGAGAGAGATGGGATACCAGGGAATGGGCAGGTCTGTTGGGATTGAGGGTGGATGGAGGTGGTATTCTCCTAGAGAAAGTCCTCAGGGGTGTAGGAGATGACAAATAGGATGTGGAACAGTCAGAAGGTGAACCAGGAGGGGGTTAAAATCTGAGGTGTTAAAAAAAAAGATTAAATAAAATTGAAAAAAAGAAAAAAAATGGGATACATAGCTAAACAAAGAATTTTCAGCAGAGGAATATCAAATGACTGAAAAACACCTCAAGAAATGTAAAACATCATAAGTCATCAGGAGACTCAGACCAGCCTGTGTATGCTCTTTGGTTGGTGTCTCAGTGTCTGGGACTTCTCAGGGGCCGGGGTTAGTTGAAACAGTTGGTCTTCCTGTAGGGTTGCCATTCCCTTCAGTTCTTTCACTCCTTGACCTAATTCTTCCATACGGGTCCCGGACCTCTGTCCCTTTCTTTGTTGTGGGTATATGCATCTGTTTCAATCAGCTGGTAGGTAAAGCTTCTCAGAGGACAGATGTGCCATGTTCCTGTCTGCAAGCAAAACATAGCATCAATAATAGTGTCAGGGATTGGTGCCCACACATGGAATGGATCCCAAGTTGGGACAGTCAGTGTTTGGCCAGTTCTTGAGTCTCTGTTCTATCTTTGTCCCTGCAAAATCCCTAATTTTGAAAATGAAAAAAGTCATAATGTAACATTAGAATTGGAACCTTATAAATGTATAACTAGAAACTCTAGTTGATAACTTTTGGCTAAGCTTTCATAATACAAAGAAATAGCTAAATTTCTTTCTCCTGATTAGCAATATTTGACAAAGTTAGAAAATTACTGGAAAATGAAGTATAAGTTACAGGAATCTAGCCTTGGCTATCTCATAGATCTTCAAACAAGGAGTAAGTTGTTAGCAAATACCTCAGGGTAAGGACTATAACAAGAGGCAACACATTCACTCAAACTACTCATCATACAAAAATCATCCATGTAGGTGATCTGAGCATGTCTGCCAAAATGATATCATAATGGTGTTTTGCACAAGAATTCTAAGACCTAAAATTTGATAGAATTGTCATGCCAATCTTCCATATCCAGAATCAGTGTCTATAAGTGTCAAATAGGGCTCTGGTAAGTGAAGAAGTTAGAGAGACATTCAGGTTTCTTAGGGCCACCCCTGGTCTCAACAGGTCTCAACAGGAATGCAGACTGTAAAGCAACTGCCAGGCACCAATAGAAGCACACTGGTAATTAGCTACAGCCTAAGCTGAGTGCCCAGCATGTTGGAGCAGGTTGGCATCAGGTTTAAGATGCACCTGTTTATGATTAGCTACAATGGATTCCATATCCCATACCTCATTTCTTGGAAGGAAGGAAGAACTTGTTTGAGCAATGATTCCAAGCCTTTCTTTCTTCCATTTCAAACTCATTCACCTGGTCTGCTTTTAATATTATTTCTTTTCAATTATCTTGCCAATGTATTCATGTACAGTGCCTGGTAAAATTCAGAAAAGGGCTCTTTCTTCTCTCTGCTGTGGTAGGCAGACATGGCTTTGCAGAGTGTCTTAGTATTCAAACCTCATTCCTGTTCTGGGCCACAGGTCTCACAACAGGCTTGGCACTGTAACATCCTCACAGATGCTGGAACATTCTGACCCCTGGCCAGTTTTTATGAACTCCATTGTGTTCCTACACAGAAGAGACACTGAGCATGGCACACGTACTCCAAAGCTATCTGCATGCACCTGTGAGTGTGAGATGAGCAGATTCTTGTCACTATCGTCACTGATGTAAATAAGAGCCAAGGAAAATAGAGTATTTCATCATCTTGGGTAGTTAAATAAAGCCAATGAGTAATCTTAGTTACCAACAAACACTAATAATATCAAGCCAGTCTTCTTCCCTGCCAATGAACCTGATGCTTCTGCTCTCAATCTCTCTTTAAAAGATAAATACCTGCTGGACTTTTAACTTCACTATTGGTCTCTAGGTTCCAGTCCACTTACATTTCCTGACAGCTCCTGTGGTTGGGGTCAGAGATGGACCCCAGAGGTGCCTTTAGGAGTGAGATCTCACCTGAGAAGACAGTCAGTGTCCCCTCAGTTGCTGCTGACCTAAGAGTCTCAGATTTCCACAGAGTTCCTGATCATATCCCAACAACCACCAATCCTGGGAGGTTCTAGTGAATGCAGGAAGGACATGCTCCATCAACTTGATTCTAATCCAGATTCGTTCATGCAGCCAGCATGAACCCAGGAGTGCTGGTCAGGGCAAGCAAGGAGCTTTTTATTTTTTCTGTGGCTCCATCTGGGTCATGGCATGCCAGGTGTCTCTTTCTGGCTCAGCCATCCTGTCACTGTCGCTGGGTACCCCTGATTTTTTTTTAGGTATGCTGCTCTACACTGATTACTCCTAGCTACTCAGACTGGAGTTTGTTATGTTGGCCAAAGAAAGAGGGCAGATAATAAGTTCTAAGAATTTCCTAGATTCTAAAATGTAGTCACTTTAACCTTTGACACAACATTCTTGAGATTTCATAGTATTCTGGTCACTGGCAAAACTGGGTCAGAGATTACAGAGGCTCGTCCCTATGACTCTGCAATCATGTTAAGATACACTGACTCAATCACAGGGTACGCTGTAACAATCTTCCATTGTGGGAGAGCCCTGGCACCAGGCCCCTACAAGAAATTTTTGAGTTTATATACCACTCTACTTAATTCTATTAGGATCTATTAAACTATTTACTTATTTAACAAATCATTATTGAAAGCTTATAAAACTCATAAAATGGGGCTTGTGTGTTTCAAAATTAAGCTTTCTGCTATTAAAGAAAAATGATAAAAAAGAAAAATGACAATCTTGGAGTGTTCTGTCACATTCTATAAATGGATATTAGTACCCAGCATTTTTTTTCAGAAACTAAGACAGAACCATGTACAGCTAGATGTGTGTGCTCTTAATATATTTTTTAAGAATAAAAGTTTCTCACATGGTTGCACTCACTGATAAGTGGATATTAGCCCAGAGGCTCTGAATATCCAAGACACAGTTCACATATCAAATGATGCCCAAGAAGAAGGAAGAACAAAGTATGGATACTATGGTCCTTCTTAGAAGGGGGAACAAAATACCCCCTGAAGGAGATACAGAGACAAAGTGTAGAGCAGAGACTGAAGGAAAGACCATCCAGAGACTACCCCACCTACTGGTCAATCCCATATACAGTTACAAAACCCAGACACTATAATTGATGCCCACAAGTACTTGCTGAATGGAGCCAGATATAGCTGTCACCTGGGTGGCTCTGCTAGTGCATGACAAATACAGAGGGGGACACTCTCAGCCAGCCATTGAACTGAGCTGAGGGTTCCCAATGAGGGAGCTAGAGAAAGGATCCAAGGAGCTGAAGGGGTTTGCAGTGCCATAGGAGGAACAACAATATGAGCCATCCAGTACTCTCAGAGCTCCCAGGGACAAAAACATCAACCAGATAGTACACATGGTGTTACACATGGCTCCAGACGCATAGGCAGCAGAGGATGGTCTTGTTGGACATCAAAGGGAGGAGATGCCCCTGGTCCTGGAAAGGCAGTACCAAGACAGGGAAGTGGGAGGTGGTTGATTGGGCAACAAGGGAAGGGGAGATGGCTTATGGGAATTTCGGGGGGGGGGGGGGACACCAGAAAGGGGGTAGCATTTGAAATTAAATAAAGAATATATCTAATTAAAAGAACTTAAAACAACTTGTAAAAAAGGAATAAAAGTTTTCTTTTTAAGAATATTTGATTTTATTTTAAATGTGTAGACATATGTATCTGCATATACAGGTGCTCACAGAAACCAGAAACTCTATGTTTTTCTCAAACTGGAGTAACAGGCATTTCTGAGACACCCAATGAGGGTTCTCAGGACTGTATTCTGGGAAACCTTTGGGCTCTTAACTACTAAGCCATCACTCCAGGACCTGAGATAATTTTTCTGACAAAAACCTGTATCTTAAAATATTGTTCATTAAAACTCATTGCAAATCAAATTTAGAATCTTTATATTTTCATATGCTTTTGCCTGCACTGTTATAGAACTAAGAATAACTTAATAAGCCTGATGGTTTGGCTAAGGATAGCTCCAGACAGCTGAACATGAAGTAAAATATTTACAAATAAACTTATTTTTCTTTTTAATTATTTTTATTTCATTAGTTTTTATTGTGCACAATAATGGGATTGTTGTCACACTATCTGTCAATTATTATTAAATTTACATTGGCATTCACTCATTATACTCAGTTTAAGTTTTTTTCAAGAATATAACATAATTTAACAAGTTTGTCCTCGAAATTCTTCCTGGTTTCCCTCCTCTTTTCTTTCCCTACTTGTCTCCCTTCCACCTCTACTGAGAGCTAGTGTCTCCCTCTCTATATCTGTAGAGCTTATTTTACTTGCTATGATGACCATTAGTTGTGTCCACTTCCAGAAAATGGCATTATTTCCTCATTCTTTGTAGTCAAATAAGAATGTGTTATGTGTATATACCACATTTTTTTCATCAGCCCCTGTACTGACAGACACCTAGACTGATTTTGTAACTTGACAATTATGACTAGTGTAGCAACAGACATGGATAGAGATACTTTTCAAAATATATTTCCATTCTCTTTTACTAAGAGTTTTTTCGTTCTTTAGTTCTGTTTCTCAAGTAAACTATAAAATTTCTTCTTTTTCCTTAATGAGGATTTAGAAGAAGAATGATTATGTGATTTTGAATACAGGAAACATTGATGTCTGCCCTGGAGATTATCTTTTCTGACAGAGGGATTTTCTCTTTTCTCTTCAAGGCCTGGAATCTCTCCTGACTCAAGTATTTATAGTTTTTGGCACAGACATCCTTTGCTGAAGCTGATCTCCATGCTGATAGATGTCCTTATATTAGATGATTATTTGAATCTTCTGCTACTAGCAGACCCTTTGCCCTACTTTCTAGAAGCAGAAGTAGTGGCTATGCTGGAGACCAAGGGTCTAGCACACAAGCATTTGAGAATCAATCCACATTTAAAACATTATTAGAAGTTGTGACATTTCTAAACTACTTCTTAACACTTTAGGGAAGCTTGTGTTAGACTCTAAGAAAGAGAAAAGTCTGACAAACATTTGCCTTTGTCAACAATCCTCCCTGAGCCTTTAGATTGTTATTCACACACACACACACACACACACACACACACACACACATTCATGTATGTATGTATATATATATTCATATATATATATATTCATATATATTTTTATATTTTTTAAATTATTTTCTATATTCTTTGTTTACATTCCAAATGATTTCCTCTTTCCCAGTTCCCCCTCCCCCATAAGTCCCATAAGCCCTCTTCCCTCCACCCATTCAGTGGGAAAAAGATAGCCTTTTCAACAAATGGTGCTGGTTCAACTGGAGGTCAGCATGCAGAAGAATGCAGGTCGATCCATTCTTATCTGCTTATACTAAGCTCAACTCCATGTGGATCAAGGACCGCCACATAAAACCAGACACACTGAAACCAATAGAAAAGAAACTGGGGAAGAACCTTTAGGACATGGGCACAGAAGAAAAGTTCCTGAACAGAACACCAATAGCTTATCTTCTAAGATCAAGAATTGACAAATGGGACCTCATAAAATTACAAAGTTTCTATAAGGCAAAGGACACTGTCAATCCAACAAAACAGCAACCAACAAATTTGGAAAAGATCTTTACCAACCCTCCATTTGACAGAGGGCTAATATCCAATATATACAAAGAACTCAAGAAGGTAGACTCCAGAGAGCCAAATAACCCTATTTAAAAATGGGGTACAGACCTAAACAAAGAATTTTCACCTGAAGAATTTCAAATGGCTGAGAAGCACCTTAAGAAATAGTCAACATCATTAATCATTAGGGAAATGCAAATCAAAACAACCCTGAGATTTCACCTCACACCAGTCAGAATGGCTAAGATTAAAAACTCAGGAGACAGCAGGTGTTGGAGAGGATGTGGAGAAAGAGGAACACTCCTCCACTGCTGGTGGGATTGCAAGCTGGTAAACCACTCTGGAAATCAGTTTGGTGGTCCCTCAGAAAACTGGGCATGACACTTCTAGAGGACCCTGTTATACCACTCCTGGGCATATACCCAGATGATTCCCCAGCATGCAATAAGACATACTCCCCTATGTTCATAGCAGCCTTATTTATAATAGCCAGAAGCTGGAAAGAACCCAGATGTCACTCAATGAAGGAATGGATACAGAAAATGTGGTATATTTACACAATGGAATACTACTAAGCTATTAAAAACAATGAAATTCTTAGGCAAATGGTTGGAACTGAATCCATATCATCCTAAGTGAGGTAACCCAATCACAAAAAAATACACATGGAATGCAGTAACTATTCATAGACATTTTAAAGCACTGATTGTTCCACATTCACAAAAAGCTATTACTAGAATCTTACCATCATGTGAGGTACATAACACTGCTACTACAATGCGTTGTGACATATGTTGCATGAATAAACGTACAAAAGACAAATTAGCGAGTCAAAAATCTCATTTGCAGTAATAGCAAACCATAATGGCCAGTTAGAAACAGGAAATGGGATTATCACTCTTTTTTGATGTTTCTTTTTCTATTTTTCTTTTATTTCTTATTTTTGCAAGTTTATGAATTTGTGCAGCAGAGCCAGTGTGCATTTCTTGGAGTATGCATTTCTTAGCATGCTCAGTTTGTGTTTAGAGCTGCAGTGCTAAACATCAACTCTGCTGTCTTAATGCAAAGTTGATCCTGGCTGTTCTCTTCTAATTCTAATAAACACTCTGTTGATATTAATTCACAAAAATACAACAGCTAACCTCCAACTTCTTCTAAGCTGAAGATGGAATCCAAAGAAAAACTATAAAGCATTTTTAAAATATATTAACAAAAGTTGTTCTGAGAAATTATGCCCACTTGGGGTCATAGGAGCGGTACTAAGGGTAATGACTGGTAAAAAGGAAGCATCATCTTGTAGAACTGAGTTCCAGATATGGCACAGGGTCATCTGGTGGCCCACACCTGCTCCACCAAGGTCTCCAAAGTTGTTTAGTAGTAGTATCTTATTACTCACTTAAGAAAAAAATTTGCTGTGGTGGAGGAAGTTGATTAGAACTTGGTTGACATAATCAAAAGAACTCTATGCTAAGACATTACCCTAGAAATGCTGTATAGTAGAGAAGGAAAAACTGAACTGACTGGCTCTAAAGGAAAAATGAATCCTTGTTTAATATATATGTGCTAGATTCTACCATGCTAGCAGGCTGTTTCTGAAGTTACTAACAAGCAAGACTGACTAGCAGATATGAGGCCTTCCAGATAGTCTCAATGATCCAGGACAAGAGATGAAGGGTACATATCAGACTCTCCCTGGACCTGTACATGCTGAGGGGGTTATGCCTTCCTATTACACATTCGAGCTCTTGGGCTGTTCCTTGCCTCTTGAGTTGAGCAGAATCACCACTTTATCCCTTCTCCTACCTACTGGCCCCAAGTTTGGCTGATTTTATAAATCTTCTTGGAGAGGCAGAGTCATTGCTTGGACAGTCTTATACCTGGATTCTAGAATGATTAAATACTAAGCATTGTATCCATGATTGAAAGGCAGGACAATAACAAAAGTATGAATGTAATTATGCAAACTCCCTGCACTTTGTGGATACATTGAGGGAAAATGTTCCTGAACCTAAATGAGTATTCAAAAAATATCATACAGTTTGTAATGAAGTAGAATATCCAAATATTTCTGTACTTCAGTGCTAAATGCTCTGTGTACTTTGTAACTCTCTTTGTACTGCATTTCCTTATTGAAAGTACACATAATCACACTATATTTCTGTCAGGAGTGGCTGAATATTTTAACACATACAGAACATGTTGTAAACAGCAGATTTCTGCCTTACTTCAAGACACTTAATGTCCATGGTTTCATGTGACTTGCCATTTAATAATCAAGAAGCCTCCAAAGAATATAAGCATGCCTCCAGCTGCAAGGCGAAAAAGAGCTGCATATAGCCCAAATGAAACCTGGGGTGTGAAGCAAGGCATTGAGTACACAGTGGAAGAAAGAGGGTATAAAAGATCTAGTTGTGGACAGCCCAGAGGGGGAGACCATCCTTGCCAGGGCTTTTCTAAATAGCTAATGTTTAAAAGTGTCTAAATGTCTAAAGGTGAACACTTTCCAGGCTCATTGGAAGCTATAGTACTGAAAGTCATGGAGAATCAAACTCATCTCTACAACAAGTTCTGAGTGTCTGTTCTCAGCACAGGCTCCCTGATCCCCATGTACAGTCAAAGAACTAAGGCAGTGTAGTGAGATAAGAATGGTCAAAGGAGAGACTTTCTGGGACATGTGTGCTGACAAATGAAGAGCTGTTGAAATAGCTGTAGAATCTGATTGCAGCCAATTGCCAAAGTTCATGCCCAGTGGGGCATTACAGACAAGTGACTCCAGCCTTAACCATGTAAGAATATCCAAGTCAACCCTGTAGCTATAGGTGACAAACTTTAAGTGACAATTAAGTAGTTTGAAGAAAGAGTAAGTATCTGGTTGGATATTGAACATGGTGGAATGCTATGCCATCATGTAAAATTTGGTAGCATCTTACATCTGCAAAGCGGTGAGTATACAGCAAGGCCTCATGCTCATTAAGACAGTTTATCTTGCCAACAAGAGAAAGCCTTCCTCGTTGCAATATTTGGTGGGCCTAGGAGAATGGAATGAATATAGCTGGTGAAGAGAGCTGGAGCATATAATGTGTTTAATTACAGAACCCAGCTCTAGGCCACCCCTATGCCTCCTGTCATGACTTTTGAAAGTGCCCAATAGGTGGAAAATGCTTGCTACATAATGCAAATAGAAAACATGAGAGGCTAAATATGAATACTATTGTGGAACTAAACTCACTGTGGCCTAAAAGTAATATCCCTGAGTGTTAATCATGGCACATTACCTTGGAATCAAGAGAGAAGTGGTTTTCTGTTAGTTCTCTATTCCTCCTCTCTTAACCTTTAATAGTGTGTATTCTAACAATGAAGAAACAAGCACTCTAAGGTAGTTTAGACAAAAAGAAAGACTTCACGTGCCATTTAACGTTCCTTCCCCTTTCCAAGACTATTTGTATGTTAAACTATTTCTAAACTTCAAATCTAAATCCAGATATTGCCTATTTGTTAGTTACTTTATGCTTTGACTTTTATTTACTTATTCATAGGTCTTTAATACATCTTCACATCCCCTTATCATTGTGGGGTACAGGTTTCCTTTTTGCATATATTTAGAAGCATGAGAAATGTAAATTATTTCCAAACAATGAATTGATTGTTAAAATGTGTCTATGCTCATTCCTCTGTAGTCAAAAGCAGTCTATAAAACTAATTGTTGTAGATTTAAATGGATTTTTAAAGAATTTTGTGCAAAAATAATATAAAATAAAATGAACACTCTCTATGACTTCCCCTTATAATGACTTGAGACCATATTTCAGTTATTTGAAAGCTGCATGCTTTTCTTTGATCTATCTATTTTGGAACATATAAATATTTTTAATATAATAACTTGAATCAAAAATTTTGAAGCAAATATTTCACAGCCATAGACAGTTCTTATATAAAATTTTATTGTGTAGTCTTCTTGTTTGAGTGCTGCTACGTCACTGCAGTTGAATAATGTTGGTTCCTGAAGAGTATTCCCAAGTACGGAATGTCATCCTTAGCACAGGTTGGTGTCCCTTGGCCTGTTCAGAGCTTCTGGATGTTCAGCTACTCTCAGCACATCCCATGCCATAGTTTATCAAGTTACAAGAACTTCTAAGACCTAATAGCGAGTGCATTAGAACATATGCTCTTTCCTGTGTTTGCTGGGCAACTGCAGGCCCTACTAGCCCAGCGATACTCATTCTTCAATTCTAAGTAAGTTCTTTTTGCAAAGCCGTGTGGATATTTTAACCTCATCATTTTCCTCCTCCCTTTTGCCCAAGATAAGTAAACCTTTGTCTACCTCAGTGATTCTCAGTCTGTGGGCTGTAACCCCTTTTGAGGCCAAATGACACTTCCACAGGGGTTACCTAAGATAACCCTGCATACTAGGTATTTACAGTATGATTTATAACAGTAGTAAAATTACAGTTATAAAGTAGCAAAAAAATATGGTTGAGGGGTCTCCATAACATGAGAAACTATATTAAAGTGGTACAGCATTAGGAAGGTTGAGAGCCACAGATTAGGTTAGACTCTAATCCAAATTCCAGACTTTATGGCAGAGTAGTAGGCAGATATCTACACCAAACTAACTTCTTCTTGTCACCCCCCACCTTCCCTCTTCTTACAGTGCAAACACCAAGTCATATGGACTTGGATTATGGTTCTCTTTTCTTTGCCAAGATTCATATTATTGAGCAAGTGAGGAGAGTTGAGCCAAAATGAACTAAGTGACACCACAGCACACTGTGTGGTGCAGAGCTAGCACTTTGGATATTGTGTAATTAAGGCTTTAATGAACATCACATAGAGAATTAGACTCCAGATTGTGACACAAATAAATCTGCTTGGCTTTTAGAAACTTTCCTTAAAAAGAATTATTTTGGTACCAGAATGTGTTCAGGAGGGAAAGAGCCCATGCCCTTGACACAGAAAGTAGATAATACCTGTCAGAAGAATCCAAACCACCTGCTCGGGTGCATCTGGGAATAAGTCTGCAGCTGGCGCTACACTCTATCACTTATGGGCCATAACTTTAGGCCATAGAGAAGGTTCATAGTGGAAAAAACCATTCACAATCTGGAGGACACCAGCAATGGGATTCCTGTCAAATTATGTTCCCTGGGGATAAGAATTGTAATATACTCTGTCTTCATGATCTGCCTCTGCCCTGTGCTTTATATTTTATGGGCTTATAATCTACACGCTGTCCTTGTTCCTGACATACAAACACTAGAACACAAGTCCTAGTACGATAAGTCTGTTCCCAAGAAAGGGAAGCCATTGGAATACTTTGCAGCAGCCTTCATATAAAAAATAAGCAGAAAAAACAAAGTAACCCCTTCTGTTAGACTGTTTTATTCCACTTCAAGGCAGTGCTATTATTCCAAAGTAACCCCTTCTGCTAGACTGTTCCACTCCACTGCAAGGCAGTGCTGTTATTCTTGGGAAACTCCTGCCTAGCTTTAACTACATCAATGCCTCATAGGTGGTTGTCAAAAGCATTCCTTTCATGTTATTTTAGACTTTTTTCTGGAATTTGAAAGAAATTAAGTAGAATTGGTACTAGCAAGGTATATGTTTTAGTCATAAAAAAAAAAACCCCAAGATACACTGAAAGTTCACACCCACAGTTGTCTTTCTTTCGTAGAATTTCCAGGACAACTTTTGGATCTTTTGTTGAAAAGCTGAAATTTTCAAGAAGAATGAATATGGAAAATGTGTGGGAATAATCTTGGAATTCAGAGTAAAGGGCTCATGTCACCCAGGAGGGGGATAGAGATAGTTGCTCCTGTTGACCACAGTTTATTTGACTGCTTCTTGTTCTTCTCTTAACAAATGTACCAGAATGGATAATCAATTATGAAGTACATGTTTTATTACAAGTATGTCTATTGAAAAATGGCATTGAAAATGTAAAACTGCCTTCTAGAATCTGAATGGAAGTAGGATTCTTGCACGAACCATATGTAAAGATATTAAAAGGCAATGCCAGCAGACTTTTCTTCCCATGCTTTCTCTGTGCATTCTTTTTGTAAATTTGTGCCATATGTCAGGCTGTTTTCAGAGAAAAAAGGTTTCTTTCTCAACCACACATCTGGTAGGCATGCCAACTCTGACAGAGAGAAGAATGGAGATGTGGCCCTTGCAGCGAATCCCCATATCCACTAACGGACCAGCAACCATGAATGCCAGAAGCCCATAACTAAATATGTTTCTAGAAAAGTAAAGAAAAGACCTGCCTTACAGCTCAAAAGAATCCTCGTTTGGGGGAGTTGGGGGGGGGGGGTACCTGTGTTAAAATGTGCATGTCCTTCCTAGAGTCCAGACAGAAAACAGAGAGGAAAGCAGTCTTAATAGAGAAAGCAAGCATGTCAGAAACATGGAATCTCAAAGTAAGACAGTGAGTGATATGCCAGAGAAACATGTGGTACCCAAATGAGGAGGGTGGCCACTCACTGAGGAGGCTATGAGTTCTACTCTGAAGGCCATAGGAACTGTAAGCACGTTGGGATGCTCTGAGGTTTCTGAGGGTCAGTGACATGCACAGCTGGGTCCTAGAGGGCATGGAAGAGAGACTTAGACAAGAAGTGGAACTAAGTACAAGTGTCTGTCCTTGTTGTCATTGACTCATACACAATGCACATGCAACAAAACTACATGCTTTTTTCCTACCCAAATGTAACCCCAAGCTTGATAGATGGACTCCAATCACAGGACATTCATCCAAATTCTTTCTTCTCTGAAGGTTTGTGGAAGAAGATTCAAGATGGGCCTGTAGAAGGAACTTTACAATGTGTGGACATCTGTCTCACCCACATCTTTTCTTCTCTGTCTCTGAAGAAGTACAAACACTTACCCAGGAAGACCACATATGTCCTTTGCATGTCTTTCTACTCAGGCCATGCAGGGCTTCTGACCAACAGCTAGCTCCTTTCATTGCACAGAACACATTGCTATCATGATGCCCTTGCTTACAGAACTATTACTAAGCAATTGCAACCTTGATAGCAGCTCTCACAAACTGAACAAATACTATTTACCATGTTCTCATCTAAGAGGTTTGCATGCTTTTTTTTCCTCAATACACCTTGAAATCAAGTCTACCATTATGTCCATTTTAAAATAAGGAAATTGAGTTTTCTGTTTATGCAACTGGCACAAAGCACATGTTCATAGGCTCTGAGCTTTCTGCTAAGAATTATCAAAAAGTATCTCACATTTCATAGGGATACCTCTCAGTGTTCCTACCTCCCAACAAGGCTACCCAGAGGAGTTTCCTTCACTCACCGTCTTCCAGGTAAGTCTTTCCGTAGCTCCCTGAATCTTCCTCAGTTCACCTATCACCACTTGAGGTTTGAACTTGCCCCATAGGCCACTGGAATCACAATAGTACCTCAAGTAGACAATGAACTCCTTTATTTCCCCTGACTCTTCATCTCAATATACCCTTCAGTTGAATTCCATCCACAAAGGTGGTCCTACCAATCATCTGATCATTCAGGTCTGAAATCTCAGTTACCATACCATAAGAGTTCTTCATCCAGCTCTTCATCTAGTCGTTTTTCCTGATCTGGTCCCCATGCCCTCAACTACCTAGTACTTTCCTTTCACTATACATGTTACTGTTCCATCACAATGCTGTGAGGTTTCTGAGGACTAGTAACGTGTCTTCAGTTGGTTTCTGTGGCCTTCAGGATAGAGCACAAAGCCTCCACAGTGATAAGGAACCCTCCTCATTTAGGTGCCACGTGTTCTGTGGCATAGCACTCATCTTCTTACTTGGGGAAACCATATTTCTGTCTAAGCACACTTGTCTCATACTCATACTTCTGCACCTTACTGACTTCTTAGAGGAATCAAGCAACATTTATTTCCTGAGCTTGTGGGCATTTCTTGAACTTGCTTTTATACTCTACCTTCCCATGGAATTTATTGGGTATTTAGAGGTGGGGAATGTGGTTTCATGGCAAGGGACTTGTGGAGAATGAACAGGGTCCCTGAGTTCATTCCCAGTACTATAAAACAATGAACAAAACCTGACCTGTCCCCCTACTATAGGTTGGGCATTCTATTGAAGGCAAAGAGTGCTTCTCCAAGGTAGGATCCAGGAAAAAGTGAAGGAACAGTAATGAATACCAATAGTCCTGATAGTCAGAACCATCCTTCTAACCAGAAGCACCTAGTCTAGCTTTCCAGTGGGTCAGAGACTGAGATGACAGCCAGTAAGGAAGAAAATGATGACACCTACTGCATTCATCCTACCAATTTGAAGACACAAAATAACATCTGAAGCTGTCCTAAATATACATGCTTCCTTTGAGCTCTACAGCAATTAATAAACCATCACAAATATATTAACACACATTTTAAAATAACATGGAAAATAAAATTTGATTTTCAAAATATGCAATACCTTTTAAAAACTGTTTCAATTTATATATCTGTGCAAATTTTCTGCTGGGTCCTGGAAACAGATTTTTGTTCTTACTTGTAAAATCAGCATTATTGAGAGAAAGCTTGTCATGATGCCACCAGAGCACACTGGAGTAGGGCTACATATAGAAAGTTGGTATTGTCTTCTCTACGTCTTTCCACTCTGTTCCAGTGTAAGAAAAGGAATAAGCCACAGTCTTTGAGAACATCATATACACAAAGCTGCTCCCAGACTCAGCTATCAAGGAAAAGACAGATTACTAACCCAGGAAAGGGTAGACATAGTCCTAGTTAGTGGACAGATGTCCAGGACAGGATGGGGCATGCTCCCTGACAGAGATAAATAGATATGCCTAGGCCTAGGCCTGCTACTTCTGGGAGAAGACATAGAAGGCAAGGGGAGGAAGAAAGACAAAAATAAAGCTATCACTGACTTCAAGGCATTCATGGAAATAGTCCTTAACCAGAATAGCACAAAATGCTTCTGGCTTGATATTCCATCACTTGCTTCTTTTAATACTTACCCATATAGCAGGCACAGAAACTAAGATTCCTGAAAAGCTAGGCAGTTTACCCAACTAGGTCTCAGATTCTATATCCTCCACTCTGAACAACTATGCCATGGTCTTTGCTCCAAGTCTTTTAATCTTCAAATAGTGTCTAGACATAGCATATACTGAGAAATAAGTGAACATTGAACATAGGAGTCTTCTATAAAATGACAATTATATTTCTTTTGCAAATGTTATAACTGTTAATTAAAAGAATGAAAAATATTCTGATCTGGGTAAACAATAGCAAACAAAAAACATAAAACCAAACCCATGCAGAGAAGCTGAGTTTAAGAAGATTCCAATCAACATTTGCTCCACACTAAATGTCTTGTCTCTGGGATTTCTCTCAATGTCCCATGGACCACAAATGCCTCAGCCACACTTTAAACATCCCAGGCTGCTCAGCTTTCAGCAACTAAGAATCGCTTTTCTTAGTTGAAGATCCATCTTCCCGGGAAACTACATGGACTCCTTTCTCATTTTTACCTAATATCAACTGCCAAGAGAGCTCTCAATTGTTCTATTGCTCTGTCCCAAAGTTTAAAAATGCTATGGCTGTATTTCCTTGAGTTTTACACTTAATTCATCTAGTTCTAACATATTCATAACTTGAACAAATTCAATTTCTTCCAAAGAGCAGATTAAAATAAAAGTGTAGTGAGCAGAATCAAGAATCCTTTTTACTTAAGAAAATCAAGGAAAGAGATAGACAATAGCAGCCTATGTCCACTGGCGGAGTCTACCATGTCATCAGCAGCCAGGGCTCAATTTTACCGTATTCTGCTGAAACAGGATGTGCCAGCTTCTGTTGTGAAGAGGAGACATGATGTGGTTTGTATCACCATAGGCTCAAAGGGAGATGACAATGCTAAAAATTTGTACCTGGAATGTCTCTCAAATGCTCCTATGCTGAAGGTTTTAGCCCCAGTCTGTGATATAATTGGGAATATTGTAATATTTCAGAGATGGAGCCTAATGTGAGGAGGTTAGATAGCTGAGGTGAATGTTGGAGATGAGGTGATACTTAGAGGTAAATGTTAGAACACAGTCTCTCTACCACCAACTTTCTCTGTTTCTCAGCCTCCACAAAGTGACCAACCTCATCTGTTGTGTACCTGTTTTGTCTGTGATACAATTCATCTAGTACAGAAGTCCAAACAGCCCCAGGCTGGAACTATTAATCAAAATTGACTTTCCCCCTCATTACATTGTTTACTGTGGATGTTTTGTCACAATGATGCAAAGCTAACTAATACAAATGGCCTTTAACTTTGGTTCATTCTTAGAAATGTGAGTATTAAATTTCTTGAGAGCATTTCCTGTCTTTTTTCCCTAAAGAAAGTCTGTAGATGGGAATCTACAATTCATTCGTGCCTTGTCACCCACCACTGCATGACCTCAGTTCTCAGGCTTGACAACAAGGTTCTCAGGCTTGACTGTTATCTACAGATGAAAAGCAGCAGACAAGGATTCCTTAAGCTTTTTTCTCAGTTCTAAATATTGCTGATTTCCCAGGGCCACATGAAAAGCTCCTTGGGCTGACTTCTTATTCTCTGTGGTGCTGCTGCTTTGTGGGATTAAGAACAGGACTCCTCATACTGCAGAGCTGGGCATTCCTCAGTGCCCAGCTGGACAGTGACAGATCCCAGAGCTGTGAGAAGTCTAGCTGACATTTCCCAGGAAGATAAGCAGGAGGCTTCCAAGCACAGAACAGGCAGACATATTTTTACAACACTTCTAGAATGTTCCCAACTATACAAAAGATAAAGACATGAAAATCTTAAATTCCTACTTCACTGTATCACAATGAATCAGGTAAACAGAAAAGGGGGCAGTGCTGCAGGTCTGCACAGACAATGCTGCCTCCAGTACGCAAAGGCTCCTGAGGTTTTCCTCCATGCTGCTATCAGGAGAGACTGTAGCAATTCCCCTTTCAAAAGGTATTTTGGATGGCAGTTAGACCTTAGAAACAGTCCCTGGCTACACAAACTCTGGGTTTCCATTAAAATATAAGGCCTTAAATTAAGATATTATGTAGAATGTTTGAGTTTTTTAAATGGCAAATATTTTTCATTTCTTATGATTCATCATGGCCTACCAATAGTCTGAAACAAAAGGACTGCTAACCACAGGCAATAAAGATAAGTGGAAAAAATCTAGGCTTCCTTTTCTTTCTCCCTCCTCTCTTTTTCCTCCATTCCCCTCTCTTCCTTCCTCTCTTCCCCATTCCTTTTTTCCTATCCATCTATCTGCCTTCCTTCCTTTCTCTTACTTCCTTTCTTTGTTCCTTTATTTCTTTTTGAGATAGAGTCTCACTCTTTGACCCAGACTTGTCTTAACCTAGTGAAATCTTGCTAGCTGCAGCTTTAAGTTCTGAAATTAGAGGTATATGCTACAACATGTGGCTTAGAACTGCCCTCATTTATAATATGTTTATCAAAAGACAACCTGACATTCTTAGTATTCTACATTGCAATTTTGCTTATCTATGCAGATATGTATTTACCCATGTTTTGCTTTAAGATCAAAGAGATTCATGAGATATTAAATTAATCTTAAAGAACATATATGAAAAATAAATTTCCCAAAATTTAAATTTTATAGACTAAATCATTGCGCATAAATTCAAAACCTAAAGTTTAATATTATATTGTTAAATCTTGCTGCAGACTCATAATATGATTCCAGTGGACTGCCCACTGGAGAGACACTGCATAGAGAAGGATTCATCACAATATGACAGGAAAAGTATGTGACTTTTGAAGATGTTCCATCCTGAACTCCAAACTTCAGGTATCATCAGGAGACCTCAGGAAGCACCAGGAATATATCAGCATGTCATCAGCAACAATTATAAGTCACTTCTTAATTAAGCCAAATGTTATCATCTCAGGCTCTGTGAAAAAAAAAAAAACTTTAGGGCAAGTTCTTTTTTTTTCCCTTAAGAATGAGAAAACAGAGCTTTAGAGTTGAGAAAACACTCTAAGTTCATCAGTAGGAAGCACAGCTGTTAGCTGGCAAACCTAACATGCTAGTTTTACAGGCTAAGATTTTATTAGCTCTGCTCTCTGCATGTTTCTGGCGCCTACTGTGTGGCATCAGTTCCAGTAAACATTGACCCCATGAGCTCAGAGGACACAAAATCTTGAAGGATGCATGCCTATGCCATCAGGTTTGCTTTGATGTGAGTGCAGGAGTTTTTTTGTGCAGGATGTCAGAAACCAACTTAAAGTAGCATGCCCAACTCAGGAGAACAATTGGCTTCCCATCCTGGGGTCAAAGATGACTATCAACCTGACATGCTCCTTAAGTAGCAAAAACCATCTGCAGCAGCAGTAGCCAGGTCAGCCATGCTGAGTGGACGTCCATGTTGCTGAGTCCAAGCATAACCTCCATCTGGGCCACCATGGTCACTTTGCTCATGTTCCCATTGAGAAATGTCAGGGATGGCTGGGAAAAGAGGCTGACTGTTCACAGAATGGGTCATCCTATCTACTTGATTACTGAATTCCTCCTCAGCTGAAGTTACCTTTTGGTGAGTATTTATATGGAACACAAATATCTTCACATCCTTTGCCCATTTGGAGAGATCAATCCACATACTTCTTCCCCAGATGTCTTTCTCACCAATTTTCTAGTGATGATCTTTACAAGTCATACAGGCAATGCACTGGCTACAGCCCATGTGTCAAAACAATCATACATCTGGTCATTTCTTCTTCCAAACAAACTGTAATACCATGTGTACTGCCCAAAATTCTGCTTACTGTTAAGATTTTCCTTCACATGTATCTTTCAGGATTGTCCCAGAAAGGGGTTGTAATGCTGCAGTTGTCTACTTCTGGGCTAGTATAACATACAGAGCCATCAGTAAACCAGGTCCTAGTCTTCTCTTCTTCAGTCAGCTGATCAGAGGGAACACTCCATGAGGCTCTAGGTGCATGCTTGGCAGCAGATGGCATTGTAACAGGAGTAGAACCTGTAGGCATTTGAGCAACTTCTTCATGTAACTTGATGGTGCCTTCAGGACCTGCTCTGGCCCCTTCACATATACCACTTCCATTTGATAATGGACTGTTGCTGTGCATGTCCTACTTTATGACTTGGAGGGTCTGATAGCACCCAGCTCATGATGGGTAGTTCAGGTTGCATAGTAAAGTTGTGTCCTATTGTCAAACATTCAATTTCAACTAAAGTCCAATAGCAGGCCAAGAATTGTTTTTCAAAGGGAGAATAGTTGTCTACAGATGATGGTAGCTCTTTGCTCCAAAATTCCAAAGGTCTGTTCTGTGATTCACCTAGAGGGGCCTGCTAAAGGCTCCAAACAACATCTCTATCTGCCACGTACACCTCAAATACCATCAAGTCTGCAGGACCACATGGTCTAAGTGGTAGAGCAGCCTGGACAATTTGAAGACCCTTCTCCTATTCCAGGCCCCATACAAAGCTAACAGCTTTCCAAGTAACTTGGTAAATAGGTCTAAGTAACACACTCAAATGAGGAATGTGCTATCTTCAGAATCCAAATAGACCCAATAAACATTGTGCTTCTTTCTTGGTGGTGGGAGGGGCCAGGTGCAATAACTTATCTTTCACCTTAGAAGGAATGTCTCTGCATGCCCCACACCGCTATAGTCCTAAGAATTTCACTGAGGTAGATGGTCTTTGAATTTTGGTTGGATTTATTTCCTATCCTCTGATATACATATGTGCTACCAATGAATCCAAAGTGGTTGCTACTTCCTGCTCATTTGGTCCAATCAGCATAATGTCATCAATCTAGTGCACCAATGTGATATTTTGTGGAAGAGACAAATGTGCAAGATCCCTTCTAACCTAGTTATGACACAAGACCGGAGAGTTAATATATCCTTGAGGCTAAACTGTAAAGGTATATTGCTGGCCTTGCCGACTGAAAGCAAATTGTTTTTGGTGGTCCTTATGGACAGGCACTGAGAAAAAGGCATTTTCCAGATCAATAGCTGCATACCAGGTACCAGGAGATGTGTTAATTTTCTCAAGTAACAAAACTACATCTGGTATAATAGCTGCAATTGAAGTTACTACCTGATTTAGTTTTTGATAGTCAACAGTCATTCTCCATGATCCATCTGTCTTCTGCACTGGCCAGATAGGAAAGTTAAAGGGAGATGTGGTAGGAACAACCACCCCTGCATCTTTCAAGTCCTTGATAATGGCAGAAATTTCTGCAGCTCCTCCAGGAATACAATACTGTTTTTGAGTCACTATTTTCTTTGGCAGAAGCAACTCTAAGGGCTTCTATTTAGCTTTTCCAATCATAATAACCCTCACTCCACAGGATAGGGAACCCCAGTGAGAATTCTACCAATTTCAGAGTACATATATCCCAATTATACATTCTGGAACTGAGGAAATGACCACAGGATGTGTTTGCAGACCTACTGGACCTTCTGTGAGTTGGACATCAGTCAAAACTCCATTAATCACCTATCCTCCATAAGCCCCTACTCTAACTAGAGGGCCACAATGTTTCTTGGGATTTCCTGGGATCAGTGTCAATACAGAATCAGTATCTAATAGACTCCATAAAGTCTGATTATTTTCTTTCACCTAGTGTACAGTTACCCTTGTAAAAGGCTGTAGGCCCCTCTTGGGAAGAATTGTACAAAGACTAACAGCAAAACTCTTAAGTGTCTTATCAAGATTTTTCTTCAGGGGATCCTGGCCACCCCGTCATTCAAGGGGTTCTGGATCTTCAAACTGGCTCAAGTCTGGAAATTGATTCACTGGCCAAGATTGCCTTTTGCCATGATCCAAAGTAGCCTTGCTTTCATTTGAGAATTTTTCTGCTTATACAGATCATACAGATATGCAGTAGGATTCCCATCTATTTCATACCCGGAAACAACATGATTAGTTAACCAGCCAATGAGTCATGTCATTGTAAACTTCACCTCCCTTATGCTGACCATTATGAGGTATGCAATTATAAATATTATTTAGTCTACTCTGTCCATTATGATAACTATGATCACCTTGTCTCTGTAGATTCAGTGCAGCCATCTGGCCCTTGCTACCTCAGGGTCTAATTAAACCCATTGAATTTAATTCATCTAATTGAGCAGCAACATCTCCAACCCTAAGGTCTGGCACAAGGAAAATGGCAAGAACAAACTCTTCAAGTGTGCTGGTGCCCCTCTCACCAGTGTGTGTATTATAGGAGTGGCGAAGGACATAACTTCATGGGACTTCCCATTGTGGAGGTATCCAGTCTAGCATTGCAATTTCCCTAAGCCTTAAAATTTCTTTGCCAACACTAAGTCAAGGGATATGAGGCATCTCCAACCCCTTTTCAGTAGGCCATCTTTTGATAAACACTTCAGTCAACCATTCAAACTAACTTCTAACACCTTTTTTAATTGTGCAAGCTTCCATATGAAATCTAGAATCTCCACTCATAGGACTCATGTCAATAAACTCAGCCTGCTCTAGTTTTATGGTCCTTCCACCATTATTCCACACCCTTAAAATCCATTCCCACACATATTCCCCTGACTTCTGCTTGAATGTATTAGCAAACTCATTAAGCTCCTTAGTCTACCATACTTCCTCATGGACTACACTATCTACCTCCCCTCTAAGGGCCTTGAGTCTGGTTATAGGTCTAGAAGAAACCATTGGAGGGCCTTAAGAAACATCACTATTGTCTCATTTGGCATTTTCTTCAGTGAAAGTCACTGCTGGTTTATCAGGTTCTGAGGGATTAATTTCCTCTTGTGGAGAGGGCATTATTTCAAGGGGTAGGCTGAGGGTACTACTTAGGTGGACCAAACCCTTGAGAATCTGAAGATTCTAAATTCTCAGCTTCAGCAGGGTCCCCACACATTCCCATCCCAAGTTATAGGATTCCATTCTTTGCCAATCATTGCCCTTGCTTTAACTGCTGACACCCTCTGAGGCTGAGACATGAATTTTTGCTGTAATTCAGCCAACCTTATAATGTGGGCTTCAGTTCGATTTTCTGCAACTTGAGCTCTATGGCTACTGGAGAGAAGATTCTCTTCAAGGACACACTTAGCAGCTTTTAGATTATTTACTTGCATCTGGATCCATTTGATTTTATCATACAATTCCTTTTCCTTCATTGTTTTTCCTGAGATGCTAAGAGCAACCAGCCAGCAAAATCATTTCCCAATTTTGTCTCCAACTTGTAGACACTCCAACACAACTTGTAGTTGTGTACACTGAATCACCTAATTCATCAAGATAATCAAAGGCATTAATTTCTATAAGCTTGAAATATAGTTTCAACCACAGCTCTTCAATATTCAAGCTTCTATGAGGTAGAGAATCTGGAGAGGTTTCAGTACTTGAAGGTGCTGGTGAATTTTCAAACCAACTCCAGATTTTTAAAAGATTCATCCTTATATTTCTGCTTCTTAAGATCCACTCCTGGTACCAACTTCTGTATTAGTTAGGATTTTCTAGAGTCACAGAACGTATGGGTAGTCTCTATATAGTAAAAGAATTTGTTGATGACTTACAGTCTGTAGTCCAACTCTCCATAACTTGTTGGTAAGCCCCTATTGCTGAGGATAACACGTAATTATGTCACCAAACATGGAGAAGTTGAGCAACTGCTCAACTAGGAATTTAACCCCTACTCATTAGCATTTCTGTTATTATAAGATCCTCTGAGTGATAGCGTAAGAGAATGTTAATCATTAATATCACTGAGCTACAAACTGAGAACCACACTAGCAAGCTGACTGCAACATATATTGGTGCAATAGTTGTACAAATATTAAGCAACCATTTTCTGCTTGGATTTAAGGCCTAGTCCATGAGATGGAACCCATATTTGTAACTGCTAAAGTGCCCAACAACCTGAAATTAAATTGGTAATTGTCCTAGGGCAAAACCAAACTAAAAGAGCATAATTCTGCTGAAAGAACATAGCAACAAAATGATTACTAATGACATTCTGCCATGCCCATAGATCGGAGAAGGATCTTCTTGCAGTAGACGTGAATTATCACAAAGACTCACAATTGTGTAATATGCAGAAAGTCTTTGAAGCTCTGAATCCTAAAGCAAATGTCTTCATTACAGTACAGCACTCAAGGCTCAGGGCCTTATTCAGAAAAGATATGTGAGGAATATAAAAACCAGAAGTAGTAGCTGACTTCACAGAAACATTACACAGACACAACAGGATTGATATACATATAAACTCACATATACTGAACTGCATGCCTAAGACTTGCATAGGTTAAAAGAAGATGGGGTCCCAACACTGAGAATTGAAAATTTACATAGAGTCCCACCCCTAACCAAGAAACTATTTGAAACTAGAGAGCATGAAGTTGGGAGGATTGGGAGCTGAGAAGAATCTGGGAGGAGTTAGGGGAAGGGAAAATTTTATCAAAATATGTTGTATGAGAAAAAGTAAGCAAGCATTCTACTACCTGAATCACATCTCTATCTCCATCAAGGAATCTTTTGACTTTCTTTTCTTTAAAGGCATTTTAGAACTAAGTGTCTCAGAGGAACAGTGTGTCAGTTTGGATTGTCGTATTTCATGTGCTTGGCAGTCATCATTGCTGGATACCACAAGATCACACAGCACATTCTCAGAGGAACAATTATGAAGTGGAAAGTGTTGAAATGCAGCACAAGAAAGTCAACAAAATCACCCAGTAATTTAGGGTGTTTTATTTCGTAGGTCATGGGAAACAAGAGAAGGCAAATGGCTTTGAAAAATAGAATTGAAGAGGAAAACCTGGAATTGAGTTGCCATTTCTAGTTCTATAACCCACTGATAGGTAGTTTATAAAGAGCATGTTTCATTTATTTTAGAGATATAAAATCTTGGAAGGTTACTGGCACCTGCTGTTATTTTGTGAGAGCCTTTTTTGATACTTCCCAACATAGTGGCAAGGGCAAGATTCAGCTAGTTCTGGTATCTCTTATTTTCAGTTACTTTTATAGCCCTTACCACCAGGGCTTTTTCCTTCCTCCTCATCCTCTTCCTCTGACTTGTTATTTCAGACAAGATTACATCAGTAAGTCACTTTTCTTATAAAGCCACTAATCTGATAATAGGAGATTTAACATCCTGAGCTCATCTAATCCTACTGACTGCCCAAAGACCAATTTTAATTCATTTTACATCCCCTCACAGCCCCCTCCTTCACCCCTTCCCACAAACCTTTCCCTCCCCGCCCCACTTTCTCCTTTGAGTGGTTGGGTTCCCTGGATATCCCCCAATCCTGGCACTTCAAGTCTCTATAGCACTAAGCTCATCCTCTCCCACTGAGGCCAGACCAGGAAGCCCAGATAGAAGAGTATATCTCACGGATAGGCAACAGCTTTTGGGATAGCTCCAATTATTTGGGATCCACATGAAGACCAAGCTGCACATCTGCTATGTGTATGCATGGAGGCCTAACTCCAGCTTGTGTGTGCTCTTTGGTTGGTGGTTGAGTCTGTGAGACCCTCAAAGGTCCAAGTTAGTAATAAAATGTGAACTTTCAGAGAACTTATATGTTTATAATATTTCATAGCAGATGGTTACAGGACACAATCAAATATGAAGAAGGTTGACATTAGAACAAATGGTAACAGAGCTGGTGTTAAAAAAATCTCAAATATTGAGGAACAAATATTTGCAGGATTCTAACATGTTTAGTGGGGGAAGGGAGAGTGTGAAATATGAGTTCAGGTTATCTTCCAAGTTTCTGCTTTGAATTACTATGCTTGAAAAAATAGAGGCTATAGGCAGATGATCATTCTATGCATACTATTCTCTATTACAGAAATATGCTGTGCGTAGGAGTCTATGCTAGGTCCATTGAAGATGCACACCTTAACTCAGAGCTTATCAGAATAAAAGTACCTAACATGTACAAAATGCCAGGGTTATTTTCATCACTACTTCCAGAGCTTTGGGGGTTCTTAGTGAAATAAGTCAGCAGGGAACAAATGCCCTAAATGTATTATTAATTTTAGTTAGAGAGATTATTACATATCTCATATCAAAACTGATTGGGGTGGAAATTGTAGGGTTCAATAAAGCACAAGACATTCAGATATCCAGGCAGCCACACCCCTATCCAGACAGTAGCACAAAACTCATTTAAAAAGCTTCTAGCTCAATGGGTAATTGCTCAATAGACATCTCCAGGACTTTCATGAAAGAAAACACCTCCACTGGCAGTGACTCTCAGGAGACAGCTAAATCAGGCTCCTGTCAGCAAGCACTTGTTGGCATCCACGATAGTGTCTAGGTTTGGTAGCTGTATATGGGATGGATCCCTATGGTGGGGCAATCTCTCGATAGCCTTTCCTTCAGTCTCTGCTCTAAACATAGCCTCTGTATCTTCTCTGATGGGTATTTTGTTCCCCCTTCTAAGAAGAACTGAAGTATCCACACTTTGGTCTTCCTTCTTGAGCTTCATGTGGTCTGTGAATTCTATCTTGGGTATTCCTAGCTTCTGAGCTAATATCCATTTATCAGTGAGTGCATACCCTGTGTTTTCTTTTGTGATTGGGTTACCTCACTCAGGATGATATTTTCTAGTTCCATCCATCTAACTAAGAATTTCATGAATTCATTGTTTTTAATAGCTAAGTAGGATTCCATTGTGTAAATGTACCACATTTTTTGTATCTATTCCTCTGTATGCTTTCAGCCAACCCTTGTACTGAGCACAAGGTCCTGAATGGAGGAGCTAGAGAAAAGACCCAAGGAGCTGAAGGAGCCCCATAGGAGGAACAACAGTATTAAACAACCAGTACCCCAGAGCTCCCAGGGGCTAAACCATCAACCAAAGAGTACACATGGAGGGACCAATGACTCAAGCCACATATGTAGCAGAGGGTGGCCTTATTGGACATCAATGAGAGAAGAGGCCTTGGTCCTGTGAAGGCTCATTGCCCCAGTGTAGGGGAATGCCAGGACAGGAAAGTGGGAGTGGGTCAGTTAATGAGCAGGGGGAGGAGGGATGAGATAGGGGTTTTTGGAGGGGAAACAAGGAAATGTTATAACATTTGAAATGTAAATAAAATACCTAAAAAAAAAAGAATGAATGAAAGAAAATACCTCCACAATAAGCAGTTACACTTTAGTAACCTACAGCTTGGGACTTTTCCAGCATTAAGATACATTTAATAGAGTAAGCAAAAAGCATTAAGCTCTGTAACACTCAGGTCCCTGCATGTCACAGTAATGAACACAAGAAACCATATTCAGTCACTTCTAGAAAAATAATGGACAAACTATTAAAAAGGTCACTCAAATTAGAATTTGATACAGCTCTAATCCACAGCATTAAAAACAGGCTTTTAGATTGGACTCTTGGGAAATTTCACAGTAGAGATTGGGTTACATTCTTCTAATTTTTTTTTCTTTTTTGCCGGGCGGTGGTGGCACACGCCTATAATCACAGCACTTGGGAGGCAGAGGCAGGTGGATTTCTGAGTTCGAGGCCAGCCTGGTCTACAAAGTGAGTTCCATGACAGGCAGGGCTACACAGAGAAACCCTGCCTCGAAAAAAACAAAAAAAAATTTTTTTTTACCTGACAACTAAAATATAAGAAGAACAATAAACACCTGATGTTAGGAAGTCAATGAACACCAGTGTGTGCCTAATTAAATGTTAGTCCTAATTGCGTGAGCACAGAAATAAGGTGCCATGTGATCACTAGGCAAGAATGCAGGATTAGTATTGAGACTGGAAAGGTTCAAAGTGAGCCCTTTTCCAACACTGGTGGCCATGGATTCTATTTCAATATGATGCTGGGGAGCAAGAGGTAAAGCATAGTGAGGACCTCATTACAAAAAGCTACTCTCTCATAGATTAGCAGTTGTATATAAAAGAACACCTGGGCCTTGCCTCCTCTAGGACATTTCCAAGGAACTCATCATTATAAATTTGAACAAAGAATCCTGACTTACTCCATTAAAATGGACAGGGGGAAGAGATGTATTGATGGAATTTCCAGAAACATATCGTCTCAGGAAAGATTAATATGCTAGACCAGAAAGAACCATTAACTCATATTCATCATACAAAGTTCTAGAGCAATGAAATGTGTTCATTCTGTACTAAACCAGGGATCATTGTCAGTTGCTCCTTTGAACAAATACTGTACTGTGATCTCACAAGTGCTGGCCTCATGGAACCAGTCAATCCACCAGGTTTACCAGTTGGCCCAAGCATTCTTCTAGTTCTGATTCAACTTAGAGACACACTTACCTGTTTTTGACTTTATGAAAGTTAAAATAGTAATAGAAGCTTTTCCCTAAACCCTGTTTCATGAATTCCAAGTAAATGTCAAGCTTTCTTTGTCTTTAAATGCTAACCTTTCAAAAACAAAAACAATATTAAGTATTAAAGAACAAATTTCTAACTTAAGTGAGGGTGCTATGGTTCCTCTGAGAAAGGGAACAAAATACTCACAGGAGCAACAAGGGAAGCAATGTGTGGAGCAGTCTGAAGTAAAGGCCACCCAGCGAGTGTCCTACCTGGGGATTCATCCTATAAACAGTTACCAAACCTCGCCACTAAGACAAGAAGCCTGTAACAAAAGGAGCATACCATGGCTGTCTCCAGAGAGAGCCTGCCAGAGCCTTACAAAATACAGAGGCAGAAACTAGCAGCCCACTATTGGACTGAGGTTGGGGTCCCCAACAGAGGATCTGGAGGGTGGTCCAGAGGAGCTGAAGGGGTTTATAGCTCCATGGGAAGTACAATGACTTCAGACACCCAGAAACCCCAAGACTCCCAGGTACTGAACCATCAACCAAGGGGTACACATGGTTTCAGCCAAAAATGTAGCAGAGGAATGCCTTGTTAGGCATCAGTGAGAGGAGTGGTCTTTGGTCAGGTAAAGGCTCAATAGAGGCCACAACAAAGGGAAACGGAAGGTTGTGGGGGAGGTGAGACTGTGTCGGGTAGAGGGGTATATACATGGAGGAAGGGGGTGGGAGGAGGGGTCGGGAATCGTTGGGAAGGGGTGCTTTTGGGAGGGGGGAAACTGTGAAAGGTCTTACCATTGGCAATGTAAATGAAGAAGATACTCAAAAAAGAGAAATGAAATACTGCATGAAAAAAGAACAAATTTCTATTTTTATTTGGAAGTCATTTATTCCTTTATCAAAATATTTTGAGGTGACACATTAAATCAGAAATCTATAAAGACATAATATGTTTCAAGGAGCATGGTAAAGGAATAAAACACTAACTTTGAGCAAATAACTAGTTCTAAATATTCTAGGTTACAAGGTTGTTTATTATGGGTCGATTCTGACACTGCTATAAAAGTATACAGGAACAAGCAATTAACTTAGTCTACTGTAGGATCTGGATACTTTCTGTTCTGTAAGGAGCTTACAGGTGCAAAAAGAGAAAAGACTGCAAAGATCATGTATTTATAGGAGAATCTAAGAACATTATTTATGTATTATAAGCATACATGCTACCACACACATAATTTTTTTTTGCTGTTGGCTGAACACACAGTAATAAGAAAGTACCAATAACAAAACACACCTATAGAATTCTCTGTAGACAGGAATACAGAATTTTTGAAAAAACAAAAATTCTAGTCCTGCAATAGAAGATACACCAGATTATGCTGGTATGGTCCAGATATTAGCAACATTGTTAGAAAATTGAACATGATGATATAGTAAAACTGGATCATAATTAAAACTGAAAAATAAGTACACGTGAGTTTGCATTAACAAAGCAACATGAAATTAGTAAATAAGAAGGATCCAAAGATTCTTTTATAGGAACCATCAGGTGGGAACTTCATCCTGATGGAAGTGAAGTACAACTTCCCTTCTGTATGGGAGGTGTTCACACAGTGCCTGCTAGGAGAAGTGGTAAGAAGTCTGTTCACAGTGGTGAAGCCTTGTGAGCAGCATCCTAATCAAGTAAATAAATTCACATCAGCAATGTGACGTTTCTGTTCCTCAGTCCTATGTACATTAAAAACTGCCCTAAAATTAAAAGTCTGTTTTATACCTAAAATGAAAGTATAGACGGTGTTCCTGGGGTGAAAATCCATAATCTTCTGTGTTTTCTCCATGGGTATGCCCACTATGCTCCAGTGGGTAGTTCCAATCCCTAGACCACAAAGAATGCCATCAGCAAACAAAAGGCAAGACAAATATACAAGAATGTGGGAAAGAGATTTTAGGAAAGAGGGAGCTGGATAAGGGATGGAAAGATGAGAAAAGGTTGAGGTGAGAGCAATCAGAATGAATTATACACACACAAATTGCCAAAGAACAAATGAAATTGCCTCCCAACCTGTTTAAAAATAAATAAAATGAGAAAATAAAGGCGATTTTCTTGGCATAGTTGGAATTTTAAGTAAATATTTAGTGGACTGACACATTCACATTCCAAAGCAAACACACACACACATTGTAAGAAGGGAGATCTCTAAAAGGTAAAGAATCATGTATTGGAGTACATGAGGTAGAAGTCTGAGATCATGGGAGAGCTTTACATACAAGTTATTTGTTTATCCATAGTTTCAAGATCAGAAGCTACATGGTTGTGGATCTTGAAATACACAGAGTCAAAGATATTTCATTGCCCTGGGGAGAAATATTCTGGTGTGTACTGGTTTCATAATAATTCTACAATCTGTTGTCATTTTCCACTGGAAGGATTCTATTTCCTTTGCCTGAGGGCAAAGCCTACTGGTCTACTTGGAATGATCTGAAAGAAGCAAAAGTGACAATAGAGGAGCAGGGTCATAAAGGAACTGAAGCTTCTGTGGCTATCCTTTTCTCCTCTGGGACAGTCTTCTTGAGCAAAAGTTAATGCCTTGTCTAGAAGTCACTCAAGTATACCAAGAAAAGCATGTCCTCTAGCCATATGAAAGAACTTCCTCAGGAGTAGCTGCAGCCTCAGAGTTGCCTCCAAAGACAAAAAGACTCATTATAACAAAGTTGACATTTTTCCTGTGCCCTTAAACATGCTAGTGTGTCTCTATCAATTAGCCACATCTTCATATATTATTTTATCTATGTAAAGGGTCTTTACATAAACACCAGTCTTGCTCTATATTTCAAGCAGACATTGAAATTATAATCCTCCTCTCTCAGCCTCCTGAGTGGCTTAGATCACAAGTCTGAACCACTAGTCCTGGACCAGTTGGCATCTTGACTTCAAACTAATAAGATACTCTAAGTCCCAGCCACATAGATGAGCCACTTCTGAGTTTCATACCCTTAGAAATTATAATACATATCATGTATTATATATTGTATGTATGCATTGTATCATATATATACATATAGTAAAATATGTTATATACTATATATACAACATATACATATAACATGCAACATATATGTGAAACATACATGTAGTTATAATAGTTATTAATTTCATGTATTTATTATTGATTTATTAATACATATTATGCATGTATAATGCTTATATGTGTGAAATATATTATATGCTATAATAATATATATTACTTTTTAAAAGACTATTTCTTGGGATGAGAAATCCAATGTAGAAAGAGATAACTGATATATGATGCTCTACACAGATGACTTGGGAACACTGAAGAGAGTAGAAGAAATGCTGTTACTGAGTCTAAACACTCCACAGCCACACAGAAATCCAAAAGCAATGTTTTACCTCCCTAAAGATAGTAGGATGAAAGATTTAATTAAATAAAATTGATCAATACATGGCTTTGGAGAAAAACTAGAGCTCACACGACTCTAGTTTTAGTATACATATCTGGATTCTATCAAAGCTTTTAACAAATATTTTTAAAATATAGATAAAAAACAGATGAGACATTGAATGGGTTACAGTGGAACAGAAATACAAAAAGGCCAACAAAGCAGGAAGCTAGGGCTCTTTACCAGCAGGCTCCTGAGTAATCAATGCTAATACTTCAAGCAGAGATTCTAACTGTAATTATCAGATCTACACCACACTTTATTTGACAGAATTGGTATTATATGATCTGAAAAGATAAAACGCAAGGTGTGGAAAAAAAAAGCAAGGTGTGTGTGGAGAAGGCGAATGAAATCTCTTTACCGAGGTTTTAGAAAGCAACTATACAAATATAAATGTGGGAAATTATTCAGTTGCCAAAGTTCATGCAGAAAAACTGATTTAATGTGAGCCAACACCAGGACATGGATTTTCTTTGGGTTAATAAAATCTGTAGAAGAAATAATAGAAAGTAGGCAGGGGGTGCAAACCCTGAAGACTCCAGCCAGCTCAACAATACCATCACCATTGGATACCTGGTTGCTTTTAACTTAAAGTAGATTCCCATTGTTGATAATACTACACAGTAATCAGCTGAGTAGAATTATATGTAATGCTACATGAAAATGCCATCTCAAATTTACTGTGCTCTTGGTGTGAGTGTGAGAATACCCTATCACACAAATCAGAAACTGGACAAAAATTTTGGAAAAGTTCATCAATATTCAAAGGATTTAGAAAGACAAGCTATGTTAATCAGTATTCCAGGGTTATAAAATACCTGTAATGATAAATCTATAAAGAACAAAAATTTGTTTCAGTTCACAATTTGGAGGTTTCAGTTGACTGCTCTTGTCCTGTGCCAAAAATTCATGATGGAATAATAGCTTGTCACTGAAATGTGAAAAAGAAAATGGAACGAGGATGAACTTTGGGACTCACAATATCTGTCAAAGGCACTTCTCTAAAGGCCAAAACTGTACTGAGACTCCATCCCTTTAAGGGTCCAGAATCTTCCGTTAACACCAACTCTACAATAAAACCTGTATTACAATATGGGCTTGCAAGGGTTATTCAATATCCAAACTATAAAATCCATGCTCTCAATTTTATACATTAGTCATCTGGGAGTTTAAAATTTCTCTTACATTTCAGTAAAACGTGGTAGGCAGTACCTTTAATGCAAGCACTGAGGAAGCTGAAAAGGAAGAATGATGATCTGGAAGTCACATAGTGAAACTCTATCTCCCCACACACAGAAAGAGTGTGAGAGAGAGACGGAGGAAGGGAGGTAGACGGGTGGGGAGGTACAGAGACAGACAGACAGGCAGGCAGGCAGGCAGACAGACAGACAGACAAGAAAAAGTGCTTTTATGCATTAGTACATATAATCAGAACCTCACAAAAACAAGGTAAGTCTTGAAACCACATGGCATGGGGTGGGTTTAGGCATTGAATTGGAGCTAGGGACCAGAGTACTGGTGTTTGTCAGAGCTCTACATGATTTCAGAATGCAGCGAAGTGGCTAAAGACTAGTCCGTGTGATTTACAAGGTTCATTTTAGTTCTGTGAATATGTAATTCTCTACCTAGATACATTTAATAATAACATAGAAGTTATTCCATGAATCCATCCATCATGTGTTACTCTTGTCCAAATGGCATCTTTAAAAGACTCCATTGCACATCTACAAATCCCAACTAGTCTCTGTTTATTAGTTTCAACTTCAAAATATCTGGTCTGAGCACTGCGCTGTCCACTGTAAACTTGAAGTAGTACCTATGCTTAAGATAAAGATGAAAAATAAGTTGGAAAATTCATAAAAGTTATTTTGCAAACTGGTCACACAGAAGGACCTAAGTAAGTGAAATCTTTTATTATTCATGCAGAAACCAGAGTTTTTTGCCTATGTAAACTACATGTTTCAATGTTGTCTAGGCAATTACAACCCACAGAAAACTGTGCTACATACCAAGTTTCATTCTAAGCAAAAATATTATTAAGAATATTCAAACTTGTTAGCTTAGCTCACAAACATGTGGTCCTTTAGAAAGAATTCTATGGACATTCTATGACATTTTCTGTAATTTTATAAGTTCAATTTTTATAAGATAATTAGGATGGCCCTTCTTATATTATTTAAAATGCTAACAACATACCAGAAAATTAACATAGAAGGTCTCGATTCTAAGAGAGTCACACATCAAATAAAGAGATAATAAAAGAATTAGACTAAATAATAATTTATAAGAACAATACCAAAATGGTCATCCACTGTTACTCCAGTTGGTACAATAGTCAGTCACTCTGTTTGTATTTTCAACAGACTCTATAATGTCTTTCCTAGTCCTCAGCCATAAATGTTCAATGCCCTTTGGCTACTGGTCTCAACAGCAAACCCTTCATTGTCGTCTGCCCTTTCTCTGAAGTCCTTTATTCTCATTCCTTTCTTCCTTTGTCCAGCACATACAGACACAGACACACACACACACACACACACACACACACACACACACACAGGGGGTTGTCTTAGGGCTTCCATTCCTGTGATAACATACCAAGGGTTTTTTTTTTAACTTCATCTCACATGCTAGGGGCATAAACCATCATGAAGTTAAATAAAAGCAGGATCTCAAGGCTGGATGCAGGAACTCATGCAGAAGTCATGGAGGAATGCTGCTTACTGGCTTGCCCTCCACAGGCTGATTAAGCTGCCTTCTTATCTAGCCCACCAGCCCAGGGGTACTACATCCCACATCATTTATCATTCAAGAGACTAATCCCCACAGGCTCATCCACAGGCCAATCTGCCAGGCACATTTTACACAACTGAGGATCCTTCTTTAAAATGAGTCTAGCCTGTGTCAAGTTGTTACAAAAACCATCTAGCACAGAGACGATGCCCAAATTCTACCTCAAGTGAGTGTCCCTAGGGCCAGTTCATGTGCACCCTGTGCCACTAACAAAACTCTATCACAGTGGTTCCCAACCTTCCTAACACCATGACACTTTAATATAGTTCCTCATATTGTAGTGATGGCCAACCATAAAATTACCTTTGTTGCTACTTCATAACTGTAATTTTGCTACTGTTATGCATCATAATGTAAATATCCACTATGCGGGATATCTGATATGTGACCTCAAAGGGGTTGTAACCCACAGATTGATTATTACTGCCCTATAGCATTGTGGTGGCCAACCATGGTTGTCAAACTGACAACTGAATCAACTAAAGCCCAAGCATCTTGGAAGCTTGTGAGGCATTTTATTTTTGATGGATCACTTGAAGTAGGAAGATCCAACCTCAATCTGAGTCACAACTTCTGGAATGTGGAAAAATATGGAACAAGGAAAGCTGCAAGCTGAAGGCCTCTGCTTTTTTGCCTGCTTGTCCACATTCTCAGTAGTAAATATACGAATCCTGCTGCTGAGGCATTCCTTCTCTGCTATTAGAGCCTACTTCTCTGGGATTCCAACATAGACTGAAGACCAGCATGTCTCTAGGCATTCTCCAGCACCAGATTTGGACTACTGAAACATTCAGTACTGTGGAATTAACTACAGGATTCTTGGCTTTTCCATCAGCAGATAGCCATTATCAAACTACCTGGATGACACCCTCTATAATAAGCCCCTTTTGACCCTGTCTTATATTTCTATATCTGTGAAGAGACACTACAACCAAGGAGACTTATATGAGTCTTACATTTTCAGAGGGTAAGACCATGACTATCACGGCAAAGGCCATAGCAGCATCAGGGATGACATCAGAGAAGTAGCTGAATGCTTATTCATGTATCTGCAAACATAAGGCTGAGAGATCTAACTGGGAACAGAATGCATTTCAAACCTCAAAGCCCACTCCCAGTGATACATCTCCTCCAACAAGGCCATACCTCCTAAACCTTTCTAAAGAATTCCAGCACTGTGGTTCAATTGGAGGTCAGCATGCAGAAGAGTGTGAATTGATCCATTCTTATCTCCATGTACTAAACTTGACTCCAAGTGGATCAAGGACCTCCATGTAAAACCAGACACACTGAAACTAATAGAAAAGAAACTGGGGAAGACCCTTGAGGACATGTGCACAGGGGAAAAGTTCCTGAACAGATCACCAACAGCTTATGCTCTAAGATCAAGAATTGACAAATGGGACCTCATAAAATTACAAAGTTTCTGTAAGGCAAAGGACACTGTTAAAAGGACAAAATGGCAACCATCAAATTGGGAAAGGATACTCACCAACCCTACATCTGATAGAGGGCTAATATCCAATATATGCAAAAAACTCAAGAAGTTAGACCCCAGGGAACCAAATAACCCTATTAAAAAATGGGGTACAGATCTAAACAAAGAATTTTCACCTGAAGAAATTCGGATGGCTGAGAGTCACCTTAAGAAACGCATGCTCCATTATGTTCATAGCAGCCTTATTTATAATAGCCAGAAGCTGGAAAGAACCCAGATGCCCCTCAAAGGAGGAATGGATACAGAAAATGTGGTATATTTACACAATGGAATACTACTCAGCAATTAGAAACAATGAATTCACAAAATTTTTAGGCAAATGGTTTGATCTGGAAAATATCATCCTAAGTGAGGTAACCCAATCACAAAAGAATACACATGGAATGTGATCTCTGATAAGTGGATATGAAATAGCCCAGAAGCCCTGAATACCCAAGGCACAAATTGCAAAACAAATGACTCCCATGAAGAAGTATGGAGAGGGTCCTGATCCTGGAAAGGATTGATCTAGCATTGGCAGGGAATATAAGGACAGAGAAAAAGGAGGGAGGTGATTGGAGAAGGGATGGAGAGAAGAAGGTTTATGGGACATATGGGGAGGGGGGATCCGGGAAAGGGGAAATCATTTGGAATGTAAACAAAGAATATAGAAAATAAAAATATTTAAAAAAAGAAGTGCTCAACATCATTAGTCATTAGGGAAATGCAAATCAAAACAACCCTGAGATTTCACCTTACACCAGTCAGAATGGCTAAGGTCAAAAACTCAGGAGACAGGAGGTATTGGCAAGGATGTGGAGAAAGAGGAACACTCCTCCACTGCTGATGGGGCTGTAAGATGGTACAGCCACTTTGGAAATCACTCTGGCGGTTCCTCAGAAAACTGGACATGACACTTCCAGAGGACCCTGCTATACCTCTCCTGGGCATATACCCAGAGGATTCCCCGGCATGCAATAAAGACACATGCTCCATTATGTTCACAGCAGCCTTATTTATAATAGCCAGAAGCTGGAAAGAACCCAGATGTCCCTCAAAGGAGGAATAGATACAGAAAATGTGGTATATTTACACAATGCAATACTACTTGGCAATTAGAAGCAATGAATTCACAAAATTTTTAGGCAAATGATTTCATCTGGAAAATATCATCCTAAGTGAGGTAACCCAATAACAAAAGAATACACATGGAATGCAATCTCTGATAAGTGGATATTAATTAGCCCTGAATACCCAAGGCACAAGTCACATAACAAATGACTCCCATGAAGAAGTATGGAGAGGGTCCTGATCCTGGAAAGGATTGATCTAGCATTGGAGGGGAATATAAGGACAGAGAAAAAGGAAGGAGGTGATTGGAGAATGGATGGAGAGAAGAAGGTTTATGGGACATATGGGGAGAGGGGATCTGGGAAAGGGGAAATCACTTGGAATATAAACAAAGAATATAGAAAATAAAAATATTAAAAAAAGAAAGATTAAAAAAAAAGAATTCCAGCACTGGAAATCAAATATTTAAATATTTGAGCATAAAACCCCCAGGGAGAAGTCATTCTCATTCAAACTAATATAATCCTGAATACAAACACAAAATATGTGTCTTAGCTTTTGCCAAGGAATGGAGGATTTGGAACTCTGAATCAATACACCAGCTACTCCAAACAGAAAGAAATACAGAAAGCTCCAGGTACAGTGAGCAGAAAGAAATACAGAAGTGGATCCTGGACTCTAGGAAGGTAATGGAGAGACAACACAATATTATAGTAAAGCATAGGTTTCTGTCCTGATGAAGATGATGGTGGTGGTGGTGGTGGTGGTAGTGGTGGTGATGATGATGTGTGTGAGTGTGTGTGGTGCATTTGTATATATCTATGAGGTTGCATGTTTATGCACACCTGTGCCTACATATACACATACATATATATGTATGGTTGTATGTGCCTCTGGAGGCCAAAGGTTGATAATAGGTTGCTTCCTTAGGTGCTCTCCATCCTACTTGAGACGGAATCTATCACTGATGATGAAGCTCACTGTTTTGCCTAGGCAGTCTGTCCTGTGAGCCCTGGAAGACTCCTGTCTGCTCTTCCTCCACTCCCCAGTGATGGTTGTAGTACACAGCTTTTATGTTCTTACTGGGTGTCTAGCATGCTTGCATGCCAAAATCTTGCTCAACAGAAGCCTCTCCCTAATTTGCTGTCCATACTTTTTAAAAGTCACTCTGTCAGCTGTCTGCAGGCTCTACTGTGAAGAGACAAAGAAAACACTTCATGTCCTCCTGTTACCAGTCTGGCCTAGACAGGATGCGCAGAGAGGATGCTGTGGGCATTTGGAGGGAAAGGAAATGAAAATTATTGACAGACTATGTGTGTGGGAGTGAGGCTTGCAGTGCGGAAGGAAGCTTGCAAGTATCATTGTTTCCACTCAGATTCACAGAGAGAGTAGTGGTCTCATTTCCTGAGATGAGAATTCTCCTCCAGCAGAGGGAGGGAGAAGTTATAAAGCTTACGCTGCATCCATAGTAACTCTGGTGTTTTCATAAAATACTCCAGGAGCATGAAAAGAGGCTGGTGAATGTGTAAAGTAATGGTTCTAAGTACAGACTCTAAACAAAAGAAGGAAACTAAGATTTGGACAATGTCAACTTATAAATGGAATTTAAAACCAAGCCACGGGTATGGGTCTTCCAGGAGGAAACTTCAGCTGCAGATATACAGGGACAAGCACAGTTTACAGGATGACAGCAAGAAATGTGGTAGCCCCAGGAAGAGAATGTGAGGAAATGCTGCAGAGTGCTTCCAGGAGTCCCAGTTTTAAGGCACTAGGTAGGTGAGCTGAGCTAGACCTGGACAATCACACTATTTTGTCACAGTTTTTAAAATCTAGCCAATCATTCATCCACATGGAGATAGCCTATTTTGACAGATTTTCACAGTATATATCTACTTTTACAATTCACCTAACTGTATTTCTTTCTCTCTAAATTGCAAGCTTATCTTCCTAACTGTTATGGGTATTCTATGGATGGTAGCAAGTTGCCCATCCTTTTGTATATCCAAGCCCTTTACCAATGATGGGTTAATATATCACAGGTCCACCCATGAATGCTATTTACATCTCCCAGGTATGTCTTGTTCTCTGAACCATGTGACTCACATTGCATTTTCTGGTGAGTCGTACCATATCCACTCATTTAACTTTTACCTTTAATGAGCTTCACATTCACACAGATTAAGCCTGTTTGAGGAATGAATTGGCCTGGGTTTTAGCTGCTATATGCAGTAGATACTACTTTTCAACTGATGTCATGTGTATCCTTGAGTAAATTTTAAGATAACTCTGAAGCCATAAAGACACAAATAGCATTGTGACCTAGTACTCACAATTGAACTATCAAAGAAAGCTGACTTTTTAAAAAAGGGAAAAAAATACCTTCAGTCAGATTAGGATCCTCCTGAGTCAATGCTCAGAAATTCCAAGGCCAAAACTATAGTTTTGAATAGACCCATAGCAGCTTTCTTCAAAGGCATATTTCTATCCAGGTCCATAGCTCTCAGTAATATAAAAACTTGTGTCATTTTCATCCATGTTCCTTGCTCCTCAGCTGATGTCTCAGGCATTAGAGAAGATTCACATAAAAGTAGCTCTGAGAATGTTTGTCCAGACAAGCCCTGTCCTGAGAAGACTTCAAACCTCAAGTGACTATATCCCTGGCCTTGAGGATGGCTGAGAGAAAAGCATATCTAAGTGAAATCTATTTAGAAGTGTGCATAGCCTTTTTCTTTTCACGATTATGCAGTGTTTGCCATCTATTGTATCCTGAAGTGTTTGTGAATAGATATTTGTTCCATGTTAGGTACCAGCTCTCTGTCCTATAGAACTGACCTTCTAATAGAGAAGAAAATAAAAGAGATAAGAAAATATACAAAGTATATTCACTGATGATACGCATCAAGGAGAAAATAAAACAAAATAGCATTGATGATAAATAGGATTGGGAACATTTTTATTGCATATACTACATGCTAGATACTTTCCTAATATTCTTCATAAATTTGCTTTTTAAACTCTCCATATGACAGTATAAGGTTGCAATTATTATGATACCTATTAAAATATAAGACAGGTGAAACAGGGAGGTAAGTCCCCTTGTCCAAGGATATTGAGTTGCAAAAGAAGAGCTCAGGCTGCAAAGGGGAAAGAAGGTAAAGACTCGGGGCCTCCTCTCATATAGCCATATTGCTTTCTATGTGTAGATTACATTGTTATGGGCTCATGCAATAGAGCAAGAGATTCTAGTTGTTTCTAAACCTTAGACTTAGCTGAAATTTTAGTGTTAGATGATTCTTTTACTCTTAGCAGCCAAGGTTTCATATCCAACATATCCCTTCCTGCTTATCTCCCACTGTCACAGTTTGAATTTAAACTGAGATTTTAAAATATGAAAAGTAACTTGAATTCTACTTTTTTTAGATTTAAAGAATCAGAAGCATAAAATTATTTGAGGGGAAAGAATCTAGAAGGGCGGTGGGATGAAAAAAATATAACTTTATTCAGATTCTGCAGAACAATGGATATTAAAAATTAAAATCTATCTACATAATACATTTACCAATGTCCTCTCTGAAATCTTTGAGTCTCACAAAGTGATGTTTAATTGAGAGATAATTATGGTGACAATGCCAATTCCACATTTCATATCTTTGCCAGAGTATTGTTGAAGCCCCACAGGGATGGAATATGAAAAGGGCAGAATGGCATTCAAGTAGTGGCAAGGGTAAGGGTAGCCCTGGAGGAGAGCCAGGCAATGTGGGAGTAACTGAGATTCACCACACTATTTCTCTAGTCACTCTGGATGTTTGATGGCTGAGGAGTGTGCTAGACATTCCTACTCACTGTGTTCTGGGGTCACATCATCATTACATTTGAAAACCTGCCCTTAGGAACAGCAGCAGTCCCTCCTGGTCCACTGAAGACCCATCAGCTACATAGACATCTCCCTCAGTCCAAACTCAAGTCCCCACCTTTTCCTGTACATGATACTGCAGATTCCCTGCCTGATATATGGGTACCTTAGGTTTGAACTTAAGTCTAAAACGTTTTGATTCCTGGAAAGAAAGGGGTGAGAGAAAGGGATATAAAAAGGTGCAATCTAACTTCTGTGGCTATGAGCATCATGACTTGAGTGACAATCCTGATGAACAGAAATGATAATCTACACTGAGTCCTTATAGCTGGCTTGTGGGAAAGAACCATGAACCTGTCACCACTCTTATTTGCTCTCAATCTTCTCATAGGCAGTATTGCCTCTGCCCCTTTGAACAGAAAAGGAAAATACTGAAGTTTGTCACCAATCTTAAGGAATTGCCACCACATGTTTAGACTGAGATAGTCGGCAAATGAACTAAACTCACTTGGTATCAAACCCAATAGAATGGAGATAAGGGTAATGCTACTCCACTTGTGCTGCTGACAGAAATAAGGAAACACCTATGAAGTATTGCAGGGTGGGTGCCATTCAGCAGGCAAGCACTGTGTGTCAGCCATTACTTTGCTAAGGGCAGACAATAGCTGGGGTAACCATAATCACATAGAGGGAGTGAGATCCTGAAAAAGCCTTTAGCAAGAGTACTAGGCAAGAAGATCTGAGGAGTAATGGGCTGAGGTAGAGATACCATCTCTATACTTAGAACGTGTAGGTTTATGCATTCCTGCTGAGAATAAATAAGGGAATACATGGGACAGATACTCAACCAGAATTAAGAACTTGGTACTTAGACTGTTGTCTTCTTATCTATAGAGGTTCTCTTGAAATGTTGTTTCATCTTGCCTCTAAGTCCCCTATCATAGCTACCTTATCCAATAACCCAGTAGTATATTTATGTGATTGACCAATGCAGCACAATTCTCTGTACTTCCATACCTGACCTTTACCTTCACATAAGCATCAGTTTTACCCACCAGTTATCACTGTAGTCCTGAAAGACATACAAATGGAGAAGAATGAAAAATACCTTGGAGCAAAAAAAAAAAAAATGTAGTGCAGTTTGATGCACTCACCTCAGCACAGTTCTGACTAGCTGAATCCTTTGTTGAGCAGCACTGAAGAGAGACTGAAGGAAATCTTCATCTATGATAAGCTTCATTTAACCTGGCAAAGTAAGTCTGGGTAGAGTGTAAGAGTTCCAGAACATTCTTTTGCTTTCTCCCGTTCCCCCTTCCAAGTCCTGAAATGAAACTGTCCTATTTGTAGAGCACCTCTATAAAAGTTTGACTGAAGTCATTTACATGAAAAGTATCTCACCCTAGGGATCCTGGGTACCACACAGCAGATGTGGATCTTTTGGAAAGAAGCCCAGTGGTGTGATGTTGTGGAAGATATTGGAAGAGTAAGCCATGTTTTAACGGAAATGCTTCCTAAAAGCCAGAAGAGAAAGTGCATATTCAGCCATCTGGGGAGCAGTAAGTGAGAGGTGAAGAGGAAATAACTCACAAGTCTAAATTTATCCTCAAATGTAATTTACTCTACCCTCATCAACTCAGTAGCTAGCAGGAAAAGTATTTTGACTTTTATATCCTTTATCCAGAAAAAAAAAGCCTCTATGCATCATTATCTTTGAGTAGGGTAGGTATGCTTCAGGAACACTGCTGAGAAAATACAAGTACTATGAAAGCAGGAAGGAGCTGATCTTCACACCTGGTCAACAAAGAGCACCTAGGTGGCTATGAACCTAGTCCAGAAGCAGGGGGTGGAGAGGCTTTCCTTAACTTTGCCTCTTAACTGACGAGGAGAGGAGAGGAGAGGAGAGGAGAGGAGAGGAGAGGAGAGGAGAGGAGAGGAGAGGAGAGGAGAGGAGAGGAGAGCGAGAGGAGAGGAGAGGGAGTGGAGAGGAGAGGAGGAGAGGAGAGGAGAGGAGAGGAGAGGGAGAGGAGAGGAGAGGAGAGGAGAGGAGAAGAGAGGAGGGGAAAGGGAAAGGAGAGGAGAGGAGAGGGAGAGGAGAGGAGAGGAAAGGAAAGGAAAGGAAAGGGAAAGGGAAAGGGAAAGGGAAAGGGAAAGGGAAAGGGAAAGGAAAGGGAATGGAAAGGAAAGGGAAAGGAAAGAAAAGGAAGGGAAAGAAAAGGAAGGGAAGGGAAAGGAAAGGGAAAGGAAAGAAAAGGAAGGGAAAGAAAAGGAAGGGAAGGGAAGGGAAGGGGGAAGGGGAAGGGGAAGGGAAGGGAAGGGAAAGGGAAGGGAAGGGAAAGGAAAGGAAAGGGAAAGAAAAGAAAAGGAAGGGAAAGAAAGGGAAGGGAAGGGAAGGGAAGGGAAAGGGAAGGGAAAGGAAAGGAAAGGGAAAGGAAAGAAAAGGAAGGGAAAGAAAGGGAGAGGAAGGGAAGGGAAAGGGCAGGGCAGGGAAGGGAAGGGAAGGGAAGGGAAGGGAAGGGAAGGGAAGGGAAGGGAAGGGAAGGGAAGGGAAGGAAAGGAAAGGAAAGGAAAGGAAAGGAAAGGAAAGGAAAGGAAAGGAAAGGAAAGGAAAAGGGAAAGGAAAGGAAAAGAAAGGAAAGGAAAAGGAAAGGAAAGGAAAAAGAAAAGAAAGGAAAGGAAAGGAAAAGAGAGGAAAGGAAAAGGAAGGAAAGGAAAAGGAAGAAAAAGAAAAGAAAATGTACATATTTGTGTAGTTACCCTGTGATTGTTTGAGGCACATATACACAGTATAATACTTAATTTGGGGTTAGCTATCTATTGCCTCAAACTTCTCTTTATAGGGGGACTTGTTGAAACTCCCATCATTCACTTTTCTGAAATATATGGTGTACTGTCATCATCATTAATCACAGCACTGTACAACAGAGCACCAAATGTTTTTGTTTCTAACCATAGCTCAGTGTCCATTGATCAACCTTTTTCCACCTGAGCTGTCCCCTCTCCGTGATGTCCAATATATCTCTACATTTTGAGGAGATTCTTATTCTTAATCTCTACGTATCAGTGCAATCACAAAGATTGGAAGTGAAAAAAGAATCAACAAAGAAAAACCTAAGCTGAGAGAAAACTAGAAATAAAGAAAATAATAACTTAAACAGGGACCTCTAAGATAAGATTTACCAACAAAATATAAGTAGAAGAGAGAAACTCAGGCATTAAAGACAAAATAGAAGAAATGGATACCTTGTTAAGAAAATATTAAATCTAAATATAACCAGACACAAAACATCCAAAATCTGGGACACAATGAAAAACCAAAATCTGTAAATAATGTAATAAAGGAAGGTGAAGAAACAAGGTCAAACACATAGAAAACAATTCCAATAAAATCATTAAAGAAAAATTTCCTAACCTAAAGAAGGAGAAGACTATCAAAGTACAAGACACTTACCGTATATAAAATAGATTTGACCAGAAAAAGAAATTCCTGTCAGTACATAATGTTAACACAAAAATGAAAATAAATAAGCAAACAGACAAACAATCTGGAAAAGGCAAGGGAAAAGGACCAAGTAATATACAAAGGCAGACCAATTAGAATTACCCTGACTTCTCAATGGAGACTTAAAATCCAGAAGCTTCTGAATGGATATCCTGCAGCTTCTAAGAGATCAATGAAGAAAATAAGACATTCTATAATAGAACACAATTTAAGATGTATATATCTACAAAAGGTACTAGAAAGAAAACAACCTAAAGAGCTTAATGATACTCAGGAAAATACAGGGAATAAATAATCTCAGACCAGAAAAATCAAAAGAGGGGAAACACACATACACACACCACCAACAAGAACAAGAACAATAATAAGAACAATGACAAAATAACAGGAATCAGTAATCACTAGTCATTGAAATATCTTAGCATCAATTATCTCCTAATAAAAAGACATGTGAAAACAGTCTCCATTCTTCCGTTGCATCTAAGACCCTTAACAACAAGGATAGCTATTAACTCAGGATAAAGGGTTGAAAAAAAGATATTTCAACCAAATACATCTAACAAACAAACTGGTGTGGCCATTTTAATATCTGACAAAATATACTTAAAAAAAATACTGCAAAAGAGACACTATATACCCATCAAAATAAAAAACCACTAACACTAAGAGAATGGGTTCGAAACAACAATCATCCTTCAAATTCATCCAAGAATCACAGCTTAACATCACAGATTAAGAGCAACTCATAATAAAAAGATGGGGAGGGCGGGGAATATTCCAAGCAAACAAACTTAAGAATGAAGCTGGAATAGCTATTATAGTATCTGGAAAACTAGACTTTAAACCAAAATTAATCATAAGAGATAGAGGATACTACATAGTCAAAGGAAAAGTGTACCAAGGGTATACTGCAATTCTGACATCTATGCATTAAGCAAAGAGGACCGAAGTTCATAAAAGAAACACTACTACAGCTTTAATCACATATTGACCCTCACATATTGATAGAGGGAGACTTTAAAATGCTTGCTGATAGATACAGCCTCCAGATAAAAAAAAAAAAATAAACAGAGAAATTCTGGACCAAATAGACATTTATAGAACATTTCATCCAAGCGCAAAAGAGTGCACCTTCTTTTCATAATCTCATACAAATTTCTCAAAAATTGATCACATACTTGGTCACAAAGCAAGTCTCAATCAATACAAGGAAATTAAAAAAATACCCTGCATCCTATCTGGCCACTACAGACTAAAACTGGAAATCAACAACAATGGAAACAGAAAACTTACAAACTCATGAGAACTGAGTGAACTAACTACTGAATAGAAAATGGGTCAAGTCAGCAATTAACCCAGTAGGAAGGCCATACAGGTGGTCTGCTACAGCCAGGGTTACAGGCCTACCAGGAGACCTGAAGCAACTCAGGAACAAAAGAGGCAGAGTCCAGACCAACAAACACCAGGGATATACAGATGGTAAAGGCAAGCACAGTACCATAAGCAACAGAAGCCAATATATGTGGGCATCATCAGAACCCAATTCTTTCACCACAGCAAACCCTGAATACCATAACATACCTGAAAATCAGGAAGCTGATATAAATTCCTATCTCATAAAAGTAATAGTCATTTAAGGAGGATATAAATAACAAACTGAAAGAAATAAAGGAAAACATAGGTAAAAGGTGAAGGAATTGAATAAAGTGGCCTAAGACCTAAAAGTGGATGTAGAAACATTTAAAAAAATTAAAAAAAAACAAAAAAAACAAATGGAAGCAAACCTGGAAATGAAAAACCTAGGAAAGAAGTCAGGAATTACAGAACAGATGTAAGTATCACCAACAGAATATAAGAGATAGAAAAAAGAAGGTGCAGAAGAAATTGATACAAATGTCAAAAAGCTCAAAATGTAAAAAATACTAATAACCTAAAGCATCCAGGAAATTCAGGACACAGTGAAAAGACCAAATCTAAGAATAATTGGAATAGAGAAGAACAAAGATTCCCAGCTCAAAGGACCTGAATATTTTGTCTTCAACAAAATCATAGAAGAAAATTTTCCCAACCTAAAGAAAGAGATGGCCATAAATGAAACCTACAGAAGGCCAAATAAATGGGACATAAAAAGATAATCCTCTTGTCGCATAATAATCAAAACATTAAACATTTTGACAATTTTAAACACGAAATGTTTTGACTATTTAAACAAAGAAAGAATATTAAAAGCTGCAAGGGAAAAGGGCCAAGTAACATACAAAGGTAGACCTGTCAGAATTACACAGATTTCTCCATAGAGACTATGAAAGCCAGAAGAGCCTGGTCAAAGGACATGCAGACTCTAAAAGAACACAAATGCCAGCCCAAGCTACCATACCCAGAAAAACTCTCAATCAACACAGATGAAGAAACCAAAATATTCCAGGACAAAACCCAATGCATACAGAATATAGCTACCAATCCAGGCCTACAGAGGATCCTAGACAGAAAACTCCAACAAAAGGAAGGTGCCTAAATGAAAGAAAGGACAAGTTATTAGAATATCATAACAACGCCAAAAAGAGAGAGCCACAAGCACATAAAGTCACCTACAAAAACAAACATATCAGGAACCAACAGTCATCTGACTCTAATATCACTCAATATTAATGGACTCAACTAACCTATAAAAAGTCATAAGCTAACGGACTGGATAGGCTAACAGGATTCAGCATTTTGCTACATACTAGAAACAAACCTCAATAATAAAGACAGACACTATCTCAGAGTAAAAGAATACAAAAATGTCTTCTAAGCAAATGACCCTAGGAAACAATCAGGAGTTGCCATACTAAAAGAAATAGACTTTCAACCAAACGTTATCAAGCTTTATGAAGAAGTACACTTCATATAAATCAACAGGAAAATCCACCAAGAGAAAGTCTCAGTTCTGAAAATCTATACCCCAAATGCAAGAGCACACACATTTATAAAGGAAACTTTACTAAAGCTCAAAACACACATTGATCCCCATACAATAAGAGTGGGAGACTTCAATACCCCATTCTCACCAAAGGACATATTGAAACAGAAACTAAACAGAGATACAGAGAAACTAAGAGAGGTCATGAACCAAATGGATTTAACAGGTATCTACAGAACATTTTACCCTAAAACAAAAAAATATATCTTCAAAACAAAAGAATACATCTTCTTCTCAGCACCTCATGGTACCCTCTCCAAGATCGACCATATAGCTGGTCACAAAACAACCCTCAACCAATACAAGAAGATTGAAATAATCCCATGCATACTATCAGATTACTGTGGCCTAAGGCTGGTCTTCAATAACAGCAAAAACTACAGAAAGCCCACATACATGTGGAAACTGAACAACTCTCTACTCAATGATAACCTGATCAGGGAAGAAATAAAGAAAGAAATTAAAGACTTCCTGGAATTTAATGAAAATGTTGACATATCATACCCAAACTGATGGGACTAAGAGGAAAGTTCATATCACGTAGTGCCCAGGTTAAGAAATTGGAGAGATTTTACACTAACAACTTAACAACACACCTGAGAGCTCTAGAACACAAAGAAGTAAACTCACCAAAGAGGAGTAGAAAGCAGGAAATAGTCAAGTTCAGGGTCAAAATCGACCAAATATAAATGAAGAAAACAATACAAAGAATCAACAAAACCGGAAGCTGCATCTTTTATAGAATCGACAAGATAAACACCTAGCCAAACTAAATAAACATCTGAGAGGCAGTATCCAAATTAAAATCAGAAATGAAAAGGGAGACAATAACAACAGAAACAGGAAATTCAAAATATCACCAGATCCTACTATAAAAGCCTATACTTGACAAAACTAGAAAATCTTGATGAAATGGATGGGTTTCACACCAAAGATAAATCAAGAGCAGATAAACTATGTAAACAGGCACATATTGCACAAAGGAAATAAAAGAAGTCACTAAAATCCTCCCAACCAAAGAAAGCCCAGGGCCAGATGGATTTAGTGCAGAATTCTATCAGACCTTCAAAGAAGACCTGATACCAATTTTTCTCAAACTATTCCATAAAATAGAAAAAGAAGGATCACTACCTAACTTGTTCTAAAAAGCCATAATTACTCTGAAACCTAAGCCACACAAAGACTCAACCAAAAAAGAGAACTTTAAACCAATCTCACTTATAAATATCAATGCAAAAATACTTAATAAAATTCTTGCAAACTAAATCCAAAAACACATCAAAACCATCATTCAACATGACCAACTAGGCTTCATCCCAGGGATGCAAGATTGGTTTAATATATGAAAATCCACTAATGCTATCCACTCCAGGTGTTGAAGAGGATGTGGAGAAAGAAGAACACTCCTTCACTGCTGGTGGGATTGTAAGATGGTACAACCACTATGGAAATCAGTCTGGCGGTTCCTAAGAAAACTGGACATGACACTTCTGGAGGACCCTGCTATATCTCTCCTGGGCATATATCCAGAGGATTCCCTAGCATGTAGTAAGGACATATGCTCCACTATGTTCATAGCAGCCTTATTTATAATAGCCAGAAGCTGGAAAGAACCCAGATATCCCTCAATGGAGGAATGGATACAGAAAATGTGGTATATATACACAATGGAGTACTATTCGGCAATTAAAAACAACAAATTCATGATTTTTTTTTAGACAAATGGTTGGAACTGGAAAATACCATCCTAAGTGAGGTAACGCAATCACAAAAAAATACACATGGAATGCATTGATAAGTGGATATTAATTAGCCCTGAAACTCTGAATATTGAAGATACAATTAGCATATGAGATGATTCCCATGAAGAAGGAAGAAGAGGGCCCTAATCATGGAAAGGCTGGATCCAGCATTGTAGGGGAGTACCAGGACAGAGAAAAGGGAGGGGGAAAGATAGGAGAATGGATGGAGAGAAAGAGGATTTATGGGACATATGGGGAGGGGGGAATTGGGAAAGGGGAAAGCTTTTGGATTGTAAGAAAAAGAATATATATATATATATGAACTTCTGGGCCATTTTCTCTCTGGTCACCTAGCAGGCAGGTACAGCCAAGAGGCAGGGACAGGGACCAGGAGCAGGAGAACAGCTGGGTCCATCTGGGCTCTGTCTGCACCCAGGGGCTAAGCAGCTCCACAGTCCTCTGTGCACCAATCCTGTCAGGGGAGTACCACTCTACAGGGAGTGAGTTGACTGGCTGCATTGGAGTCAGGCCACCTCTGTGTTCTCTCCAGTGACTGAGTAGGCATGTACAGCCAGAAACCAGGGAATACAGGAGTGGCAGAGCAGCTGGGACAGAGTCAGTCCAGGCTCCACTTGCACCCAGGAGCTAGGCAGTGCCACAGCACTCTGTACCAGGGAAAAGTTGGTCACCCAGGGTTACTAAGACAGACTTACAGACCCACAATAGGGACAAGCAACTGCCAGAGAAAGCAGGACCAACTAACACCAGAGCTAACCTGATGGCAAAAGGCAAATGTGGGAACGTTGCAAACAGAAATCAAGACAAGGCATCATCTGAACCCAATTCTCTCACAACAGCAAGTCCTGGATACTCCAACACACCAGAAAAGCACGATTTGGTTTTAAAATCACAGCTCATGATTCTGATAGAGGGCTTCAAGAAGGACATAAATAACTCACTTGAAGAAATGTAGGAGACACATGTAAACAGGGAGAAGCTCTTAAAGAACTACAGGAAAGCACAAAAAAAAAAAAAAACAGGTGAGGTAATTGAATAAAACCATCCAGGGTCTAAAAATAGAGGTAAAAACCAATAAAGAAATCACAAAGGGAAACAACTTTGGACATAGAAAACCTAGGAAAGAAGTCATGAAGTCATGGATGCAACAACATCAGAATACAAGAGATTGAAGAGAGAATCTTTATCTATGCAGATGATACCATATAAAGTTCTGAGGTCTTCTTGGATTTCTTTCTTCAGAGACTTGAAGAGTTCTTTTCATACAGATCTTTCAGTTGTTTGGTAAAGTCACACCAAGACACTTTATATGTAGCTATTTTAAAATGTGTCATTTCCATAATTTCTTTCTCAGCCTGTTTATCCTTTGAGTATAGGAAGGCAACTGATTTGCTTGAGTTGATTTTATAACCTGCCAGTTTGCTGAAGTTGTTTCTCAGCTATAGAATTTCTCTAGTGGATTTTTTTGGGGTCACTTAAGTATACTATCATATCATCTGCAAATAGTGATAATTTGACTTCTTCCATTCTAATTTGTATATCTTTGACTTCCTTTTGTTGTCTAATTGGTCTAGGTAGAACTTCCCTGAGATTTTTGCCGCACACCAGTCAGAATGGGTAAGATCAAAACCTTAAGAGACAGCAGGTGCTGGCAAGGATGTGGAGAAAAAAGAACTCTCCTTCACTGCTGGTAGGATTGCAAGCTGATATAACCACTCTGGAAATCAGTCTGGTGGTTCCTCAGAAAGCTGGGAGTGATACTACTGGATAATACTGTTGTACCACTCCTGGGCATATACCCACAGGATTCTCCAGCATGTAATAAGGACACATGCTCCACTATGTTCATAGCAGCCTTATTTATAATAGCCAGAAGCCGGAAAGAACCCAGATGTCCCTCAACGGAAGAATGAATACAGAAAATGTGGTATATTTACACAATGGAATAGTACTCAGCTATTAAAAACAATGAATTCGGAAATTCTTAGGCAAATGGGTGGAGCTAGAAAATATCATCCTAAGTGAGGCAGCCCAATCACAAAAGAACACACATGGTACGAACTCACTGATAAGTGGATATCAACCCAGAAGCTCAGAATACCCAAGACGCAATTCACATATCAAATGATGCTCAAGAAGAAGAAAGGAGAGACCCCTGGTCCTGCAGCAGTGTAGGGGAATACCAGGACAGGGAAGCAGGAGGAGGTTGATTGGGGAACAGGGGGAGGGAAGAGGGCTTATGGGACTTTCGGGGAGGGGGGAACCAGGAAAGGGGAAATCATTTGAAATGTAAATAAAGAATATATCTAATAAAAAAAGTTGAATTACTGACTCAAAAATGATCATTTTAATAGCTTAGGTAATAATATTGCTAAGGATATTTTTGATATGCCCATTTAGCCTCATAGTATTTATAAGAATTGCTACTTCATTTTTTCCTAATGATGTTAATTGTCATCTTAGAATCAATATTTCTGTTGCAATGAAGTACTAATTAATTGTAGTGTTTATTTACTATTAGTTTAGAATTTTTAAATTGTAATTCTATTTGTTATTATATTTAAGGTAATTATAGGTATAATTATCTATTCATTACACTGTGGAATTTTCTGAAGTATTATTTCCTTTCTTATTTTCAGCTACTAATGTATAAAAATAAAACTCATAAATGCATAACTTTTTCAAACCAAAAAAAGGATAAAACCCCACATAATCATCTCATTAGATAAAGAAAATGCCATTGACAAAATCCAAAATCCTTCTATGATATAAGACCTGGAGAAAGTAAGAATTCAAAGGAAGTACCAAAACATAACAATGCTTATTTATAGCAATTCCATAACCAACAACAACTTAAATGGAGAGTGACTCAAACCAATTCCATTGAAATCAGAAACAAGACTCTCTATATACCTATTTAGTATACTACTTGCAGTCTTTTTCCCCTTTTTTATTAGATATTTTACATTTCTTTATTTTGCATTTCTTTATTTACATTTCAAATATTATCCCCTTTCCACATTTCCTCTCCAAAAACCCTCATTCCCATCCCCTCTCCCCCTGGTTCCTAACCTACCCACTCCTTCTTCCCTGAACTGACATTCTTCAACACTGGGGCAATGAACATTCACAGGTCCAAGGGTCTCCCCTCTCATTGATGTCCGACCAGGCCATCCTCTGCTACCCATGTGGCTGGAGCCATTGGAGTATTGGTATTAGGTCTTCTTTTTGGTCATTACAAGCAGACAAAGCTTCAGTGAGATAGATGGAGTTTGACTGGATGTACATGAAAGATTTGACTGGCAGAAATGAAAATTTCATTCCCACCTGTTTATGTTGCTATATCTTCCTGGTGACAGCAGAGCACACTTAGTCATTCGGTCATTTGGTGTCATGTTGTATATGAGGATCAGATGCTGGTCTATACATGGGCATTCAAGAAGTGGAGGAAGCAGCTCTAAGGCCTCATGAAGTCAAGTCTAACAGGGTAAGAGATGCTCAAGTCAACACACTAATAATTAAATAAAAAGGACTGTGTGAAACAATTGTTCTAAAGAAGAACAACAGATCGGAGGAAAGAGAAACTAGAGTGTGCACAAAGGGGATATTTTAAGTTGGTCATCAGATGACTTTTCCCAAAAATTCCCATGAAGGATTAGTAGTAACCAGGCAGATCTAATATATAAAAAACAATATTTGTAGAGACTGCATATGGAAAAAGCCAAAATCTAGTGTTGGAGCCAGGAATAAAGAAATATTTGCTCCAGAACAGGAAATGAACAGCGTGAAGCTTGTATACAAAGGACAAATTGACTCAACATGCAGTGGAACCCAAGTAAGATTTTGCTCAATGAAATATTATCTAACTTCATTATATGAGGAAACTATACACAACTAACGTTAAAGTGTGGTTTGGGGACACTTTGTAGAGAAACCTTCAATAGCAGTCCAGGAAATTTAAATTTAACTCACTATGTTGCAGAAAATTCTCAATGACTTTACATTTTAACAGAGCATTTTTTTCTAGATTTATTATATAATACATCTTATAAAATAATCCAAAAACAAATACTCCAAAAAAAGAAAAACATATGTATGCAAAATCAAATATCCATGAAAGACAAATGTCCACAAAGCCTGTCTCTGCTACTCAATGGATCTTGTGCCACCTTCTCAGTCACCAGCACAAAGTGTCAAGCTCCACAGTCCATGGTCCTCTCAATATCTAGCATCAAGTCATCCATTATTAGCTTCTTTTATTATTAGCTATAGTCTAACTGTCTAGTGGTGACTTGAAGATACCTGCATGATAAAGGCTAGACTCTAATCTCAAGCAATTCAGGCTAGACTGAGATTTCTCAAAGAACTTACATGGTTTCCCCCTGGCTTACCTAAATCAGAATTTGAAAGCTGCATAGATAGAGCTCCTCCAAACAGCCAAGACAAAAGAACAAACCATTTCTACCTGGAGCAGGAAACAGATATTGAAGCAAACAGAAACACTGCACTCCTTGGAAGAAAGCCAGCTAGGGAGACATGGTATGACTAGAAGTTAAAGTGACCTTACCACAGTTCCTCAGGTCTAACCTAAAACTACACGAACAAGCAGATCAATTTGCTGAAGGGATATTCCTGGAAGGACTGGAAAACAAAATTTGGACACAAGCGTTTACAGAAGCATGATTCAATTTGTCCAAAGGGTAAAATGGTACTAGTAGTCAAACATAGTAAAGAAATAAAGTACATCTGCATAATGGAATATTATTCAGCTATAAAATGAATCACAAATGTGTGCCTCAGCATGGGTAAACATTTGAAAGCATTGTGTTAAGATGCCAAACCACATGCTATAAAGGCCAGTTTATATGAAATGTCCAGAATTAGCAAATCCATACACACAAAAATCAGAAATTAAAGTTGTCATTGCCTAAGGGGTCATTATAGTCTAAGAAATGAAAGGGAGCTGGGCAGTGGTGGTGGCACACACTTTTAACCCCAGCATGTGGGAGGCAGAGGCAGGTGGATTTTTGAGTTCAAAGCCAGCCTGGTCTACAGAGTGAGTTCCAGGACAGCCAGGGCTACACCCTTTCTGGAAAAAAACCAAACCAAACAAACAAACAAGCAAAAAACCAAAAAAAAAAAAAGGTTTTAATACAGCTTATCAGAGAGGTCATAGCAGAGAAAAATAGCTCAGCTAATGGCAGAAGAGGAGAAAGGGGCCAGAAGAATGAAGAGAGAGGATAGGGAACAGGAGGATGGGGGAGAAACAGAAAGAAGAAGGAGGAGGAAGAAGAGGAGGAAGAGGAGAAGAAGGAGAAGGAGAAGGAGAAGGAGGAGAAAAAAAGGAGAAATGTGGTCCTGGGCTTCATCCTCTCCCTGTCTTATTCTGTCTGGGCTCAGGCCTATGGGGTGGTAGTGATTACACTCATGGGATATTCTCCCTGGAAATGTGCTCACAAACACACTCAAAGGTAAACCCCTTTCAATTTCTTAAAGTTGTTCTAACCAACTACAAGTGGAAAGAGAAATGATCCTTAGGGTTTTACTGCTATGAACAGATATCATGATGAAAGCAACTCTTTAAAGGACAATATTTAATTGGGGTTGGCTTACAGGTTCAAAGGTTCAGTCCATAATCATCAAAGTGGGAGCATGGCAGCATCCAGGCAGGCATGGTGCAGGAGAAGCTAAGAGTTCTACATCTTCATCTGAAAGCTGCTAGGTGAATACTGACTTCCAGGCATCTAAGATAAGGGTATTAAAACCCACACCCACAATGCCACACCTATTCCAATGAGGACATAACTACTCCAACAAGACCACACCTCCTAATAGTGCCATCCCCTGGGCCAAGCATAAACAAACCATCACAGAATGCACCCCCCCCCCAAAAAAAGGAAAGGAAAGGAAAAAATCTAAGTATTTTCTTAGATTTCATTAAAAGATTCAGTCCCTTAGTCTCAGGGCCTCCTGAGGGCTGGAGGTCATGAACAGTGAATGCAGGAATTCATGACAAAGGAACCCCAATTCTCTACAAATTATGAAAGATGAGCGTTTTAAATGTTGTCTCATTTTGTGATTTAGTTGACACATTATTCCGAACTAGCATCAAAATTTGGCCCAGAGTTTATAGGATTGCTGTGGAAAAGAAGTCTTACTGTCAGAAAGCCATGATCTTGCCTGTTAGGGTTTTGCAGTAGAAGTAATGGTACCTTGGCATATTGGAGCCAAGGAATGCCACAAAGTCATGTCATGCAACAGCTCTCACTTTATTGGGGATTAGGGAGAGGTATACAGAAGCTGCCTCTGAGTAAGGATGGAGAAGAAAAAGAAGGTGGTCTATGAAATATGAAGACATTAGTATTTTATAAAAAGTTGTAGTGCATGTGCATAAGGAGAATATGCTAGTTGTAGCTACAGTGAAAATGTGCTGCATTTTGGCTCTGGTGATGTGACTAGTGTTGCTGGGATACTGAAGGTGAGTTGGAGGCTGGGTTCTCCAACACTGCCATTTTTGGTGGAGTCATATTTATCTCTTTATCTGGCTGATCTCTTCTAGTTGTATTTTGAATAGTTTTGTGTGTTTTTACTGAAAACCAACTCGAATATGTAATGGGAACATTGAAGACAAAAGAAATTAAATTAATACCAGTGGAAAGAACTGAACTGGAAACATACCATTCAGATACACATTGATGGGATGGATGGGTATGGAAAGCAAGCAGACATCAAAATAAAGTTCTATTACAGATACCATTGAGAGTATACCAGACCCAGTTAAAAGACAAAAGTAAGGGTGAGTTGCTGTGGAAATGCTTCATTTCCAATCCCCAGGTAATTTGATGGCCATTTTCTATTACCTCCATAGTATCTGCAAAAACAGATACAAGAACATGATAGATTGCATAATTATACAAAACTCTAGGCCTGTGTCTAACTTATAGGTATCATAAGGTACTTAGGATGCTACATTTGGCCTAATGTGATGGCATGCACTTGTAATCCAGCACTGGGAAGGGTGAAACAAAAGAATCTTAAGGAATAAGTCAGCTTCGACTACTAGCAAGACTCTCTCAAAAATAAGAACAGCAAAAGATACTGCTAGTCTGTTCAAAGGAGAAAAATTGGGTAGAAACATGACCATTACTATTGCAGCTGATGGAGAGGTAGATTGCTTTTCCAGCCTCCTGGTAGAGACAGACAGATTCTTCTCTCCCACATCATTAGAGTGATAGCATTCGTTGGAATCTCACAGAAAGTATCATCCTGTGTGGGCGAGATTGACTGGCTGTGTCCTATCAACTTCTTACCAGAAAACATCAGTACAGAGTATCCTGTGTCCCCACCACTCTGCCTTTATACAAGTATACACCTGTATGTCCTTCACTCATTTCTTCAGTGTCACCATTGTAGAGAGTAGCATCTTGCATTTTCTTTTTTTATTAATTCTCTTTCCTTTTTTTGATATTTTTTTATTTACATTTCAAATGATTTCTCCTTTTCTGGGTCCCCACTCCCCGCAAGTCCCATAAGCCCTCTTCCCTCCTCCTGTTCTTCTTCTTAAACTGCCAATCTCCCTGCAGCTTCCTTACCCCCTTGTCTTTCCTAGTGCTTTGTTTCCTGGTGTCTAGCCATGTTTAAAACAATAAGATCATATTGATCTTACCAACTGCCAATTAGTACCATTAGAACATGAGCCCCATGGAATCAACCTGCTCAGTAATAAATACAAAACTCTGAACTCAGATGATGGCAAGCCAAAAGAGAGTCTTGAAATCCTGTGGAAGAAACTACTTTTCAACAAGCAAACTCTATTTTCAAATACTTAACAAAACAAGTTCATCATTGTCCTGGGTTTGTGATATAGATAGAGCACTCAGATTTGTTCTTAAGCCTCCTTCACCAGAGTTCACAATCATTGCAATGCAGTACAGACTGCACATTGGATCATCTTGAAAGATTTAAGGCTGATGCCCAGCTATGGGAGTTAGAAACTGGCTACAGGGTGGAGTTTGTTAATCTGCTCTGAAGATTAACCAGGCAAGGCCTGTGCCAGTGTTGTTTACAGATCTGCAGCTCTTGGCCTTTCCACTATATTATATTGCCAAAACATAGAACACAGGTTCTTCAAAGTCTAACACTCATCTACAGAGAATGCTCAGGGTAGTGCTGCTCAGCAGCTCACAGACAGCTGCCAAGTGCAAACACTTTATGGTAACTGCCGCGACCCCCCTTGTCCAGCAAGAGATAATGAGACACCAGGGAGTTTTCTTCCTCCAAGCAGTTTATTCGGGACCTTGAACAAAGCTTCTTTTTCCTCCGGGGAGTGCCCACCAACCCTTTTTATGCTGTCCCAAGATCAAATCAGGTTAAGCCCCGTGGGACCTGCTGATAGGCTGTCTCTATGCGGAAGGGGCAAGAAGCAGCAGGCTTTCTAAATACTCAGGGACCTTCTGGCAGCGAGGGGACAGAAGGCAGAAACTTTAAGGTGCAGCACTTAGCAGCTTCCTACAGGGAACAAAGCTGTTTGCTTAAACTGGGAATGATGATGCAAGCCTTTAAAGTCAGAAGTCAAGAAACAGAGGCAGGCAGACCTGCCTGATTTCCATAGTGTGTTTCAAGACAGTTAAAGCTACAAAATGAGACCATATTTCCCAAAATCCCCTTACTTCAGGAAGGGTCACTGGACGGACCATGAGCTTAAATAGTTGGGGAATAGGAAACAGAATTTTTGAAAAGAGATGGTCAATGTGGCTTTTTTTTAAACCAGGCCAGAAACCTGAAGCTCAAAAGAAAGACATTCTTGCCACAGAGGAGAGACTTATGATGATGCCTTCTCCCATGAAAGAAAGCTTTGAGCATTACAGTCTAGTCATGGAAACTATTCACAACAATTATACCCCTCATAGAACTAGTGGAGGATAAATGTGGTTATTAGTGTAAGGAGTTTAAAATATGAACAGACCCTAGTAGCTACCATTATTCCAAGCAATGATAAGATGTGAACAGGACCCCACAGGACTGCTAAATCTTTGTAGTCCCCCATGTACTTCTCCTGTGGTCAGATCAAAACATGCCAAGCACACAAAGGAAAGCCCGTTCCTCTTCCAATCAGCCTTGGAGCTAAAGCAAGCACCTGTCATGACATGGAACAGTGAGCCCAGGCTAAAGATGTCCCTCCAGAAGCCTGTACATTCCGCTTCACAGCAACCTCATAAGTTACCAGAATTTGTTACAACTTCCTGCATAGAGAGGCAGAGCCCACCATATACAGAAACAGAGTTGGTGCTATTTTCAGATATCCAACGAGACCCATATGGCCTATACTATTGATTCACAGACTGTCTTACAGGGTTGAGGCAGACCTGGGCACAATCACAAGTAGTCCTAACCCTGGGCTTGAGGAATCCTTAGGTCAGGGTGGGGTAATTTGTACCATGTATGTCCTTTGTTACCTCTACTTCAACAGAGATAGTTAAGGGTCCCCTGCAACTGGCCTCTTACCTGCCCCAGTTCTAATAAATGCCTGAAGTTGTACAGAGGACAAATGATCAAATAAAAATTTCATCAAATTATAATAGCTCCTAAAATAAATTCTGCCTGACTTTATCATGAATGCTGATAGAAGGATACACAATGTGAAAGCAAGCCATGCTATACCTAAAACTGAAAGAATTTTCACCACTGTCAGAGTCACATGTATAAACCATCTCCAAGGGACATTAAGCAAAATTATTTGAGGGGGATAACTTGATGATTTATTACTAGTTATTGAGCCTTGAGTCCAATTTCTAGTTGTCATAGGCTACAGTTCCACAGCCCTACAAAACTCATGAATCTGTACATTCACCAGCTATCATTTTGTTGTTGTTATAAAATGACAAACGCTCATCTATAAACTTAAAATGTAACAGTGAGCATAATAAGATGAATCTATTCAGAAAGAGGCATTGCTGATATAAACTCTGTCACTGGCACAAACTATGACTGTCAACCTTGGGACCCAGCATTCTTGGACTTGGGGATGAATCAACTTGAGAACGTTAAGTAGGTCAACAGAGAGTGAAGTATTTCAACCAAAATGAAGAACAAATATGAACTCTAAGCATAAGCAAGCAAATGTATACTCACATGAAGACACTGGTCTCAGGCCATGATGCTGGGGTCTGTGGGGAGTGCAAAACAAAACTTGGATATTCACTGGAAGGCAGCAGAAGCATCTGATATATCTGTAGAGTCATGGGACCAATGACATAGCTGTTATGAATAAAAAATATCAAAATATCATTCCTGTCCAACATAACAATCAAGAAAGGTCCTGATGACAGCAAAAACAAAAAAATGGGTGCTGCTAAAAAGAAAAATGTCAGAAAAATTCAAGACTATAATTAACAAGGGGACAATCCAGTGAAATTATATAACAGTTGTAAATGTATGGGCAACTACCATTAGAATTCCCCATGTCACCAAAAAAACCCACAAATAGACATGAAAGAATGATTAGGTTCTTAATAGTGGGTTACTTAAGTGACTCTCATAATTATGTAGGTCATTTAGATAAAAATCAATAAACTGCAGATTTGTCTATACCAAATATCAAATCAACTTCACAGATATGCAAAGACTATTCCAAATATATTGTTCTGAGAAGGCCATGAAGTGTCTTTAAAATTTATCACACTAAGAGCCATAAGCCAAGTCTTAACAAATACAAAATAATTAAAATGTCATAACGATGCACTCCACTACATAAACAAACTCAAAGGAAAAAACCATATGATTATTTCATTAGATGCTGAAAAAGCATTTGACAAAATTTAGCATCCTTTCATGCTAAAAGTCTTGGAAAGAACAGGAATTCAAGGCTCATACCTAAACATAGTTAAAGTAATATACAGCAAACCGATAGCCAACATCAAACTAAATGGGGAGAAACTTGAAGCAATCCCACTAAAATCAGGGACTAGACAAGGCTGCCCTCTCTCTCCATATCTTTTCAATATAGTACTTGAAGTTCTAGCTAGAGCAATTAGACAACATAAGGAGGTCAAAGGGATACAAATTGGAAAGGAAGAAGTAAAATTATCACTATTTGCAGATGACATGATAGTATACTTAAGTGACCCAAAAAAAAAACTCCACCAGAGAACTCCTACAGAAGACAAACAACTTCAGCAAACTGGCAGGTTATAAAATCAACTCAAGCAAATCAGTTGCCTTCCTATACTCAAAGGATAAGCAGGCTGAGAAAGAAGTTAGGGAAATGACACCCTTCACAATAGCCACAAACAATATAAAGTATCTTGGTGTCACTCTAACCAAACAAGTGAAAGATCTTTACAACAAGAAGTTCAGGTCTCTGAAGAAGGAAATCAAAGACCTCAGAAAATGGAAAAATCTGCCATGCTTGTGGTTTGGTAGGATTAATATAGTTAAAATGGCCATCTTGCCAAAAGCTATATACAGATTCAATGCAATCCCCATCAAAATCCCAACTCAGTTCTTCACAGAGTTAGAAAAAGCAATTCTCAAATTTATCTGGAATAACAAAAAACCCAGGATAGCTAAAACTATTCTCAACAATAAAAGAAATTCTGGGGCAATCAGTATCCCAGAGGTCAAGCAATACTACAGAGCAATAGTGTTAAAAACTGCATGGTATTGGCAAAGGGACAGGCAAGTGGACCAATGGAATAGAATGGAAGACCCAGAAATGAATCCATACACCTATGATCACTTGTTCTTCAACAAAGGAGCCAAAAACATCCAGTGGAAAAAAAGATAGCCTTTTCAACAAATGGTGCTGGTTCAACTCGGGGTCAGCATGCAGGAGAATGCGAATTGATCCATTCTTATCTCCTTGTACTAAGCTCAACTCCAAGTGGATCAAGGACCTCCACATAAAACCAGACACACTGAAACTAATAGAAAAGAAACTGGGGAAAACCCTTGAGGACATAGGCACAGGGGAAAAGTTCCTGAACAGAACACCAATAGCTTATGCTCTAAGATCAAGAATTGACAAATGGGATCTCATAAAATTACAAAGTTTCTGTAAGGCAAAGAAAGGACACTGTCAAAAGGACAAAATGGCAACCAACAAATGGGGAAAAGATTTTCACCATCCCCACATCCTATAGAGGGCTAATATCCAATATGTACAAAGAACTCAAGAAGTTAGACCCAGGGAACCAAATAACCCTATTTAAAAATGGGGTACAGACCTAAACAAAGAATTTTCACCTGAAGAAATTCGGATGGCCGAGAAGCACCTTAAGAAATGCTCAACATCATTAGCCATTAGGGAAATGCAAATCAAAACAACTCTGAGATTTCACCCCACACCAGTCAGAATGGCTAAGGTTAAAAACTCAGGAGACAGCAGGTGTTGGAGAGGATGTGGAGAAAGAAGAACACTCCTTCACTGCTGGTGGGATTGTAAGATGGTACAACCACTATGGAAATCAGTCTGGCGGTTCCTAAGAAAACTGGACATGACACTTCTGGAGGACCCTGCTATACCTCCCCTGGGAATATACCCAGAGGATTCCCCAGCATGCAATAAGGACACATGCTCCATTATGTTCATAGCAGCCTTATTTATAATAGCCAGAAGCTTGAAAGAACCCATATATCCCTCAATGGAGGAATGGATACAGAAAATGTGGTATATATACACAATGGAGTACTATTCAGCAATTAAAAACAATGAATTCGTGAATTTTTTAGGCAAATGGATGGTACTGGAAAATATCATCCTAAGTGAGGTAAAGCAATCACAAAAGAATACACATGGAATGCAATCATTGATAAGTGGATATTAATTAGCCCTGAAGCTCTGAATACTGAAGATACAATTAGCATATCAAATGATTCCCATGAAGAAGGAAGAAGAGGGCTCTAATCCTGGAAAGGCTTGATCCAGCATTGTAGGGGAGTACCAGGACAAAGAAAAGGGAGGGGGAAAGATAGGAGAATGGATGAAGAGAAGAGGACTTATGGGACATATCGGGGGGAGGGGGACTGGGAAAGGGGAAAGCTTTTAGAATGTAAACAAAGAATACAGAAAATAAATAAATAAATAAATAAATAAATAAATAAAAATTGTCATACCTTACCAAAGCATGGCAGAATAAAATTGGAAATTAATAGAAGACAAAAATAAACAAATATGGGGCTAGTGAGATGCGTAGGTAGTTAAGAGCACTGACTGCTCTTCTAGAGGTCCTGAGTTTAATTCCCAGCCACCACATGGTAACTCACAGCCATTTGTAATGGGATCTGATTCCCTCTTCTGGTGTGTCTGAAGACAGCAACCGTGTACTCACAGAAAATAAATAAATAAATAGGTCTTCATACACACACATACACACACACACACACACACACACAAATACTACAAAGAATTGAATATTGAACAGCAAACATTTGAACTAACACTGAAGAAATCAGGGTGGAAGATATACAACCCTTAGAATAAAATAAATATGAAAGCCCAACTTTTGGGAAAACATTTGGGATACAGTAGTAGCTTCTAAAGTGAAAGTTTATATCTATAAATACCCACTATTTTTGGTAAAAGTCAAAATGGTAACACAAATAGAATGTAATGGTGCACCTAAAGGGTTTATGGAATGATAACAAGCCAAACTACAAAGATGGAAAGAAATGAAGGTAAGGGTAGAAATTAAGAAAATTCTTCAGTGGTCAATCTCTGTTGTCAATTTGATGCAATCTAGAATCACTGTGGAGATGAGTCTCCCTGTATGTTTGCAGAGGATTGGATTAATTAACATGAAAAGAGTTGTCCAAAGTAAGTCACATCATTCCCTAATCTTAGATTGTGGACTACAAAAATAAAAGATGGGTGAGCACTAGTGTCCACTGTGCTCTGCTTCCTGAGTATGGAAGCAATGAGAGCAGCAGCTCACACTCCTACCACTTTTGACTTCACAATATGATAGACCCTTGAGCCATAATGCCTTTATCCTTTAGATTGCTTTTGTCAAGGTATTTGATCATAGCAAGGCACTGGGAAAAGAAACTAAGACAATGACTAAAGGCAGAATATAAAGAACCAGTGAAACCAACATTTTGGAATTTCGAAAAACAAAAACAAAAACAAAAACAAAATCTTATATTAGCTAACCAAAAGAAAAAGGTGAAACCAAAATAAATAAACATTAGAGGTGGAAGTGCAGGCATTCCACTGGAAACTTATAAAACACAAAAGATCATTAGGGAAGAATTGGAAAACTAAAGATTTCAAAATCTGAAAATCAAGGGAAATGTGGATGTTAATAGGCACATCCGACATGTGTGAACCAGCATATACAAAAATCAATTCAAATGAGGTAAAAAGGCTTTAATCTAAGAAACAAAGCTCTGAAACTGCTAGACAAAAATAAGAGCTAATACTTAATGTGGACCCTTACCATGCAACAAGATTGAAACAGTAAAGAGTGGAGCAGAGACTGAAGTAAAAGCCATCCAGAGACTACCCCACCTGGGGATCCATCCCATGATTAGACACCAAACCCAGACAGTATCACAGATGCCAAGAAGTGCTTGCTGACAAGAGCCTGATACAGCTGTCACCTGAGAGATCTTGACCAATACAGATGCAGATGCTCACAGCCAACCATCCAGATTGATCACAGGGATCATTAGACTGAGCACAGAAACCCCAATGGAGTGAGGGGAAGGACTGAAGGAATTGAAGGGTCCTTATCGGGCATCAATGGGAGGGGAGGCATTTGGCCCAGTGAAGGCTTGATGCCCCAGTGTAGAGGAATGCTATGGCAGTAAGGCAGGTATGGATAGGTGGGTGGGGGAAAGCCCTCACAGAAGCAGGGTAAGGGAGCGGGGGATAGGGGATTTGCAGAGGAAAAACTGAGAAAGGGGATAACACTTGAAATGTAAAGAAATAAAATATCCATTTTTTTAAAAGGCTAAGTGATGAAAGGGGAATAAGAGTCAACCAACAAAGAAACACCCAAAAGGAGAGGGAATTACTGCTGAGTTCCATCAGACTTTTAAGGAAGACCTGACACTAATGTTCCCTAAACTGTTCCATAAGATAAATAGGTAAGCAAATACTACGAAACTCATTCTATAAATCCTCTGTTACCCTTATAACAGAACCAGATAAGGACAAAACAACAACAAAAACTACAATGCATTTCCCCAAAGAATGAAGATTCAAAAATTCTCAATAAAATTCTTGGAAACAGAATTCAAAAACACAGAAAGATAATGACCAAATTAGTTTCTTCAGGAGTACAAGAACTGTTCCCTATATATGCATCAATAAATTACTACTAAATGTAATTTATTTTGTAAATTTAGGGCAAAAAGGATATGTTCATCTCAATAACTAAAGAAAATTCCTTTTATGAACTTCAGCATCTCTCCATATCAAAAATGTTAATGAAACTAGAAAGAAAAAGAGAATACCTTGACATATAGTGATGATGTTTAGCAAATCTGTAGCCAATATTATGAGGAATAGGAGAAAACTATGAGCATCTATCTCCTCTAATATCAGGAAAGCAACAAAGAGTACTCTCTCACCACTCTTGTTCAACACAGTGCCAGCTAAAACAATACAACTTAAAAAAGAAAAAGATACAAATAAGAAACCAGTCAAATTATCCTTGTTTGTTGACATGATTCTGCATTTAAGAGATTCTACCAGAAAACTCAGAGTTGATCAATACTTTCAGCAAAGGAGAAGGATACAAAACCAACAAACAAAAGCCAGTACCCTTTCTATATACCAATAATGAACTTGCAGAGAAAGACATCAAAAAACAATCCCATTCATAATAGCTTCAGAAAAAAAAAACAGCTGGGAACAATTCTCAGTAAAGATGTGAAAGAATTCTTCAAAACACTGCAGAAAGCAATTGAAGAAGACACTACAAGATGAAAAGGCCTCCTATCTCTATGGATTTGAATAACTGATGCTGTAAAAATGGCTATAGTACACAAAAGCAATTTATAAGTGCAATATAATATCTATTGACTTTCTTCATAGATTAAGAAAAATATTTTAAAATTCATATATAAATAAAAAACAATACTTACCAAAAAGAATAATGCTAAAAATATCACAGTATCTCAAATTATACTACAAAGACATACTAACCAAAATGGCATGTAGATTGATCCGATGCTTCTAGAAGACTCAGATACACACACCTGTGGAAAAAGAGATGGAAAATGAGGAAAGGGTGGTGGCAGCAGGTCCCGCACGCATATGAGAGGACTCTGGGAGGTGTCCTCGAAGGGGGATAGGGAAAGGCAGGCAGGACATCTATCCGCAGTAGATAAGGAGTGCTGGGTCCGAAGGCCCACAGGACAGGGAGGGCAGGCACCCGAACCTACAGCCACCTAGTTATCCATAAAGATGCAAGAAACGCTCACTGGAAACCAGACAACCTCTTCAACAAATGATGATGGTAGCACTGGCTGTCCCCGTGTAGAAGAATAAAACTGGACCCTCGTTCTCTCAGCATGTACAAAAATCAATTCAAATGGGGTTGAAAGGCTTTAATCTAAGAAACACAATGCACTGAAACTGCTAGACAAAATAAGAGTTAATACTTCAAGATACTGGTATACCAACAGATTTTCTGAAAAGGACTCTTTTCAGAAAATAACTCTTAAGAATTGACAAATGTAATTAAATGAAATTAAAAATCTTCAGTACAGCAACAGAAATGAATGAGCAAGTGCATAATGAAACAACAGCCGGCATTTGAGATACCGTAACCAACCGCACATTTGACAAAGGGCTACTATCTAGACTCTATAGCACTTCAGAAGTTGCTCACCACCCCTATCATCTGATCAAAACAAGCAAACAAACTGAACTCACATCTTCTAAAATAATAATAAGTATTTGAAAATATATTCAACACAGTAGTTACCAGAGAAACACAAACTGAGACACATTTAAATTTCATCTCACTGTCAGGATAGCTATCATTGAGAAAAGAAAGGACAACAAATTGTGGCAAGAATTTTGGAAAAGATAGATCCTTATATACTTTTAGTGGGGATGGAAACTTGTAAGACCACAATGGTAAAAAGTATAGAATTTCCTCAGAAAACAAAAAATATAACTATCATGAAATCCAGCTATTGCATTCTTAGGCATATACCCCAAACCATCTGAGTCATTAGTCTACAGAGATGCCTGCATATCTATCCATGTTGCTGTAGAAGTAACAATAGCCAAGATACAGCACCAACCTAGACTAAGATTTAAGAAAAAAGAAAAACAAACAAAATATCAGTAATTTAATGAATGAAAATGAGTTCCTCAAAAAGTCAGGTAACCCAGACCCAGAAACACCAATATGGCAAGTGCCTTGCTCACCCATGATCAGGAAAGCTTCTTCCTGTAGCAGATGGGAACAGAGAGTGACAGACATTATGTAGAAAGTGAGAGAGAGGCCTTAGAATACTCAGCAATAAATAAGAAGTTCCCATCAAATCCTTCCCCTCAGGGCTTGTAGAAACCCCAAAGAAAAGAGAAGAGAAAAAATGTAAGTGCCAAAGGAGAAGGAGGACATGAAGAAAACAAGGCCTCTAAATCAACATGGTAGATCCACATATGAAGGCACAGAGACTGAGGAAGCATGCACAGGGCCTGCACTGGTCTGTACTAGATAGGGCCCTAGAACATCAGGAAGTAGACATACACTGCCATCTCTAATCCAGAAGCAATCTCATATAGATAACCACTTGCAAATGAAAATATAGGTTCCTCCAAGGGAGTCTCACTGGGGAAACAAACTGTTCTTAAGGGTAGGATGCATGTCCAGCAGGGAACAGCCAAAAGTTAGAGCAAATGAACTCAGTGGCACCTTAGAAAGTTCCTTGTCTCACAATGTCATCTCTCTCTCTCTCTCTCTCTCTCTCTCTCTCTCTCTCTCTCTCTCCCTCCCTCCCTCCCTCCCTCCCTCTTTCTCTCCCCTCCCTCCCTCCCTCTCTCTCCCCCTCCCTCTCTCTCCACCCCTTCCTCCCTCTCTCTCCCTCCTCTCTCTCCTTCTCTCTCTGTCTCTCTCTGTCTCTCTCTCTCTCTCTCTCTCTCTCTCTCTCTCTCTCTCTCCCCTCCCTCTGTCTTGCAAGTCCTTTGAGTATACATGATGGCTCCCAGTTTAGTGTTTCTATGGGAATCCTGAATGTGCAGACAAGTGGGTCTCTGTTTCTTGTGCCTTCTTTTGAGCTCTTTTCCTTCTGTTTGTCCAATTCTGATGTGTTAGTTTTTGCTTTATCTTATTATATTTTATTTTAGTATTATCCTTAGGAGCCTGATTGTTTACTAATCAGAAACAGAAAGAGGGTAGATTCAGATGGGAGATAAGGTGTGGTAGGGAGGAGATGGACAGCGTAGAGGGGCAGAAAATCATAATCCGTGTTGGCTTCCCCTAATGGACTATATGTAACCTTTTGGGTTTTGCCAGTCTTTTATCACAGCAATAAAACCTAATTAGGACATATATACTGAGTTCTGGGTAGCTGCGTGACCCTGAAAGCTGTGGCTTTCTAAATGCATTAAGGAACCTGAGCATCTAATTTCTATAATTCTGTTTCCTCTTGGTTTAGTTAAGTTTGTCAACTGATGGGGTCCAGAACAGGACTCTCATCATCTTTGCCCATATTTCACCAGTCAGAGTATAAAGTCCATGGTCATGTGGAAGAGAAATACTTTCCTGTAGGTGCGAACCTATAATATAGGAAAGAGATAGCAGAAAAGAAAGGAGGCATGCAGGGATGGAGGAGGGAAGTGCTGGGGGTGGGGGTGGGGGGCAGTGATTACTGACTGTTCATTAGGTCCTGCTGACTAACAAAGCATGTCAAACTTGTGCTTTTGGAATGATGGGGATTCTCCTCCAAGCCCTCAAGACTGTATGCTTTCAACAGGAAGGTCTGTAAATAAAATAAGATAAAACAAAAACAAAGACATCAGAATTAGACAAACAAACAGAAAGAAAGGAGCACAAAAGAAGGCACAAAAACCAGAGACCCACTTGTTTGCACATTCAGGAATGCCATAGAAACACTAAAGTGGGAGCCAAAATATATACACAAGGGACATGCAGGAGAGAGGAGAGGAGAGGGAGAAAGAGGAGAGAAAGGACAAAGGAAAGAGAGGAGAGAGAGAGAGAGAGAGAGAGAGAGAGAGAGAGAGAGAGAGAGAGAGAGAGAGAGAGAGAGAGAGAATTAAAAAATAAGATAAAATTAAAACTTTAATTGGAAGCTCAGCTGGTACCATCTGGACATTTTATCAGCATCCTTCCTAGAGAAAAAAAAAGTCAACTGTTGTTAGGCCTTATATGGCCTTTTTCTCCAATGTGTTATCCTGAACATTTCTCACAGCAGGGAGTTTCAATACAGACAGAACAGGCATATAGGACCCCCTAAGAATTGTACTTAGAATTGCCATATTCCCCTACATTCTATTGGCCTGAGGAAAACTTTAGCCAAGACTGAAGAACTGAAGAAATGAATCGGCTTCTTAAAAAGTACAAATATATCAAAAAACAGCATTAATACTCTGGGAAAAATCAGAACTCTTACTGTACTCCTCCTCTCTTGAGGCAACCATGGCAAGTGCATTGACCATGGCACAGAGTATTTTGTGTAGAACTGATAGACTGCAAAGAGGACTGCATGAGCTGGAGTTGTTGCTCAAATTGCTGCTGGTTTAGTGACATGCTAGTATGTAAAGAAGGAGAGGGAGGGGCTAGAGAACAAGAACAAGAGAAGACGGATACTGGGCAACATCACAATGGAGCAGGAAAAGCTGAAATAGTATTATCACAATGAACTCTCTGACTTCACATGCCCAAACACAAAGAAATTGTGATTAGTCTGATAAAGGAAGGGCAGGGAAGTGTGAGCCTGTGTACAGGAGGCTTTCCAGGGAGATTTCTGGCCCAGCACAGTTCCCCAAAAGGGGAGAAAGTGCAAGCAGCAAGGGGAATTCCTTTCTACTGCTTTGGCTGCTGCTTAGGGCTCTGCCTCTGTCTCTGCCATCTGATCTCTGTCACTCTGGTGCTGAGTCAGGCCAGGCTGGGCTGACAAGAGGCCTACTAGACCGTGAGGAGCTTCAGGAGCCATTTCAGGAGAGCGAACCTCTTCCCAAGTGTTAGAGATTGTTTTTAATTAGATATATTCTTTATTTACATTTCAAATGATTTCCCCTTTCCTGGTTCCCCCTCCCACTTCCCTGTTCTGGTGTTCTCCTACAAAGCTGCATCAAGTCTTTCCAGGACCTGTCCTTCCTTCTTCTTGGACATCATTTACTATGTGAATTGTGCCTTGGGTATTCGGAGCTTCTGGGCTAATATCCACTTATCAGTGAGTGCATATCATGTGTGTTCTTTTGTGATTGGGTTACCTCACTCAGGGTTAGATTTTCTAGCTCCATCCATTTGCCTAAGAATTTCATGAATTCATTGTTTTTCATAGCTGAGTAGTATTCCATAGTGTAAATTACACCAAACTTCTCACCAAAGACTATGAAAGTCAGAAGATCCTGAGCAGATGTCACACAGACCCTAAGGGAACAAAAATGCCAACCCAGGCTGCTATACCCAGCAAATCTCTCAATTACCATAGATGGGGAAACCAAGATATTCCATTACAAAAACAAATTTACACAATATCTTTCCACAAACCCAGCCCTTAAAAGGATAATGAATGGAAAACACCAACAAAAGGATGGAAACTACACACTAGAAAAAGCAAGAAGTTAATCTTTTTTCACGAAACCTAAAAGGAGATAACCACAGAAACATAAAAAAGACATCAAAAATAGCAGGAAGCAAGAATCACTATTCCTTAATACCTCTTAATATCAATGGACTCATCTCCCCAATAAAAAGACAGACTAACAGACTGAATATGTAAACAGGACCCAACATTTTGCTGCATACAGGAAATGCATCTCAGTGTCAAAGACAAATACTACTTCAGAGTAAAAAGCTGGAAAACAGTTTTCCAAGCAAATGGTCCCAGGAAACAAGCTGGAGTAGCCATTCTAATATCCAATAAAATAGACTTTCAACCAAAAGTCATCAAAAAAGACACAGACACTTTGTACTCATCAAAAGAAAAATCGAACAAGAAGAACTCTCAATTCTGAATATCTATGCTCCAAATACAAATATCTATGCTCCTCATTCATAAAAGAAACTTTACTGAAGATTGAAGCACACATCACACCCCACACTATAATTGTGGGTGACTTCAACACCCCACTCTCCTCAATGGATAGATCAGGGAAACACAAACTAAACAGAAACACAGTGAAACTAACAGAAGTTTTAGACGAAATGGATTTAATTGATATCTATAGAACATTTCATCCTAAATCAAAAAAATATACCTTCTTCTCAGCACCTCATGGTACCCTTTCCTAAATTGACCATATAACTTGTCACAAAACAGACCTCAACAAATATAAGAAGATCGAACTAATCCCATTCCTCCTATCATATCACTATGGAGTAAGGGTAGTCTTCAATAGCAACAAAAACAACAGAAAGCTCACAAACACATGGAAGCTAAACAATGCTCTACTCAATGATACCTTGGGCAAGGAAGAAATAAGAAAAGAAATCAAAGACTTTTAGAATTTAATGAAAATTAAGGCATAACATACCTATATTTATGGGATACAATGAAAACAGTGCTAAGCAGAGTAAAACTCATAGCTCTGAGTACCTCTAAAAAGAAGCTAGAGAAAGCATACACTAGCAGCTTAACAGCCCACCCGAAAGCTCTAGAACCAAAAGAAGCTAATATATCCAAGAGTAGAAGGCAGAAAATCGTCAAACTCAGCCCTAAAATCAACCAAGTGGAAACAAAAAGAACTATACAAAGAATCAACAAAACCAGGAGCTGGTTCTTTGCGGAAAATCAACAAGATAGATAAACCTTTAGCCAGACTAACCAGAGGGCACAGAGACAGTATCCAAATCAACAGACTAAGAAATGAAAAGAGGCCAGGCAGTGGTGGCACATGCCTTTAATCCCACCACTTGGGAAGCAGAGGCAGGCGGATTTCTGAGTTCGAAACCAGCCTAGTCTACACAGACAATCCCTGTTTCAGAAAAAGGGGGGAAAATGAAAAGGGAGAAATAACCACAGAAACTGAGGAAATTCAAAAAGTCATCAGATCCTACTGCAAAAGTCTATATTCAACACAACTGGAAAATCTGGATGAAATGAACAATTTCCTAGACAGATACCAAATACCAAAGTTAAAACAGGATCAGATAGACCATCTAAAGAAATAGAAGTGGTCATTGACAGTCTCCCAACCAAGAAAAGGACAGGAACAGATGGTTTTAGTATAGAATTCTATCAGACCTTCAAAGAAGACCTAACACCAGTACTCTTCAAACTATTCCACAAAATAGAAACAGAAGGAACACTACCCAACTCGTTCTATGAAACCATAATTTTGCTGATACCAAAACCACACAAAGATCCAAGAAGAAAGAACTTCAGACCAATTTCCCTTATGAATATTGATGCAAAAATATTCAATAAAATTCTTGCCAACTGAATCCAAGAACACATCAAAACAATCATTTGCCATCATCAAGTAGGCTTCATTCCAGGGATGCAGGGATGGTTCAATATATGGAAATCCATCAATATAATCCACTACATAAACAAACTCAAAGAAAAAAAACACATGGTTATTTCATTAGATGCTGAAAAAGCATTTGACAAAATTCAGCATCCTTTCATGTTAAAGGTCTTGGAAAGAACAGGAATTTAAGGTCCATACATAAACATAATACAAGCAATATACAGCAAACCAGTAGCCAACATCAAACTAAATGGAGAGAAACTTGAAGCAATCCCATTAAAACCAGGGACTAGACAAGGCTGCCCTCTCTCTCTCCATATTTATTCAATATAGTACTTGAAGTTCTAGCTAGAGCAACTACACAACAAAGGGAGGTCAAAGGGATACAAATTGGAAAGGAAAAAGTCAAATTATAACTATTTGATATGATAGTATACTTAAGCAACCCAAAAAACTCCACAAGAGAACTACTACAGCTGATGAACAACTTCAGCAAAGTGGCCGGATATAAAATTAACTCAAAAAAATCAGTAGCCTTCCTATACTCAAAGGATAAATGGGCTGAGAAAGAAATTAGGGAAATGATACCCTTTACAATAGCCACAAACAGTATAAAGTGTCTTGGTGTGTTACAGCTCTTATGACAGTAGCTACCTAACGGTAGAGTAGTTCTAGCACACCTTTAATCTGGATAGGATTCTTATATACAGTTTTGGGGTAGTTCAATATCTGATGGCAGGCGCTTCTCATTGGCTTGGTCTGAGAGCTTGGAGAAACCTTATTTTCATGTGGGAGGGGGGCTTGGTGCTGCTCCTAAAAGACTGATGCCCATACACCTCTCTGAGGGGTAGCTGTGGAAGTCTGTGGCTGTGACAGCCAAACACCCGCTGTCCCTTTGCAGGTGACAGACACCTGCTGGGTTTCCAGGGTTCTAAGCTAGAGCTCAACTGGGAACCATGCTGTCTGTGCACAGCTAACTGCCCTCACAGGGAAGGATATCGCAAACAGAAATAGAACTATCCATAACCAGTAAGGTCTGTGCCTAAGCAGTCTGGAGCAGGTAGCCACAATGAGAGTGCTAACAGCACAAACTGTCCACATTCGGCAAAACTGAAATGAGCATTTCTTCGTGAACACCAGGAGCTTCTGATTTCAGGGTCACTGCTTGGTAGGCATCAAGCACTTTGGCAGTAACCAGTGCCAGGCACTTGGGAAGGTGCTGGAATACATGTTCCTACAGAAAGTACTGTGCATGGCCCAGGAGCCCACATTCTGTACCTGGCATTACTGCTGCCCCAACACAGGTGCTAAAGAGAACATAGTGAACAAAGGAAGAAGACATAGAAACAGGGCTGCACCTGGGATAAGTTTCTCTCAAAGACCAGTGTTTCTGAATGTTGTTTCATGGGGAGGTAAAGCAGCAGCTCTCAACCTATGGGTTTTGACCACTTTGGGGATAGAAGAATTCTTTACAGGGGTCCCAAAGACCATCTGCATATCTGATATTCACATTACACAGATCACCTTGACACCTCTCCTTTCTTCCAAGTACCTTGACGGCCAATAAAGAGCCAACCTTTGTATTTTCTTCTTAGTCAATATCCATCTGATCCTTGAAACAGTATCACCATCAGAGAAGCTTCTTTAAGCTTTGAGACTGTATGCTATGAATCAGCCGTGTTTGATATGATTAAGAGCCTAGAAAGTCTTTCGATCTCCCTCTCCATCTCTTAAGTTGCCAAACCAATGTTGGAGTTGAATACTTAGTCTAGTCTTTACCATTCCCCAAAGAATTCCAAACCAGTGCTTTCTCTGGCTGAAAATCTGAAAGAACAAAATAAGAGGGATATGGAAAACATTGTCCCTGTTCCAAACTCTTCCTCTTTTGCTGCTCTGAGTAGAAGTAGTAATACTGTTACTCTTGAGATCAGCTAAACCACAGGAAGCAAAAGAGAGGCGATAAAAGAGCCAGGTGAAGTTCCCCAGGTATTGTCATTACATGTGTTTAATGAGATAGGAGGAAGTGTCTGTCCCCCTGGTCAGAACTCTCTGGAGACCTCACATCTGTAGCTATGAAACAGTGGGTCTTTTGGGAGAACAATCATAATCACACAGAGCTAGAGTATCCCCTAGTGTGGCTGAAGCAGAGGATGTAAGGAGGCCTACAAGAGACAGCTTGATTCTGCATTTGTCTTAGAAAAGTATGTTCATATAATCCCAGCACTCAGAAGGCAGAGGCAGGAGGACTAAGGCGTTCAAGGACATCATCAAATATAAATCAAGTTCAAGGCCATCCTAGCCCACACAAAACTATGCCTCAAAAACCTAAAAACAGCAACAACAACAACAACAACAAAATCCTCCTCTCAAGTCTGGTGTAGAACAGAATGCCTGTTGTTCCACTACTCCAAACACAGAACAATGGACCTATGTCCTAGATACCCAGGAAGAGAATTATGAAAAAGTCTATGTCCAAGAGTCTGAGACCAGCACTGCGATATCATTGTGGTATCCTATGTGCAGCAAAATGCCTCAGAAATACCACTAAAAATGCAAAACTGGAAGACTGGCCAGTCTGGACAGCATAGTGGGGCTGTCTCTAAAGCAATGAATCAATAAATCAATAAATCATTAAGTCATCCAAGAATCTGTAAGCCTATACAGTCCATATATACAAGAACATATTATGTAGTTGGAAATAGTGTCCATCCTTCTTCTCTCCAAGATCTCCACAGAAACAAGATTAGGACAGGAATAAATTGCTTTCTGATGGGAGCTTGGCTATAAAAATGTTTGAATATTTATTTACACCACACACCTGACTATTGTTTAAAAAAGGGAATGCTTCAAAGTTACTTCTTTCTGTAGGTCCATTCCTTATGAGAGGAAAACTAAAAGCTGTTATTCTTTCATTCATCAGTTTAGTACTATCAAATTCCAGATGAGAAAGCTGCAGAAACATTCAATTTTTAAAGTCTTTCCCATATCAACCATCTGGGTAAAATGCCATTCTAAGTATATACTATAGACAAACAAATTCTAGGAAGCAAATAGGAAAAGGTAATTCTCTAGACTATGTCTAGATACTGTTTTCTTTTTAAGTATTGGTTTTGAATTTTTGGCATAAAGGGGTAGAGATCTTACCCACTAAATTAAAGCAAGACCAGAAGTTATCAAATGGACAGAGAAAAAAGAAAGGGGGGATGTTTTTGTAGTTCTACCCAGAGAAGGAGTCCTGGAAGTCACTAGATAACCCAGAGACACTTTGAAAATGAAGATGGATATTTCCCATTAAGAGATCATGATGCTATCATAAATGAGGAACATCAACATTTCAGTAGATTCTGTTTGGAAGAGGTCTAAGACAAGCTAGATGACCAACCAACTACAGATACTGACTCGATGAGACATGTGAAGTGGAGCATCCTGAAATATTCCTTTTCATTTGTTTCTCTCAGAAAGAGCAGAGCTCCTCACTCCCTATACCAAAAGAGCCATGGAAGGTAAAATGGATGCAATGGCGACCCATTAATACTGTCGAGTCCAGTGAGAGACGCTCCTTAACTCATCTTTTCTATATCCAGAGTTCCTAGAAATCACAAATACATGGAGCATGTTGATGAAATTCAGTTTGGGACTATTTTGTGGTGCCCTCCTTCCTCCTCTTCCTCTTCTTCCTGCTCCTCCTCCTCCTCCCCCTCCTTTCCCTTCTCCTTGTTTAGAAGAGAAAGTAGAGGAGAGAGAAGATAGAGAAGGAAGAGGAGGAGGAGGAGGAGGAGGAGGAGGAGGAGGAGGAGGAGGAAGAGGAGGATAAAGAGGAGGAAAAGTTCTTCCAAAGCCCAGAAAGAATCTACCTAGTTTCCATTACTATTTGCCATTTTTCTGAAAATGGAAAGACTAAGGTGATACTTCTGAGAGAAAAAAGGAACAAACTTAATTCTTAATGTTTTATTCAAAAGATTATGTTTATGATGTGTGTTGTTGGGTTGCTTTTTAAAAAACCTAAGTGAAGTTTGACAAATTAAATGAGTCTTGGTCTAATTAAATTGATACACACAGAGAAAAATGTTAAGCTTTATTAACTGGGGAAAGAATGCGGCTCCTTAGCTGAACAGGCAGCTTACAAAGACAAAGGAGATAAGTTTATGGGAGTTAAATAAACACAGTATTTTATATTATAGACCCAATGAATCCATTTGCAATGAGTCTAAAAGTTGACATTGGCTTACAGGACTTTAGTTTCTCCTGGGGTGAATGAGCAGACACAGGGGAATGCATGTGGCTCCTGGTCCTTTTTCTACTTCAGCACATATTGCAAGCTCTGCAGCCCTAGACATTCCTGGATTCAGTAACCAGTCTGTAAGGAGCAAGAAGTTGTGAAGATTGTGTTTAAGCAAAAAAAAAAAAAAAAAAAAAAAATGCATGGGAAGTCAGTACCCTGAAGAGGTGGGAAAAGGATCCAGCTGTGAAATACAGCCCACAGGAAGACAAGATTTGTAGACTGGTTGATGTTGCCACTCTCACTGGGTTGCTTTTTGGAGATATTTGCATTTCCTGTGGCTGCTATTCTTCCTGAGCACCCAGAAGCCAAGGTTTACACAAACTAAACTTCCTTCTTTAAGTACCATTTATTTAAACAGGAGCATATTAATTAGTGCCAATTATTGGCATGCCCACAACACCTACAGATTAATATTTCTGAAATTAGCTCAGTTGAGCATAAAAATGTGAACTTGGAATTGGAGACAAGGCAGAGAACAAGGATGCTTCTAATGAGGAAGAACCTTATGTATCTTCCTGATAACTGGGCCTCTAGAGGCCAGAATCAAGTCCATACATTCACACTGGTGGTATGGCACAGATTTTCGTATGTGGCCCTGAAAGTATACAAAATCCCTCCCCTCTGTGATTCAAGGTACCTCAGTTCCATAGTGAAAACATAAATGATTAAGCGCCCATTGTGAAAAGCAGGTTTTCTGAAGTGTGTTGCAGGGATGAACCTGGCCTGTGGAAGCAGGGCTTCCCAGGAGCAAAAGGCCTTCATTCCTGAGACCTCGCACCCTCACTGCTCACAATGAAGCTACACTTTGGACTTTCTCGTCTTTATTCTATGTGGTTGCTTGAACATCTCCAGAAACAGAATGGTCACCCTGTAAGGCTGTTGGAGAAGTATGGTATTAATTATCCAACTGCTGTTATCCAACTATTTTAAACAAACAACCGCCCCAACTAACCTCACACCCTAAGGCCCTGTCCTCACACTCCAAGCAGGCTGGCTATTAGGATTCCCATTGGGTTCCCACGAGTTCCAACTGAGACCCACAGTTGTCTGGACAATTCTCGGATCCCAGCTCTGGCTGACTTCTGCTTGCTATCTAGGCAGCTGTACCTCAGCCATTCCTTAGCATCCTGAAACCACTAAGCCTTGCTCCCCCAAGTCTTACACTCCTACCTTAGTTGGTTCCATTCCTTGATCTTTCCTCAAAAGACCAGCTATTTTCCTGCACTCTCCTTAAACAGTGCCAGAGCCCTGCCAGGTTTGCTAAACTAGTGCTCACTTTAAGCCGAGCCCTACACGGGTTCGCCCCGCCCCCAACCTCAGGCTCTCCCTTCCTCCTACCCCCAGGCTCCTGCGGTCCCCTATCCTCCTCCCAGCAGTGCTCCCAGCCTGCCTATCATCTTGCTCTAATTGTTTCCAGATTCATGTGGGAGGTCAGGGCCCGGGAGTGCTGCTTCATGCCAAGTTTATAAACAGAGCAGTGTTTCCAGATGGCCGCTGGCTCCAGCCTGGCGAGCAGGTTGATTGGGACCAGAATAACAACAGGTGGAGTGCAGACAATGAGTTCCTTGACACATATTTACTCCCTCTGCTTTTTCTTTCTTTGCAGCCTCCACTCCATCTGCTGCAGCCACGGGGTGGACTTCCACAGCATCAACTCGGGTAGAGGCAGCGGAATGCAAAGGAAAAAAAAGTCATTTCCCTGGAAAGAGCACAAGCTTGGAGGCGGGGGGCGGGGGCGAGGGGGGGGAAGGGAGGGGACCGCCCGGGGCGGGGGAGGGGACCGCCCCTAGTGGTCCTAGTTGTCAGTGAATTGGGGAAAAGGTTTTTCCTTTTGGTCTTTCAATTGGTCTTCCCTTCAGAAAACGGATTATCGGAACTCTCTTAGGATTTTTTGAAAGAGGGTGACCTAGACCTAAACCCTTGTTATGCGAATTCAGGGAATGAAGTAAACCGGCTGGCCTAGCGGTTGGAACAATAAAGGCAGGCCGAGGAACTGCACGCAGCCTTGGGCTCAGGCTGCTGGAGGCCGCTGTGAGGCCTTAAGAAACAATGGAAGCACCGGAAACCTCCAGAGAAACGCGGGGTTGTGCAGGGGTCTCCCAGCAGCATTTGTCCCCAAAGGCCTAAGATCTGGGTCTAAGTCCAGATAGAAAAACCTGTCCAAGTGGAGTTGCAGTTGAAATCGTGAGGTAGCTTAGGTTTGAGAGAGAGAGAGAGAGAGAGAGAGAGAGAGAGAGAGAGAGAGAGAGAGAGAGAGAGAGAGAGAGAGAGAGAGAGAGAGAGAGAGAGAAAAGGGAAGGGAAGGGAAGGGAAGGGGAGAAAAGCACCGGCAGAAACCAGTGTCTCTTGAAAGTAAGAAACATAAATATCAGAAGTAAGTTTTAAGAGTCTCAAAGTTAAATCTAACAGAGTCAAACCGAGTTGATGCTTTGGAAATGTAACCCGATACCCGGGCTTTGAAGCTTGGGACCCACAATCGGGCTGTGCGATTTATCAGAACTGACAGCGCGGGCCTTGGGGGCTCATCCGCCCCACACCCCAGCTCCGTACACAGCACAGCACTGCTGCATTTTAAAGCGTCTCCAAATGCCAGTCGCATAAAATTAGGCCGCACTTGGTATTTCTCTTAGTCATTGCAGAATCTTTACACAGGATAGTAATCCATATTTCTTTAATTACTTCACTACTTTTTTTTTTTTTTTTTTTTTTACAAAACACTGAGGTTTTTCTCTGAAAAGCTTTAAGTATTATATAAGGAATTCTTAAGAAAAATAAACATGTCTTAGACTAAAGAGCAACAAAACCGACTTAGAAGGAATACATTCACAACAGGGGACATAAATGGAGCTCCTGGAGAGGAAGCGAGGGCAGAACTATTGGGTCTGCTGCAGGAATCCGCTCACATTCCAACCCTATAAAATCACTGGGCAAGGGTTAACTCAGATCCTCTACAAGAATGGTTTGCCCTGCAGAAGCATCCGTGGAAGAATCTGAAAACTTGGCTCCCTGTCACTGCAGCAGGTGCCCCATGCAAATACTGTAGCTTTCACCAAATTCGGAAATAATCAGAAAGAGCCTTGTTTTTCATGAATACTGGTAAAAAAAAAAATTACCATTCTTTTGGGGACCAGGGTCTGCCCCCAAATTGCAGCAGCTAAAGAAAATTTGTCAGACACCATCCTGTCTCAGTGAGTACCTAGCACTGCTTTCCGCTCTCCGCTGTGACTGCGCAGCTGTGCTGAAGTCACCTCTGCAATAGGCGAAGTTTTCCCGCGTGCACTCCATGACTGCACATGAGCAGGCACTGCCAACCACGAGTCGGGAAGTGCTACTACAGATGCCAGCACAGATGTTTGTGTCCCCCCCACCCCCCTAGGTGCAAAACGGTCAGTACAGAGAAGAATTCTTATTAGGTCCATCTATATAAAGAAGATATGTTTTTTTTTTTAAAGAAAACATTACAAATGCTTGAAAGGTTTTACATCTTGGGCTTCACATGGTCACTTTATCAGTTGTTCCAATCCATGTGAAGGCAAAGTAGGTTGTTTTTTGGTTTTTGGTTTTTTGTTTGTTTTGTTTTGTTTTGTTTTTCTTGAAAAGCATGTTCTTTTGTTGAAAAGGGAAGTAAAAAACATTTTGTGATAAAATTGGAGATTTACATGGAAAGTATTTCTGGTAAAATAGAAGACATATATAGAAAAATGTTAAATTTGACAATTTTCATGGAAAATTAAAGAGTAAAGTGGTAGACATAAAAACATTGCTAAATTAGTTGAAAAAGGAAGAAACATTTTATGATAGAATTGAAGATTTATGTGGAAAATATTTCTGATAAGATTGTAGAAAATGTGGAAAAGCATGTTAAAATTGAAGATTATCATGGAAATTTTTATATTTTCCATGTAAATTTTTTAACCAGAGAACTTTATTTCTCAAGCTATAATTTTTGTACCTTTCTTCATGTAGATCAAGATATCTTAGCTAACACAATGTATTCACTCTTGTTATTTTTCTACAGTGATGGTATCCTAAGGCCAAATAATGCAGCGATGAAGTCGCAATGCTAAGTACTCTGAGTCTGCTGTGAGGCCATCTCTACAGCTGAATTCGGAAATGCTTCTGGAAACAAACCTCACTGCCCTCAAGTCCATCAGCCAAGCCAGCCTTTCTGTAATGCTTAAAACACTTCTAACCAGAATTAAGGGATTTCTTCCAACCATTTTAAACTTGGCAAGCCACTGAAGAAAGTGGCATGGAGACAGTGAGAAACGCCATTGTCAAATCCTACAAGGGCCAAGTACACAGCCCATGGCGATGTAGCCAAAATCCCCTCACACAGGACAATCCGTGAGTGCCAACTTCAGGCTTTAAGAATGTGAAGTCAAAGATTTCAAAGTGTAGTAGATAATTACTTCATTTCTACTATGTTTTATTTTCTGAGCATTAGCTCCTCCCAGCCACCCCTCCTGTTTGCTTTGCCAAAAGTTGATCTCATTCATGAAATCTCCCAGACAAGGAACTGCTGCACATGGCTAATAGCACCTCAGGAAGAATGGCGACCATAGAAATGCACAGACTCTTCTAAACCTTGCCCCAAGCACATGGATGCTCAAGGCAGAGAGACTGCTTGCTATATCATACAGCCTCTCCTAGTTGTGGGTACACACTACAGAAGGACACAAGTGACAGATTTCTCTAAAGTAGCTCTAATCTCATTAGGAACCCCAGTTAATGCCAGTTGGCATGCTCCATGGAAAGAACTGCAATTATGAGCCTCATGCTGTGCCTAAGAAAATGGCAAATCCAATTGAACTGATACCTCCTTTTCAGTCATATCTCACTACCAGGAATATATCCATGTAATAAATCTGACCTGGTCTTACAAGGCTATTGACTTAAACACTTCCTATTCATAAGATGCTTTTCCTCCAAAGGAATTTTAAATCTTTCTTTATTCTACTCTCCAAGTATGCTTTAGTAGCTGCTTAGATAAATCTATACCACATTCCTACACCTCAAGTAAGACTAATGAACCACTCATTCTTTAGTTTGTGGCCAAGAGACTGATGAGTTACAAGGCCTTCAATCAAAACTTGTCTGACAATGACCCAAAGTAGTCCCAGAGGGATCCAAATTGATCTAAAGAAATGCCAAGATTAGCAAACAGGTCTAAGTTTTTCTAAGGTAAGTTTCTATCCCACCTGTACTGTTCTTCAGTTACAATGATATGTCAACAGTGGAGAAAATGTCTCCAACATATGCACTCTCAGAGAAGCCAGACTGTTTTCAACCATGCACCTAATAGTATGCTATCTGCACAAGTCCATGTAAACTTTGTAGGATGCTCGTGCATTAAAAAAAATGTGCAGGATTCCAATTGGTTAGACTTTTGCTAAGGATTTGGCTGAACACCAAGTTTAAGGTACTGGAGCCTGAAGGCAGTTAACTAGCATCTTCACTCTACAGGCAAAGCAAATAGTCTGTTTACTTGAAAGGCCTTTGGCAGAGGCTGGCAAAGATCAAGGGTAAAGCTGCTCTGTATGCTGCTTACTTTTAACTCTGCCTGTGACAATAAGAGCTGTGGTCATTTAACCCAAGTACTAAGAATGTATTATTCACTGTTGTAACAAATTGATCTGGGGCTGGGGAGTTGGTACAGTCACTAAACCGCTCACTTTGCAAGCATTCCAACATATGTTCAATCTCCAGAACCCACATTTTAAAAAATGTGGTTATGATGACATGTGCTTATAATCCCAGCACTGGGGAAGCAAAAACAGAAAGATCCCCGTGGCCGAGCCCACTTGCTGAGTTCCAGATCTGAAAGAAACCTGGTTTACAAAAGGACAAAAAAAGAAAAAAAAAAAAACAAATAAACAAAGATCAAAACCAAAAACCTTAAAGGCTATCTGACACTGCCCTCTGATGTCCACATGCATATTCTTACTCAGGTTATAATGCATCTATCTTCATGGACATTCATACGTGTACATGCATGGAGTTTACAAGCCCTGAACAAAAACGCCCATCAACACCTATCTTGGTATTCCTTTTGGAGTTATTTTTGTTGTTTGTAGGGGTTTTGTTTGTTTGTTTGTTTGGTTGGTTTTGTTTTATGATGAGATTTCACTAGCCTTGACTAATCTGGAACTCAGTACATCAACCAGGATGGCCTCAAACTCAACGGCCTCTGCCTTCCAGATCCTGGGATTAAAGATGTGGTCCTTTGGTTGCCTTGATCACATGATTCATCTGCTTCAGCCTTCTGTGTAGGAGGATTCCAAGCATATGTGGTCACACTTAACTGCCATTATTTTTTATAAGATAGTTTTTTTATTTACATTCCAAATGTTATCTCCTTTCCTTATTCCACCCTGAAAAACCCACTATCCCATTACTCCCATGGGTATTTGTTCCCACTTCGAAGAAGGACCAAAGTATCCACACTTTGGCTTTCCTTTTCTTGAGCTTCATGTGGTCTGTGAATTGTATCTTGGGTATTCTGATATTCTGAGCTAATATCTACTTATCAGCGAGTACATACCATGTGCATTCTTTTGTGATTGGGTTACCTCACTCAGGATGATATTTTCTAGTTGCATCCATTTGCCTAATAATTTCATGAATTCTTTGTTTTTAATAGCTCCATTGCATAAATGTACCACATTTTCTGTATCCATTCCTCTCTTGGGGGACATCTGGGTTCTTCTTTGGTCCTTGTTAGAAGGGGAATAAAATACCCATGGGAGGAGATACAGAGACAAAGTGTGGACCGGAGACTGAAGGAAAGGCCATCCAGAGACTGCCCTACCTGGAAATCCATCCTATTTACTGTCACTAAACCCAGACACTATTGTGGATGTCAACAAGTGCTTTTGACAGGAGTTTGATAATATCTGTCTCCTGAAAGGTTCTGGCAGTACCTGACAAATACAGATGTGGTTGCTCTCAGTCAACCATTGGACTAAGCACAAGGCCCCCAATAGAGTAACTAGAGAAAGGACTGAATGAGCTGAAGGAGCTTGCAGCCCCATAGGAAGAACAACAATATGAACCACCCAGTAACCCTCCCCCCCAGAGCTTCCAGGAACTAAAACCATCAAACAAAGAGTACACATGGAGGGACCCATGGCTCCAGCTGCATATGTAGCAAAGGATTGCCTTGTTGAACATCAAAAGGAAGAGAAGCCCTTGGTCCTGAGAAGACTCAATGCACCAGTATAGGGAAATGCCAGGACAGGGAAGTAGGAGTGGGTGGGTTGGTGAGCAGAGGGTGGGCGTATGGGATATGGGGTTTTTGAGGGGAAATCAGGAAAGGGGATAAAATTTGAAATGTAAGTAAAGAAAATATCTAATAAATAAGAAAAAAGAAATAAAAAAAAGAAGAAAAAGCAAGGTCTAGCCTGGACATACCTGAGTAGAAATGATAGCATGGGCATGTTATGCATGAAACAAGGATCCAGCCTGCACTTACCTAAATAGGAATGACAGCATAGGCATGTTACTCATAAATCAAGATCCTGTCTGGATTTAACTTTAATCCAGATGATTCCACAAGAGTTAAGATATAAGGTGTTACTCTTGCACCCAATATCCCAGGTTCCTTAACCTAGCAGATAGAACAGGCAGGTATAAACCAAGCACAAAACTCATTTTGTTAAAGAATAGGAGATATACAAAGGCCGTGTCTCCTGAGCATAGCTCTTGCTTGAAAGAGAGGATAAAATGTCTCCAAAGGTATTCATGAATGATCTAGGCCAAATTCTGTTATAAGTATGCTAGTTCTAAAAGAAAACTTCAGAACTCTTTAAAACTAAGGGTAACTAAGAATGGGCTCATTTCAAGGCTCCTTACTGGGGACAGTAGAAGTGACAGGATATATATATGTGTGTGTGTGTGTGTGTGTGTGTGTGTGTGTGTGTGTGTGTGTGTGTGTGAGTTAAATAATGAACAAGACTGGGAAAGTAGCAGAGCAGCAGAACCTTGCTGGGCATATGCTAGGGTTCAATTCATGTAGTTTGGATATATCCACTGTATCGATAATAATAATGAAGTTGAGGTGCTTTCCGCCAAGGAAAAATATTTCTCAATTCTGATTAAACAGTCAACAGATGCCTTAAAAGCATTCCTTGTCCCTAAAAGACAAAATAAACTCAGCTAAGTATGGACTAGATCAAATTCTCATTCAGGAGACCAAGCACGGTGGGATTCAGAGAAGGGTTGTTTTAGGAACAAGCCTTCAGGAAGTCAAGCCTGATCCCAAAACTGTTGCCCAACTACCCCTTATCACCAACCCATCCACACAAACAGAGGTCATCCCTGTTATAGAGGTGAATAGCAAAGGCATTGCCTGCTATAGAGGTAGAACTGCACCCTTGTGAAGCTCTCAGAGCTCAGCATGGGAAAAATAAGATCAGATCAGAAAAACGACTGGAGACTTCACTCAAAGAAAGTCCTGGGTAAGATAGAATAAAAGCCCAAGACTCACCCATCATGGACAGGGGTAACTAGGCAAGGACTGGGAACAGATTCCTATGACTCTCAGAAGAAAAAACAGCCTGCCTGCTAAGATTTTAACTGAGTTCCTGGCTCTTCTGTAAGTTCTCAAGTAAACAAATTATATGATTAACTTAGGAGAAGAGTTCTGCTCACTGAGCACCAGAACCAAAATTGAATGCCCCAAAAGAGGCTCGTGAAGGTACATTAAGATCAGAATGAGGACAGAATAATGAAGGGAGTGTGATGTCTATACTCAAGGCCAAGGGGATGGGCAAAGTACAAGACAAAGCTTCTTAGGCAAGCAACTTCTTGCCACAGAGAAGGATATAATAAACAAATGTAGTACTATGTAGTGAGAATTCAAGAATAAAGTTTATGACAGACATGCTGACAGGATTACAAAATAAAGTAGATCGGGTATTTTTATTGAACATATGCTTAATGCCAGACAAGTCACAAATTTTTCATTTATTGCACACATTTGAGTGTCATTATGATTATTATCTAAGGTGATGAAACACACAGAAAGCTAAATATGTTAACCTCCATGCCAAATTATGTTTTTGGAGAGTAATGAAGCCTTAATTTTAGATCCAGGAGTAATGGTACCAAGCCTGTGATGTTCAACTAAATCCTATGCTACCAAACCTATGGGCATTATAAAGAAGAAAGGGCATATGTACCTAAGAAACAATGCTTAGACCCAAAGAACCCAGGCCTTGGACCTATGAGTTCATCACTTACCCCCAAATTATATCCAAGGCTGGCTTTTTTTTTCAACTTCCCTTCTTCCTGAAATGAACATACCTATTACAACTATGCTATTTTTGGCATCAGAGACCCAAGGAAAAGCTATTTTGTTCAGGGACCAAAATTTGTCAACCTGGACATTTCTAACAAGTCCTTGGTTGTAAAAGAAGATTGAGAAAACTAGAATGTGGGTGACTGTCAGAGTCACTTTAAGATATCCTATTGGAACTGGGAGGAGACTACAATGGTAGCTGTTTTCTTGTGATTTTTCAATGTGTTTGAGTCAGGTCCTAAGGAGAGAAGGTGTGAGTTTTCTTGGACAAGTGGGCTCCCTCCACTAACTACTAAGGAGACACTGCCCTCTAAGACATAAGGACTACCAATGCTGCAGAGGCTGGAACTGCTCAGGGTACAACTCAGAAAGTTCTTGGTTTCCCTGTGTTCAAAGCTAACTTCACAAGACTGTAAGATGCATGTTACAATCATCACATAGAAAAGTGGCTCTCGACCTTCCTAATATTGTGACCCTCATGTTGTAGTGACCTCCAACCATAAAATAATTTTCATTGCTACTTTGGAATAACTGTAATGTTGCTACTGTTATGAATCACAATGTATATATATGATATATAACCCATATAAAGAGGTTGTTCAACCCCCAAAGGGTTAATAACTCACAGGTTGAGAACTACTGATTTAGAATGAAGAATAAGACATTTAAGATAGCTGTTTTGCCCCAGGTGGAAAACTTTAAGAATTTTTTCTTTTCTTTTTCTTTTTAACAATATGTGGTCAAGTAAAGAGCAGTAAAAAGTCACAACACTTATCTAAAATACTGAGGTAACTGCCTTTAACCCTGGCTGAAAGTCCCTTAGAACATGTACCCCACATATTTCTTTTACAAGCAGGACAGACACAGAATCAGGTAGGAGGATGCCACTGCCTAGTTATCAACCAGGCCAGAGAAGCTTTACATCTCCATGACTGGCTGCAAGTGGGTCCATGGATCAAACTCAGGAACTTTTTTTTTAATTTAAAAATTTTTTATTAGATATAGCCTTTATTTACATTTCAAATGTTGTCCCCTTTCCTGGTTTCCTCCTCCCCCGAAAATCCCATAAGCCATCTCCCCTCCCCCTGTTCCCCAATCAACTCTCTCCTGCTTCCCTGCCCTGGTATTCCTCTACACTGGTGCATGGAGCCTTTCCAGGACCAGCAGCAACTCCTCCCTTTGAAGTCCAACAAGGCCATCCTCTGCTGCCTATGTGTCTGGAGCCATGGGTAACTCCATGTGTACTCTTTGATTGATGGTTTTGTCCCTAGGAGCTCTGGGAGTACTGGGTGACTCATATTGTTGCTCCTCCTGTGGCACTACAAACCCCTTCAGCTCCTTGGGTCATTTCTCTAGCTCCCCAATTGGTGACCCCATGCTCAATTCAATGGCTGATTGAGAGTGTCTCCCTCTGTATTTGTCATGCACTAGGAAAGCCACAAACTCAGGAACTTTATAATGCTATTACACAACTTAGGAAGTATAGTGTACCAAAAACTTTAACCTTGTCCCCTTATTTAGTTCTTATGAAAACTTACTAAACACATACAAAATTCCTATTCTGGGGCAAAACAGCCTGCAGTTCAGAGGTACATATACACACAAACCTCTCTAAGTTACCAGCTACCCACATATGCTGCTTGTTGAGGAAAACCCAGGGGTTTGTAATCTTCTTCAAAGCCATACCCTTTCCTTTGGGCCAGGCTGCTGCCATTCAATTCCCTCCCACAGTGGGACCCAAATTTTCACAGTCTTGACAGAGCCTAGCAGGGCTAACTACACTTTAAGGTAGTTAACAGTAACAGTAACAGTACACGAGAGAGGTGGGGAATCTTGTAACGCTATGGTTATTGTGGCTATCCTCACTTAATAGATGATGACACCACTAAAGGACAGAAATCTCATTGGCTCCCACAGTCATGATGCCTCCCTTCAGATGCCTGCAAAGAAACCATGCACAATCAGATCCTTCTTCTACATTTGACATGGTGAACCAAGTTGATAAGGCAGACAGGATTTAAAGTTCTTCCATGACCTATCAATCAACTCATTTTGTCTGTTAGAACATTTTCTTTTATGAACTATTTGAAACTAATTTTTCTTGTGCAATCCAAGATGTACCAATGTTTTTCTTGCAGAAATTAATTAACCTTTTCCTTTGTGTCTCATTTATTAGAAACTGAGCCAATGCTAAACTCTTGAGGTTTTTAATTGATTTTACCTCCCAGTTTTACCTCAAAATCTTGCACTGAATGTTGAAGCAGCTGGCAAAAAGATAGAACAAAGGAAATAAACTCCTAAATTCTCTGATTTTGCCATGTCCCCTGCTGAGACTAACTCAGCATGGTGGCCATGACTCTAGGCTGACAACAAGAGCTTGGAACATGTCTTACAGACTCTTGTTTGTGAGAAGATTTTATAAGACATGCTAAGAATATATGGAAATAAAATGCATACTATATTTGTCTGTGCTAGGTTTGAAATTGTTTGTATTTTATATATTGTGCATTAAACTGGTACTTTCTGGTTTGTCCTTTCTCATCTTTTTTTTTTTTTCAGAAAGCAATAGTATGTCAATAGTTCACTGACTTCAAGAATCATGGAATAATATAATAACCCCAGTATGTTTAGAACAGTAATAGCATGGCATCAGTAACAATGAACAACTGCCCTTCTATAGCTCACACTTGCTTTCCTAGAGAATTTGAAACAGCGTATTTGCACATAGGTGATTCCTGCCTCATAATATTTTTCCTTGTTTAATGGGTGAACTCAAGAAATGGAAATGAAGTTATCAATAGACAATGCAGAAAAAAAATTCGCTTCAGTGGCACATGACACATTGCCTGCATTACAGCCTTCCATGCAATCAGATTTGACTGTCTTCATTGTCATTAAGGTGTTCTGCACATCTTTGAAAACAGTAAGAGAGGGATGAACACTGGCATTTTCATGTTCTGCAGAGTTTCAATCATATCACCGTTCCTATGGAAAAATCAATCCTGGGGATGGGAGAATGCGGCTCAGTGAAGCTCTGAGTTCCATCTATAGAACCAGAAGAGGAAAAGGATGTCAATAAAGAGTGGAAGGAGAAAGAGAAAAGGAAGAGGAAGAGGAGGAGGAAGACTTCTCTACATATAATCATATAAAGTGAGACTTTTGTTTTCCTTTGGATAGATTTAACAGTTATCTGAGTCCTTGATAATTAAAAGAATAAATCTATGAAGAAAGTTGGAGGCATAAAGTGGTCATTTGATGGCCTCATTTTTGGGGTACCCTGTGTTGTGTACCTCACTAGGACTAGTGCTCATCAAACAGATGCTGAGTCACATTTACAGATACTGTGTCCTGGTAAATGAACTGCTCTTGAGAGCACTGGGCCTCTTTTTGGAAGACAAAGCTATAGAATCAAGGCCTTTTCCTACTGAAAAAAAGTTAACAGCTAATGACATTGCTAGGAAAAGAATATATTTAATCTTAAGATGTATTGGGAAAACTTTTTAATTTAATAGTACAATTCTAATATTGGGTTTTCCAACAAATACCTTATTCTAAATATTCTTCTAAATAATAGTAGAAACAATCCAACAAAAGCCTCCAATGCTGAGTTTTTAAAGAAAATGTATCTTTAATATAGTTTTAATATAGTTCTATTAGGCTTCAAATCCCCAGAGAAAAAATTGGCTAACTGATTGCCTATTTAGCAAATCAAAGCAGACCTGATCACCAAGTTCTTCCTGTAGCTCTGAGTCCTTACCTATTACAGGGCCTTAATGGAAGACATATCCCACCCCTACCTTGAACTCTTCAGACTAGTAGACTGGGTTGTTCTTTTCATTGAACTATTTTGGTAACCTGCTATCTTTGTACTTTGGGACTCCTAGCTGCTACTACATCTGGTTCCCATATCTCTCCTCTCCCTTTCTGTCCCCTTCTCCCTTCATGGTTGAGCTCTGTCTCATTATAACCACTCTTAACTCTCCTAGATGTGGCTACAATAAACATTCTACTCCACCATACCTAGAAGTCACTGTTCCTTTCCTTTCTTTTCCATTCCTTTCCTTTCCGTTTGACTTATTTTTTCATTCAATTTTTCTATAATTATTTTTATTCTGAATTTCTGTGTGTTTGTGTACATATATATGTGTGTGTGTGTATGTATGTGTGTGTGTGTGTGTGTGTGTGTGTGAGAGAGAGAGAGAGAGAGAGAGAGAGAGAGAGAGAGAGAGAGAGAGAGGTACATAGGTACCTGTGTACCTATGTGGGAGGTATGCAAGTAAGCTCACGGAGGCCAAAGGAGGATGTTGGTTGAATCTATATCTTTCCACCTTATTCTTTTAAGGCATGATCTCTCACTGAATGTAGAAGTAGGTCAGTGGCCAGCAGGCACTGTGGAAACTCCTGTCTCCTACCCCACAGTGCTGGTATTGCAAGTACTTGCTTTTTGCAAGGATGCTGTAATCTGAGTTCAGATCCTTACATTTGGACAGAAATCACTTTTATCTACTGGGCCATTGTTCCAGACCCTGAATGTTGTTGTTTTAAATAGTAAGAGAAATAATTGCATAATAGAAATCCAGTATTGGCTTTGTTGTTGTTGTTTAAGAATATAGATCTCTAGGACAAACTGGAGACTGTGAACTCTGATTGGTTCTACCTTTTAGAGAACAAAGAGAAAAATGTAAAAATGAAGATTAAGAAATAAGTGTGTTACCTTGAATGTGTACAACTATGAATCTCATTTATACCTCAATATTTTTGTCTGACTAAAAGTTATTATTAAAATAAGAATTGAGAAAAAAGATTATTTCTAATATAAAAATTGAGAAAGAAAAGGTTATTTCTTTTTCCTCTTATTTTACTAGGTATTTGCTTTATTTACATTTCAAGTGTTATCCCCTTTCCTCTTTTCCCCTCCCCCTGCTCACCAACCCCCGCCCCCCACTGCCACTTTCTTGACCTGGCATTCCCCTACTGGGGCAACAAGTCTTCACAAGACCAATGGCCTCTCCTCTCACTGATTTCTTAAAAAGCCATCCTCTGCTACATATGTAGCTGGACCTATGGGTCCCTCCATATGTATTCTCTGGTTGGGTTTTAGTCCCTGGGAGCTCTGGGAGTACTGGTTGGCTCATATTGTTTTTCCTCCTATGAGGCTACAAACCCCTTCAACTCCTTGGGTCCTTTCTCTGGCTCCACCATTGGGGACCCTATGCTCAGCCCACTGGTTGGCTATAAGCATCAACTTCTGTGTCAGGCACTGGCAGAGCCTCTCAGGAGACAGCTTATATCAGGCTCCTGTCAGCTAGCATTTGTTATCATCCCCAATAGGGTCTGGGTTTGGTAAGTGTATATGGAATGGATCCATCCCCTGGTGAGACAGTCTCTAAATGGCCTTTTTTTTTTCAGTCTCTGCTCCACACTCCAGTCTCTGAATCTCCACTCTTATCAATGAACAGATCATATAAATAGAAACTAAGCAGAGACACAATGAAACTAACAGAAGTTATGAACCAAATGGATTTAACAGATATCTATAGAACATTTTTTTTCCTAAAACAAAAGAATATACCTTCTTCTCAGCACCTCATGGTACCTTCTCCAAAATTGGCCATATAATGAGTCACAAAACTGACCTCAATAGATATAAGAAGATTGAAATAATCCCATGCACCCTATCAGATCACCATGAACTAAGGCTAGTCTTCAATAACAACAAAAACAATAGAAAGCCCACATACACATGGAAACTGAACAACATTCTACTCAATGATAACTTGGTCAAGGAAGAAATAAGGAAAGAAATTAAAGACTTTGGATTGCAAGATGGTACAACTACTCTGGAAACCAGTCTGGTGTTTTCCTCAGAAAACTGGGCATGACACTTCCAGAGGACCATGCTATATCACTTCTGGACATATACTCAGAGGATTCCCCGGCATGCAATAAGAACACATGCTCTTTTCTTGTTACTTTTTTAAATTGTGATAATAAAAATTACAAAGAATTATTGCAAAAAAAAAAAAAGAACACATGCTCCACTATGTTCATAGCAGCCTTATTTATAATAGCCTGAAGCTGGAAAGAACCCAGATGTCCCTCAGTAGAGGAATGGGAAGGAAGGAGAGGGCCCTGGTCCTGGAAAGGCTTTATGCAGCATTGTAGGGGATTGCCAGGACAGAGAAGTAGGAGGGGGTTGATTGGAGAATGGGTGGAGGGAAGAGGGTTTATGGGACTTATGGGGTGGGGGGGGGCAGGAAAGGGGAAATCATTTGGAATGTAAACAAAGAATATAGAAAATTAAAAAAAAGAATTTAATGAAAATGAAGCCAAAACATACCCAAACTTTTGGAACACAATGTAAGCAGTGCAAAGAAGAAAACTCATAGCTCTGAGTGCCTCCAAAAAGAAACTGGAGAAAGCATACACTAGCAGCTTGAGAGCACACCTGAAAACTCTAGAACAAAAAGAAGCAAATACATGCAAGAGAACTAGACATCATGAAATAATCAAACTCAGGGCTGAAATCAACCAAGCATAAACAAAAAGAACTATACAAGGAATCAACCAAACCAGGAGCTGGTTCTAACAAGAGCGATAAACTTTTAGCCACACTAACAAGAGGGCACAGAGACAGTATCAAATCAATAAATCAGAAATGAAAAGGGAGACAGAAAAACAGATACTGAGGAAATAAAAAAAAAATCAGATCCTACTACAAAAGCTTATACTCAAGAAGTGGAAAATCTAGATAAAATGGACAATTTTCTAGACAGATACCAGGTACCAAAGTTAAATCCAGATCAGATAAACCATCTAAACAGTCCCATAACCCCTAAAGAAATAGAAGCAGTCATTAATAGTCTCCCAACCAAAAAAAAAAAAAGTCAAGCACCAGATGAGTTTAATGCAGAGTTCTATCAGACCTTCAAAGGAGACCTAATACTCTTCAAGCTATTCCACAAAATAAAAACAGAAGGAACACTACTCAATTCTTTCTATAAAACTACAATTACTCTGATACCTAAACTACACAAAAACCCAACAAAGAAAACTTGAAAATGGTATTTCTAAACATACTGTAATAGTTATTTGAAGGAATATCAATTGACAACTGTTCACTGCATCTCAGTTCTTTCCTTGAATGGTAAATAGAGTCTTCACTACTCACCTTTTAGAAAGCAGTTAGTTTTGAGCATGAATCTTTGAAGTACAATATTGAACTCTTTGAAAATCTCTAGTTATGACTCCAAATGTCTATATTTTCAGGAAAACCATTGGCAAGAAAATGCATGTAAAATAAGCTTCTTTTAGGAACAAATCCTGCTCCTCTAGACCACATGCCATTATACCAAAACAAAGCTATAGCTAAGCAAAGGAAGCTGTCAAGAAATATGTTTCTGTTACTATTAAAAATGCCTGGGCACTGAACAATCCAAGACTGGGACGAAGCCCAAATGAACTTTCCTGAATCAAGTAGTAGCATCAACCAAATTCCTTACTCCATGAGTGGAGTTTAGATCACTGCTACTCTAAAACTTTAAGTAATATTAATTAGAATGACCAATAAAACAGAATATTGTCCCCTGCATTCCGTTTCCTTCCCAACAGCTCAAAGCCTTCATTTTACAAACTGGCATATAAAGCACCTCTCTGCACTGTCCCAAACAGCCGAGCCAAAGCTCAGCCCTCAGTTGAGAGTAAAGTCAACCACTGCTCTCTGACGCCTCCATCTCTGGTAGATGACCATATCCAGGAAGTGAGTGAAGGGCAGTGTTGCCATATAACCTGATTCTTCTACCATTCTCTATGTGGTGACTGTTCCTTGCACTTCCACATCTGTCTTTTCTTACTATGTCATGATAGTGCTCTCCCAGCCCAGTGTTCTTTCCTACTTATACCAGACTCAAAATGCTCAGCCTCTAGCGCTAATCCACTGGGCACCCAAAAGTGGACTAGACCTCAGTAGTCCTCCCCAACAGTTCCCTTTTGCCTTCATGCCTTATATATTTAAATCTACAATCCATAGCTGAGAAAATGTTTAGTCTTTCTCCCCCAATACCATCTCTTATCCTGCCTGTCTCCTTTCAGATCCTTTTCTCTTCCTTCATAACCCCCCTCTACCATCTACTTTGTTATATATAAAATATACTATTAAGTTAGAACAGAAGATATCCAGGTGGGCTCATCAACAATACCAGAAGAAGCCTCAGGAGAATTAATGATCTAGAGGTAGAATTCCTTTCTACTGAGCCTAACACAGACCTTTCCTGTTGAGACATGCAAAAGTAAGGGTTATTGGTACTAAAGGACTAGTAACTAGTGAGAGTAGCTACTGCAAAGGGTTTGGGCTCACATAGAGCACATGTGCACAGACCCCATCACACCTCTCTCTCACCAAGTAAAACTTGATTTTCATTTCCACTCTTCATTCTATCCCAGCAAAAATACTGTGCATCCTGGGGAAACAGAAAAAACAAGAAGACAAAAGTCAGCACAGCAAAGACTGATAATTAAACCACCACAAGAAACTGAGTCCACAAAACTACTTAGGAATGTGTTAAGCCTATATAGATTGGATAGATTGGATACCTAGTAAAATATACATGCACTTAGGGGCTAACAAATTCTTAACATCATAAAAAAATGCCCAGTATATGACTGAACATCACCATTCATACCAATAATCAAGAAGACCAAAACCTGAAGGGAAACAGGACAATAATGCCTGTCAATATGGATGCTGATAAAGAGAGTCATCCAATGTTAGAATTAGCAGCTGCCACAAAAATGTTCCATGATCATTCAAAATTGTTTTGAAATAAAGAAAAAAGTAAATCTCAGAAAATAAATGCTACAATAAAATACACAGAATTGAAAACATACTGACAGGTGTAAAAACATATTGCACAGGCTTGGGGGTAGATTAAAGTAAAGATGTGTGTCAGCTAGGATGCATGTTAGAACAGAACAAGATTCACTGCCACATAGGTGGCAGACAGAAATCAGAATCTTAAAAACTGAATAGAATATTTTTAAGGCCCTTCTGCCTGTTTTTTTCTACTGGGGCAGGCTACTAGCTAGTCTGCTTCCCTGAAGACACACTATCCTCAGCCATCCCAGAGGATCCATTGTACTCAGAGCAGTCAGGCAACTGACACCACAGCCTGAGGCATATCAGCAGATCTGCTGCACACAGGGCAACTGATCACCAACTTGTCTGTTCCCCTGAAGACACCACAGTTTGAAGGCATACCAGGAGCTCCTCTGTACATAGGGCAACTTGGCAATAGACATCACAGTCTGAAGACCTCCCAAGTGGCTTTGTGGCACGTACAACAACTGACCCAACAGACATAAGCCTCCCTGGGGTTCTGCTGCACACAGGGAAAGAGAAACCACAGTCTGTAGTGCCCCCATACCCTGGAGAACATCTTCACACAGGACAACAGTTTGACTGTCCTCAGAAGACCCAACAGTCTGAAGGCCTCCCAGAAGATCTACTGCAACCAGAGCAACAGAGCAGCAGCTTCTCTGACCACCTGAAGAGCCCCCAGTTGGAAGACCCCACAGGTCGTCTGCTACAGCCAAGGCCACAGGCCTACCAGAAGACCTGAAGCAACCCAGAGACAAAAGAGGCAGACTCCAGACAGAGTCATCCAGACCAGCAAACACCAGGGAAAACCAGATGGCAAGAGGCAAGAGCAAAACCATAAACAACAGAAGCCAATATATGTGGGCATCATCAGAACCCAGTTCTCCAAACACAGCAATCTCTGAATAAACCAACATACCTAAAAGTCAGGAAGCTGATCTAAACTCCTATCTCATGAAGATAATATAGTCCTTTAAGGAGGTTATAAATAATTCACTGAAAGTATTACAGGAAAACACAGGTAAACACATAGAAGCCCTTAAAGTGGAAACAAAATTCCCTTCAAGAAATACAGGAAAACACAATCAAACAGGTAAAGGAATTGAAAAAAGTGATCAAAGACCTAAAAGTGGAAGTAGAAACAATAAAGAAAACACAAATGGAGGCAATGGAATGGAAATGGAAAACCTAGGAAAGAGGTCAGGAATTACACATGCAAGTATCACCAACAGAATGCAAGAGATAGAAGAGAGAATCTCAGGTGTAGAAGATACCATAGAAGAGATTGACACAACTGTCAAAGACAATTCAAAATGTAAAAAACAAAAACAAAAACAATAACAAAAAACTCATAACCTAAAGCACCAAGGAAATTCAGGACACAATAAAAAGACCAAATCTAAAAATAATTGGAATAAAGGAGAATGAAGATTACCAGCTCAAATGACTTGAAAATGTCTTCAAAAAAATCATTGAAGAAAACTTTTCTAACCTAAAGAAAGAGATGGCCATTATAATGTATAAGAAGTATACATTATAAATGTATACTTTTATATATTCTTAAAATGTATAAGAAGCCTACAGAACACCAAATAAATGGGACAGGAAAAGAAAATCCTCTTGTCATATAATAATCAAAACATGAAATGCAAAGAAGAAAGAAAGAATATTAAAAACTACAAGGGAAAAGGGCCAAATAACATTCAAAGATAGACACATCAGAATTACACCAGACCTCTCAACAGAGACTATGAAAGCCTTAGAAGGGCCTGGTCAGAGGTCATGCAGACTCTAAAAGAACACAAATGGTCAGCCCAGGCTACTATACCCAGCAAAACTCTCAATCAACATTGATGGAGAAAACAAAATATTCCAGGACAAAACCAAATTCAAACAGTTATCTACCAATCCACCCCTACAGAGGATTCTAGAAGGAAAACCACAACAAAAGGAAGGTACATAAAACAAAGGAAAGATACAATATTAAGCATCTCACAACAAAACCAAAAGGAGAGAACCACAAGCACATAAAGATCCCTACAAAACAAACACTTCAGGAGCCATTTATCTGTCTTTAATAATTCTCAATATTAATAAACAATATGAAGAATAAGCAAAACCAAAAGCTGGTTCTTTCAGAGAGTAAACAACATAGATAAACCCCTAGCCAAAACTAACTAAAGGGCCCAGAGGCAATTTCCAAATTAACAAAATCAGAAATGAAAAGGGAGATATAACAACAGAAACAGAGGAAATTCAAAATATCATCAGCTCCTACTACAAAAGCCTATCCTCAATAGAACTGGAAAATCTAGATGTAATGGATGGTTTTCTAGACAGGTACCACATACCAAAGGTAAATCAAGAGCAGAAAACAATCTAAACAGGTCCATATCCCATAAATAAATAAAAGTCATTAAATACCCCCCAACAACAAGTCCAGGGCCAGATGGATTTAGTGCAGAATTCTACCAGATCTTCAAAGAAGACCTGATACCAATATTCCTCAAACTATTCCATAAAATAAAAACAAAAAAACACTACCTAATCCATTCTATGAAGCCACAATTGCTCAAATACCTAAACCACACAAGGACACAACAAAAGAAGGAACCTTCTGACCAATCTTGCTTATGAATATTGATGCAAAAATACTCAATAAAACTCTTGCAAATTGAATTCAAGAACACATAAAAGCCATCATTCACATTAACAAGTAGGCTTCATCCAAGGGATGCAAAGTTGGGTTAGTAACATAATCCACTATATAAACAAACTAAAAACAAAACAAAATAAAACATGATCATCTCCTTAGATGCAGAAAAAGAATGTGATGTAATACAACACCACTTCATGTTAAAAAGTATTGGAGAGATCAGTATTTCAAGGCCCATACCTAAACATAATAAAAGCAATTTATTCCAAACCAACAGCCAACATCAAATTAAATGGAAATATACTTGAAGCAATCCCACTAAAATTAGGGACAAGACAAGGATGCCCACTCTCCCCATACCTATTCAATATAGTACACAAAGTTCTAGCTAGAATAATAAGACAACAAAAAGAGATCAAGGGCATAAAAATTAACAAAGAAGAAATAAAAGTATCACTATTTGATGATGATATGATAGTATACATAAGTGACCTCAAAAATTCTACCAGAGAAATTCTCCAGCTGATAAACAACTTCAGGAAAGTGGCCAAATATAAAATTACCTCAAACAAATCAGTAGCCTTCCTTTATACTGATGATAAACAGGCTGAGAAAGAAATTAGAGAAACAACTCCCTTCACATTAGTCACAAATACTATAAAATATCTTGGGATAACTCTAACCAAACAAGTGAAAGACCTGTATGACAATAAATTCACAACTCTCAAGAAAGAAATCAAAGAAGGTCATAGAAAATAGAGAGTTCTCCCATGCTCATGGATTGGCAGAATTAACATGGTAAAAATGGCCATCCTACCAAAGGCAATCTATACATTCAATGCAATCTCCATCAAAATCCCAAAACAATCCGTCAAAGACATGGAAAGAGCAATTCTCAAATTCACCCGGGAAGGCAAAAAAATTCATAATAGTAAAAACAATTCTTAACAATAAAAGAATGGCTGGGGGACTCACCATCCCTGACCTCAAGCTTTACTATTGTTCATCACAGAACAATAGTGATAAAAACTACATGTTATTGATTCAGAGACAGACACGTTGATCAATGGAATAGAATTGAAGACCCAGATATAAAACCACACACTTACAGACACTTGATCATTGACAAAGAAGCCAAACATGTACAATGGACAAAAGAAAGCATCTTTAACAAATGGTGCTCATCTGTCTGTCTGTATGTAGAAATACGAAAATAGAACCATATTTCTTACCTTGCACAAAGCTCAAGTCCAAGTGGATCAAGGACCTCAACATAAAATCAGATACACTGAATTTAATAATAGAGAAAGTGTTAAAGAGCCTTGAGCTCATTGGCACAGGGTGAAATTTCCTTAACAGAACTCCAATGGCCCATGCTCTAGGATCAAGAATTGATAAATGGTACATCATGAAACTGGAAAGTTTCTCTAAGGCAAAGCACATAGTCAATAAGACAAATCAGCAACCTAGAGATTGGGGGAAAAAATCTTCACTAACCCCACATCTGATAGAGGGTTAATATCCAAAATATATAAAGAACTCATAAAAATAACCACCAAAAATCGAAACAACCCAATCAAAAAATAGGGTATAGAACTAGTACAAGATTTCACAACTGAAGAATCTCGAATGGCTGAGAAGCACCTAAAGAAATATTCAAAGTCCTTGGGATCAGAGAAATGCAAATCAAAAGGACCTTGATATTATCCAATCCACCTTATACCAATCAGAATGGCTAAGATCAAAACCTCAGGTGACAACACATGTTAGAGAAAGCGGTCATCCATTGCTGCTGGTATTGCAAAGTGGCACAACCACTCTGGAAATTAGTCTAGAGGTTCCTCAGATAATTGGAAATAAATCTAATTGAAGACCCAGAAATACCACTCTTGGGAATATACCAAAAGATACCCCACCATGACACAGAGGCATGTGTTCCACTATGTTCATAGCAGCCTTATTTGTGATAGCCAGAAGCTGGAAACTACCTAGATGTCCCACGACAGAAGAATGGATACAAAAAATGTGGTTCATTACACAATGGAATACTACTCAGCTATTTAGAATGATGACATCATGAGTTTTGCAGGCAAATGGATGGAACTACAAAAAAAATCATGTTGAGTAAGGTAACTCAGATGCAAAAGGACATGCATGGTATGTGCTCACTACTTATTGTATATTATCTCCCCCCCCCCTTCAAAAGCAAAAGTACAGAATACCCAAGATATAGTCCACAGAGCTCAAAGAGTCAACAAGCTGAAGTGCCCAAGTAAGGATGCCTCAGTTCCACTTGGGAGGGACAAGAAAGCAATCACAATGGGGAGAGGGAGAGACCAGGAAGGGAAATTGGATGGCATGGGGAAAAGAGGAACCTGATCTGGTTCTGGGTGATGGAAAAGTACTGAAGCCCTGAGGGCCAGCAGGAAGAGTGGAAACAGGCAATGTTGGGAGGTAGGAGGTTTGGGGGAACCCTCCAGAATGTTCCAGAGACCTTGGATGTGAGAGACTCTCAGGGCTCAAAAGGAGGGACCTTAGGTGAAATGCCTGGCATTGGGAAGAAGGAACTTATAGAGCCCACCTCTAGCATAAAGACAGGGCATTAAATGAGGGATGGGACTGTCACTCTACAGTCAAAACTCTGACCCATAATTTTTCTTGTCTTAAAGAACTGCAGCGATTGAAATGGAGAGGAGCATGAGGAAAAGAAGGTCCAGGGATAGGCCCTAAGTGGGATCCAGCTCAAGAGGAGGCCCCAGGGCCTGACACTATGGAGTGTCTGCGGCTATGGAGTGCTTACAATAAGGGTCCTAGCATGACCACACTCCAGAAGACCCAACAAGCTACTGAAAGAGTCAGATGCAGATATTTGCATTCAACCAATGGACAGAAGAAGTTGACCCTGTGGTTTAATTAGGGAAAAGCTGGAAGAAGCTGAGGAGGAGGGCAACCCTGTAGAAAGACCCATAGTCTCAATTAACCTGGACCCCCTAGATCTTTCAGACACTGGATCACCAATCAGGCAGCATACACCAGCTGATATGAGGGCCCCAACACATATACAGCAGAGGACTGCAAGGTCTGTGTTTAGTCAGAGAAGATGTACCTAACCCTCAAGAGACAGGAAGCCCCAGGGAGTTTGGAGGTCTGTTGGTGTGGGAGTTGGTGGTGTGGATATCCTTGTTGAGATATGGGTTAGGGGAGGAAGTATGGGATATGGAACAGTCAAAGGGTGGACCGGGAGGGAAATAAAACTTGGAGTGTAAATAAATAAATAAATAAATAAATAAATAAATAAATAAATAATTTAAAAAAGAATATTCTTTTAGTATGTCTAAGACAGAGGACTCAAAATCCATTCATATCTTTAGATTGTGAAAGAAAAAGAAAAATGAAAAGTGTATGGAGTGTGTATGAAACTGCATCAATTTTTTAAAAACCTACATTTGAAAGCTAAACAAATACTGATATTTTTAATATTTATTTATTTTTATGTATATGAGTACACTATAGCTGTCTTTAGACATACCAAAAGAAGACATTGCATCCTGTTACAGATGCTTGTGACTCACCACATGGTTGCTAGAAATTGAACTCAGGACTTCAGGAAGAGCAGTCTGTTCTCTTAACTCCTGAGCATCTCTCCAGCCCACTAATAATATTTTGAAAGTAACAAAAGAAACAGATGGTCAGCCTAAATTCTATATCCAGTAAAATTATCCTAAAGGGAAAACTCATACTTTCTCTGATGCATAAAATTATGGAAATAATTCCGGTAATGCTTATGTGTTAAAAGAAGACATACTCTTAAATATTTCTTAATATTTCTAAAATATAAAGAAAAATAATAGAAGGAATTAGGGAGGAAAACCAAAATAATGGAAATAATATAAATGAACGTACACATTCCAAAGGTTGCTTTGTTCTTTATAACTTTTATAAACCATATGTGATAGGATAAAGAATCATAATGTGTTCTGACTTATACATAAATGGTAGTTAACTGTGGAAGATCAAGGAATGCAAAAGGAATTGAACTTTTTATTCTTGATAGGAAATGTTAAGACAGTGGTGTCAACTGAAATGCATATATCATGAAACAGCAATCACTATAAAAGTTGTTTAAAGAAACATACTGAAACACTAATAGTAAATTAAGTGAGAATCCTACTACAGTACCAAGTAACCTACAGAAAAGGAAAAATCACAGAGGGAAACAATAAAAATGTCAATTAAAACATTTACAAGCCATCAGCCAACTTAAATGTGAATTTTCTAAATATTCTAATCATGATAATAAATACAAGTTAACAGAATACATAGAGAAACATTACCAACTAGCTGCTGTTTGCTTCTCATATACAATGACACAGACAGATTAAACGCAGAGGACTGGAAATATATCCATCAATAAAATAGTGATTTTAAAGCATACATATCTCTATTTGTATTGATAAAATAGACTTGAAAACAAAGAAAATTGTAGAAATAGAGATAATCTCTATTCATAAATTATCAGTCTACAAGAAGAACTAGTAATCTTAATTAAACAGTAAATAAAAGAATCTCAAAACACAAGAAGCAATTGAAAGACATAGATGAGTCTACAAACTACAGTTTTCAGTACATAACCACAACTGATAGCACTTCAAGATAGAAATGTAGAAATAGGAGGACCTAAACAATGATATCAACCAGGAGGACCTAACTGATTTGTACGAAGCATCCTAAGTGACATTTAAATAGAAAACCTTTTCAAGAGTGACAGGTATGTTTACTTCTGTTGGGTAAAAAAGAAAAACAAACAACAAACTTAGAAATACTAAAATTATACAAAATATGCTCTTGGTCACAATGAAATCAAACCGCAAATGAATAACAGAGACATCAGGATATCTCTAAATAAATTTCTAAATTACTCATGAGTTAAAAATGACAAAGAAAATTTGAGGTGAAAACAGGGTACAACAGAGTACATCCAGAAGTCATTTATCAAGAATAGTGTATTATATTATATTATATTATATTATATTATATTATATTATATTATATTATATTATATTATATTAGTAGTATTAAAGTAGTGGTAAGGAAATATATTGTACTAAATTCTTAGAAATAACAAAAGATTCAAATTCCTCCCTCAAGAAACTAGGGATAAGAGCAAAGTAAATTTAAAGAAACAAGAAAGAAATAATGTAATTGCAGAAGTCAGTGGAGTTGAAAATATTAACTGTTTTCAGGAAAGAAAAACAAATGAAACAAAATTCTACAAAATTTAACAAACTGAAAGCTGACAAAATTAGAAAGAAAGGTAATAGTAACTTATTAATGATATTGAAATTCTGCTGCTGCACTTGTTATCACTAGAAGGCAGTAAGAGGAAACTGTGAAAAGGCTTATACTCACACTTCCTTAAAATCAAATGCTACACAAACTCAACTGATATATAAAGGGTCATCAGAATTGTTCTGTTGTCATTAAAGTCACAAAATTTATAATTAAAGGACTACCAAACAAGTAATTTCTGAGATCAGTGGTTCTACTAGACATGAGAATTCTACCAAATTTAAAACTAATTTTCCCCACTCTTGTCCTAATAATGAAAGAGAAAGGAATACTTCAAAACTCACATGATAACGCAAGCAAGTTCACATAAAGACAGAGAGGAGGGAAAGAAATGCATGCAAAAATAATGAAGTTGAGTCCAAAAACCCTCAATCAAAAATTAGCAAATTAAGTCAAATACATATGTACACTTATAATCCATAGCCAACTGGAGTATAAAAATTGGTTACCTCAGCCTTTGAAATGTGGTTGGTATATTCCATCTGCTCAGCAAGCAAATTACAAAAGTTAACTTAATTGATGCTGAGAAAGCATTTGAACAAAGAAATCTCAAAACCATTTATGAAGAAAGTAGAAATTAAAAATGGAAGGATATTATTTGACAGTGTCTACCAAAATCCCCACAATCTAATGTCTTATTTTTTAAAATTTTTTCCTTTTAGATTTCACTTATTCTCTCTTTCCTCTCTCTCTCTCTCTCTCTCTCTCTCTCTCTCTCTCTCTCTCTCTCTCTCTCTCTCTCTCTCTCTCCCCTCCATGTGTGTGTGTGTGTGTGTGTGTGTGTGTGTGTGTGTGTGTGTGTGTGCCCATGTACCACAACTACATTTGGGTTCTCAGGCTTGGCAATAAATGCATTTACCCACTGTGCTGTCTTCCTAGCCACTAATGTAATACTTAGTACCAAAAGACTGGATGCTTTCCCACCAAGATGGGGACACACTGAGGTTCTGCAAACTCTTATTCAGCACAACTGCAAAAGTTCTAGCCACTGCAAAAGAGGAATAAAGTAAAAAAGGCATACATATTGGAAGGAAGGAATAAAAGGCTGTATTATCATATTGTGAAGTTTCTTATGTAGATTATCCAAAGGAATCTACACAGAAAATTCCCAGAATAAAATAAATACGGTAAGACCACAGGTACAAGATCAATCTACAAAATCACTTGCAGTGCTCCCCAAAGAACATTCAGTGATTGAAATAAACATTAAATTCCTATTACATAAAGAAAGAAAAATATTTAATCACAATGCTGAGCAAAGCATGTCCAAGAATTCTATGTTGAAAATTATACAATCTCTGTACATACTTTTATAGTACTTTTTAAGTACCCGGACCGTGGCCACTCATATTTGGCTCAGGTCTTGCTTACTTGCTTGCTTGCTTGCTTGTTTTCTGCTTTTGTTGCTTAAGTCAGGGCCTTGCTCTCCAGTTTGCCCTACAACTATCTAGCTGGATTCACTGCTACTGCCTTTTGTCTCCAGGGTGCTGAGGACTAGAGATAGCCAGCCATCTTGCCATGTTGGGACAACTATTTTGAAACATTTCTCAAGTGAGTTCCTTCTCACTAAACTAAGCCAACCTATTCCTCTTCTTCATGTCAAAATCTGTAAGGCCAGGCCTCCATTTGCTTTGAGGAAAAAGATATTGCCCTAACCAACCTCACTGTCACTGATCTGAATATTGTCTCCATATCAAAATCAGCTAACATTAAATCTCCCCAAGTCAGACCCAGATTCTTTCCATCATTGTTCACCCAATTTGTAGTAATTTCATCAAAACACAGCCTGTGGGGGGGAAAAAAGGCATAAGTTCTATGAACCCATTCATAGGTGAGTAGCAGCCCACTGTAAGAGTCCTATGACTGGGCCTTTAGTTAATACAAAGATGGCTCTGATGCAGTGTCCCTGAAACCCAGAGGAGGACTCAGAACACCCCGGCACATGTCACAAAAAGTCACAGGAAGTCACAAGAAGCTGCAACTCTGAAATCTTGCTCTTCTAGCCCCCAGGGCCTTCCAAACCAGCTTATACCCCACCTCTATCCACTCAACTAGGTGCTCACACTGCCTGCCCCCTTCCTTCGGTGTTCCTTTAGAGACTGCAAAACCAGTCCCTGCTTGACTGTTAGGAAAGCTCTGCCAGTATCCCAGGACGAGATTCTCAGTAGAAGTTTCTAGATGTGGCTGTGAGAATTGCTTGCTGTTGGACTGGAAACATATCTATCTACATTTCATTTTAATTATCGGTGATGACAGTCCAGGCTCTGCCATCATTTTGAATTTTCCCTCTCCACCGGCCATGTCAAAACGACTTTGTCACGGTTTTATACTTGGCTGATTTCTACTTTCATGAGGTTCTGTACAGAAAGGCTTTAAGAGCTCACATTCGCAGGCTTGGATCCTACAGCTCGAGTAAACTAGGATGGTCCCTCAAACCAAGGTCGTCCTAGGGAGCCCTGGGCCCTGGGCCAGGGCACAGAGCTTGGGGACCGCGGCTGAATAGGGACGTCCAACCTTCTGCACAGAGATTCACACATGCCCTTAGCATCATGAACAGAAAAAGCATCTTGTTTCCAATTCTGCTGTAGATAATGAAATTAGCCCCCAAATTACCAAAAACTGGAACAAGTAAACACAAAGGCTGGGTTGCCAAGCCTCCCCGCCCAGCCCAGCGGAGATGAACTGTAGCTTTGGAGCTGTTTAAATTCAAAGCAAAGCTTCTGTTTTCCTAAGTCACAGTGCTGACCCTGAACAGATAAAGCACACTCAGTGACACCAGGAGCAGAGCGGCTATGTTCCTGCAGAGCCACTCTGTTTACATCAGGAAATCCAGCCTGGTCGCACCGGGGCAGCGCGGAGGCGGCCCGGGCGCCGGCCTCCCTCGCGCTGCCGCCGCACTGCGCTGGCCCCTGGCGCTAGGCGGCTGACTCCATCCAGATGTGCCGCGGCTCCAGAGTGGCTGCCTCGCGCAGTAAATGGGCATCCGAGGCTCGTCAATCTCGGCCAGAGCAATTGCGGTATCGCGGGCCGCCCCGCTGGCACGCGGAAACGCGCGATCCAGAGGGGACCAATGGCCAGGAAAGGGGGGAAAACAGGGGAGAGGGGGAAGGGCAGCGCACCCCGGCGCAGAGAGGCGCGCTAATGACCGACCCGGGAAACGTGCCTAATACATTTGTACATTTCCTTGTAAATGTTTTACACTTTGAAAGAAAGGAGAACGTTGCATTTGGAAATGTTGGCTGTCTATAGGTCCCTGTGGATATCACGGAGTTAGTACCGCTTGTAACAAGAGCAAGAGAAACATAAAAAAGTTGGGAAACACAGCCAATTAGTCATTACCGGGAGACTGTAAAAACAAGAGAAAGAGAAAGAGGAGGGAGGAGAAGGAATCAAAGAAGAAATCGCCCCGGGTGGGGGGGAGGGGGAAGAAAAGAGAAGAAACTAGATGAAGTTTTTGTGGTGTTCTCGGAATTGAACCGGGAAGCAGAACAGCTGGCGGCTTTCTAATCAGGAGCGACCTGCAAACCAGCCAGTTCCAGGGTGCGGACCTTCGGGGAAGGGGGGCTGAGATTTCCCAAACTATACCTATTTGCTGTCCCTGTAAAACTTGAGCTGGGTCAGCGGTCAGGCAGTGCGCTTTGGAGCAGAACCCAATTGTGCAAAATCCAAGTCAGACATTTATTTCTGAACTCCTGCCGCCTACACAGTTGTTACTAGCTGAGTCGTAATAAAAAGAAGACAGGAACCATTTTTTTACAACCCTAAACTTCTACCAATCAGCCCCTAGCTCAAGCAGTTTGTCTGTGCCATGCTTGCTAGAACTGTTTTTAGTTTTACAGTAATTTTGATGTTTCATGATTGATTTTTGTTGTTTTATTTTTGTTTTGTTTTGGGTGTCTTCTTCCTTCCTTCCTTCCTTCCTTCCTTCCTTCCTTCCTTCCTTCCTTCCTTCCTTCCTGTCTGTCTTTCTTTTCCCCCATCTGTCAGCTTTTTAGTCAGACTCAAGAACAGATCTGGTTGAGCCTTCCCATCCTTAACTATGTTGATCCATCTTAATACCCACAAAAATATGGCATATGGCAACTATAAAGTTCATCCAAACCAGGCTTACACTCTTTCTTTCAAGGAGGAGCTGGGATAGTAGCTGAAGCTCGCTGGGTGTGGTGGGAACAGGTAGATAGGAAGCTGGATCTAGTCCCCGGGGGCAGAGGCAAAAGTTGCTTGCTACAGATCTATTTATTTCAGCAACAGGAGTGGGACAAGCAGACTTGGAGCCAGGCAGGCCTCTTCAGCCCTAAGAGATCTCAGTTCTCAACTCAGTCAGGAGGAACAACTGCCACATGTGTCTCAGATTCAGTTTCTGGCAAGGGTACAAGTTTGCTAGTTAGTTAGGATCCTTGGTGTCTGGCTACAAGTCAGTGAAGACACCCAACCTTAGCAGTTCAGAAGAGCTTACTAAGATCTGCTTCAAAAATGAGCAGACACAAGATAAGTGTTCTGATAGAAGCACCATAAGTGTGTCCTCTCTCTTGAGCACAAGCATTCTCACAGGCGAGCACTTGTAGGCAAAGTGTCCCAGCAATCATCCCTGAGATTCAGAACTTCAGGACTTGTTTATATCTGAGTTCCTTGGAGATAGACATGAACACGGAGAAGGTTCTTTATCTGGCATAGATTTTTATCTTCTTAAGTTTACTGATGGGAAGGCTACAATCAGAAAAAAATGGGAAAATCCCTGGGACTGGGGTCCTTAATCTACCTACCCACTCACATTGCCTGTAGCCTGGACATATCTGACTAATGACAGTGCCCACTATGATTAGTCATGTCTCTTCTGAACACTAGGAAATTCTATCTAGTTGTTGCTTGCAAGCCTTTTCCAGTTGATGGCATTACCTGGTGAATTTTCCTCTCTATAGAGCTCATCCTACATCTCTGGCTTTACCTGTAGCTCCCTTCCTAACCAACTCACCTCTGTCCACCTGATCCTAGTTGAACCCACTGTCTGAGGCATAAACATTGCTGGTCTCTATGAACCATGACTTGGCAATAGTCTCTCTATCGATAAATATACTAATGACACAGGATCTGAGGTTTTAGCACACATAATCAGCACACTCTTACAGCTGCAATTACTATTTATGAATGAATTCTACACCATCCATTTTCTAGCCTCCTGAAAGGAACAAGGATATTCTGAAAAGAGACACTGATGCCTCTCTTCTGCCAGAGTTACTAAAAATTGGTCCCAGCAGGGATGAAATTCCTCCCCAAGAGTCTCCTGCTGAAGCAAGAACAAAGATGAGCCTGGTGCCAGTCAGAGGAGGACCTTGTCTCTCAGGAGGAAATCTCACACAATTCTAAGAACGTGTCAGACTACCTTGCAGGACATACTCGAGACAAGATGGTGTCAGGTCAGTGAAGAGAGAGCCACACCTCTATGGTAACTGCTTAGTTATGCATGTTTCTTACCTTCTGCTTAAGTAAATCTTCATGTTATTAGCCCAAAGATAGACTGGAGGTGGGAAGGTTTCTCTTCTTGCCTTGTGACTTGATAGCTACTTTTCCCTACATGGCCTCATTGAATAAACCTCCTTTCTTAGCTTTTCAGTATTTCTAGACTCTTTAATTGACATCTCACGATTGCCGGGGCCTAGGCTCTATCTCTAACAACTCCCACAATACTTTGAAACTCATTGTTTGGCAAAGAAATGTATCTTTATCCTTCTCAAACTGGATCTGCTTAACCCCCCCACCCCCCCCAGTCCCCTCCACCCCCGTCCCTTCAGTATCTACCATAAACAACATTGCTGTCCTGTCCCACAAGCCAATGAGTGCCTGCAGAATTTCTCTTTAACTGACTGCCATGCCTCATCAGCCCTATGGTAGATAGTTCCCATAACAGATGCTCTAGACATCTGATTCCTAGAATCAGATCCTATCTCTGGTTCTGAGGATACAGTGGTGAAGAAGGCAAAGTTTATAACTCTCCCTCAGTCTCTTTCTCCTTTTGTAATCCTTATTAACTGTAGTAATAATATATTTCCACTTAAATGAAAACCTGGGAATAACCCCCAACTCTAAAGTCTAGTCAGCAATCAAACTCTCATCTTTATGTTTTAGTGATGGTTGAAGTTCATCCAAAGGTTCATGTGTTAGAAGCTTATATACATGTATCCATTCATTTATGAATTTAACCACAAAGGTACCATTTCCTATTTCTGATCACTTGAACTAAATACACTTATTAATTCAAGAATTATACCAAGACTGAATGGGCACTTCTTTGGCTAGAAAAGCAAAACAAAATAAAAACAAAAACAAAAACAAAAACAAAAACAAAAAACATCCACTACAGGTACTCAGATATAATTCCAGGTCAAACCCATCCCAGATAAAGCAATATGGTCCTTCCTCATAAAGCAGTGGAAAATGGTAGGGCTGCTGTGGCCTGGCTTTCTCAGAAGACACAGAGAAAGGAAGACCTCAACGTTGAGAGTAACTCTCTTCTTCCTTGTCCTAAGCTACATTTCCACTTTGTCTCTTGTAGTTCTTCCCAGTGACAAAGCCCATTCACTGAGATTCTGCTTCATGCACCAGGGACAAAGAAGAAAATTACATAGTCTACCAAGAAGGACTTTAGTGTCACATCAAATAGGTAGGCCTCCAATGGAAAGCTTCACTAGGAGGTAGCTTCCTGTGGATGAAGATGCCTCTCTGTTCAGTTAGCCAATAGTTGGACCAGTAACAAACCTCTGCTTCTCCTACCCTCCACCCAGTTCTGGTACTTAACTCTAATGTCTGCATATTTGAATTGAGAGAATTAGTAGCACAAATAACATCTGAAACTTAATGACTAAAACTGCAATGGTAGACAGTCCCAGTAAGGCTGAACTTTTAACTCACAAAGTATTGGGGTGTGCACTGGCAGGAGTGAGTTTCTGATTCCATGTGAATCTCTGGGGAAGGTATCCTGTGCAGATGTTTTTAGTTTTAATCAGCATGACATCACAAGCTACTAATTTTTCCATGTTTGTTAAATGGACTTTGAAGATTCAAAACAAAATCCATCTGAAACTTGCTGCATAAAACCATGTTTTCTTCATCTCTGAAACTCAAGACAATTCCTAGCTGTCTCTTCCTGTGCCTGAAAGAAAGAGATTTCAAGGCCTTCTCAGACTAATTGTCCAGTTTCAACCACACCAATGTACAGAGACATACACAGGAGTATACACTAATATGCACATACACATGGACAAACACTTATGCATATAGATACATGGATATACATAGAACCATAGACATATACATTCAGGCACAGGTATAAAAACACAAATACTCTCACATACACAGAAACATATACTTTCTTAGAAAAACATGGAGCATAGCTGTGTATAGTCACAGTGGTAGTCACAGAAGCAGTCACCAGAACTCTGCCAGACAACATGGATTACTGGAGGGTCTTATTCCTAACTCACTTTAGCTCTTTTAAGGAAAAAAGGACTTTGAACACTATGGGTTTGTAAGATGCATGAGAAAAAGTGTGAACTACACAGTCCTGATGGGACCATTAAGTACTCTTACCTATTCGGAGTCCCTGCCTTCTTTTCGACATGTATTTCTACCGTCAAAGGAGATGATATACAGAAGTACAGGTTTAGGGGATATGGTGGGTGTTACACAAGAGTGGACTTTATTAAACAGTGAGACACAAAGTTCAATATGCCCTTGAATATTCAGGATTGTTCCCAAAATAGCTGCAGTGAGTTGTTCTGGTTGGTGTTTGTTTTGTTTTTGGTTGTTGTTGGTAGTGTTTTGATTTTGGTTTTTGGCACAGTATGGTATAGCTATGCCATACTGTGCAGTCTATTTATTTATTCTATATTTTCAATACAAAGTATTCCATCACCAACAGTTTCTTCCTCTCCCAGCCTAGGGTCCTAAAATCACAGTCTCATATCAATCTCCAGAAGCTGAACACTCAAGTGTGTAACATAGTGGTTCTTAGTTCTTAGCCCCTCTAAGTACATCAGCAAAACTCTTGATATATTTATGGTTGTCTAGGGAACGTGTGGATTTGCAAAGAGTGTAGAGATAAGGCTGTGTTCCCAACACTCTGAACATATAGGGCAGTGCTGTATCTCCCAATACAGAATGATCTGGCCTTGAGCATCATCGGTGCCAAGCCGGGAAACCTAACTTGCCCTTGAAGAGCTTCTCAGTGCAATTGTCCTGCAGTGTTCTCTGACTTCATATTATAGAAAGAGTCACTGTGGAACCCACAGATTTCTGACAGGCAAACGTAACAGTCACATCTGCCAGCCAAAGCTAGAAATCAATGCACATTATACAAAGCAAAAGCCTGACAATGAAACAAAATTCAATGTCATCCTCAGACCACAGTTACCATTGGCAAAGCAGTTAACAAAATTATAGGCATATTACTTAAAAATAAAGCAAACAAGCAAACAAAGCAAAATAAAACAAACAAAACCCCAACTTTATCTGGTGACTTTCCTACAGAAGAAAAGGAGGATCCCTTGCCCATTATTCAGTGGTTCTGTTCATTTGTGGTCTGCTTTGGGTTTTATTGAACAAGATACAGAACTGCCAGTATTGAGGTCAAGATAAATGACAGCTATGGGCACAGCCATATAAGCATATAAGCCCTGCTTATACTGAATAAGTCTCTTACTGGCTGTGGGCTGGAATAGACCTGTGGTCATTTCTGAAGGTAGGGTTATGGGCAAAAGTCTTTCCTAGACTAGCAAACTTCCCTGCTGCTGGCTTTGCATGACTTATGAGTCTTATCATGTTAAGAGAGAATGTGGATCAGCTGCACTGATGACCTTGGACAACCCTGTTTACTTCTATTTCCATACTTCAGTGTTTTCACCAGAGCTGCATTATAATATGTAAAAGTTGTGAGCTGGGTAGAGTGTTTGACATGTACCAATTGTTATCTAGGTGGTTTTCACATGCCAACCTAGTCTATCCCCACATCTTCTGATAATCAGTATACTGCAAACAAGGAAATCAAGTCTCAGAGTGGTTGTACCCAAGGAAACACAAATGGAACGAGCTAAGGTTTTCATGTTTTTAACTATTATGTGCTTAACTTAACTCTGGTTCTTGGCTAGAACAAATGGCGGGATGTCTATATTGCCCTTTGAACAAGTTTTAAGCTTTTAATGACTGAGGGCTATCTTATAAGCCGATCACTTGGTTCCCTTTTCCGGTTCTTTATCAAAGCTAAAGGGAAGTTGAAAAGAGACCAGATGCTTCCATCTTTATGTATAGACACTTTGTAATTGCCTAGTGGACCTAGCCTTTAGAAGTCCAAAAATGGGGTACAGAGCTAAACAAAGAATTTTCACCTGAAGAACTTCGGATGGCTGAGAAGCATCTTAAAAAATGCTCAACTTCATTAGTCATTAGGGAAATGCAAATCAAAACAACGCTGAGATTTCACCTTACACCAGTCAGAATGGCTAAGATTAAAAATTCAGGAGACAGCAGGTGTTGGAGAGGATGTGGAGAAAGAGGAACACTCCTCCACTGCTGGTGGGGTTGCAAATTAGTACAACCACTCTGGAAATCAGTCTGGCGGTTCCTCAGAAAACTGGACATGTCACTTCCAGAGGATCTTGCTATACCACTCCTGGGCATATACCCAGAGGATTCCCCAGAGTGTAATAAGGATACATGCTCCACTATGTTCATAGCAGCCCTATTTATAATAGCCAGAAGCTGGAAAGAACCCAGGTATCCCTCAACGGAAGAATGGATGCAAAAAAAAATGTGGTATATCTACACAATGGAGTACTATTCAGCCATTAGAAACAATGAATTCATGAAATTCTTAGGCAAATGGATGGAGCTGGAGAACATCATGCTAAGTGAGGTAACCCAGGCTCAAAAGATTAATTAGGGTATGCACTCACTAATAAGTGGATATTAGCCTAGAAAATTAGAATACCCAAAACATAATCCACACATCAAATGAGGTACAAGAAGAATGGAGGAGTGGCCCCTGGTTCTGGAAAGACTCAGTGTAGCAATATAAGGAAAAACCAGAGTCTTTCCAGAACCAGGGCCACTCCTCCACATATCAAATGATGTCCAAGAATAACTGAGGAGTAGACCCTGGTTCTGGAAAGGTTCAGTGCAGCAGTATACGGCAAAACCAGAACAGGGAAGTGGGAAGTGGTAGATGGGAGAACAGGGGGAGGGGAGGGGGCTTATGTGACTTTCCGGGAGTGGGGGAGCCAGAAAAGGGGAAATCATTTGAAATGTAAATAAAAATATATCGAATAAAAAAATAAAATAAAATAAAAAAGCAAGCTCACTTGGGGGGAGGAGTAATTTGTTTTTCAGAGAGAATGAAAGGTTAATAAATGTATAAGGCAGAAAAAAAAGTCTAGTAGAGCTGAGATCCTGTAAGAAGAGATTATTATGACTGAGTTTTTGTTGTGAAGGAGTCCTCTATAGTAGTCTACCACAATCCTGAAGGTTCAGTCCTTCATGGATGAGAATTCCAGTATGTTTGAGGAGCCCCACCCTGCGTGCTCAGGGTTACCTTGCTCAAATAGAGTAATAGAGTGTCTTCTTTACTTGAAATTTATGGCTAATACAACTTCTATGTTTGGCACTAGAGTATGTGTTTATATAAGAGCTCAAAAAAAAAAAAAAGTTCCAAATTCACCTTCTGACTATGAACTTGGTGGAGACTTTTTTTTTTTTTTTAATTGGATTTGGTTTTTTCGAGACAGGGTTTCTCTGTGTAGCCCTGGCTATCCTGGAACTCACTCTGTAGACCAGGCTGGCCTCGAGCTCAGAAATCGGCCTGCCTCTGCCTCCCAGAGTGCTGGGATTACAGCTGGGATTACAGGCGTGCGCCACATCGCCAGGCTCGGTCGAGACTCTTAATTGGTAAGACAGAGTGTAGTATTATGGGATCCCGTGTCTGCTCTGCCACAGGGATCCACTGCTCCAGGAGGCAAGACTCAGGAAGTTGATCATGCTTACCCCACTCCATTGCCAGGGCCAGGCAGGTGCTGAGCTGTAGGGAAGCCCCAGGACCCCTCTCAGGAGGTGGGGAGTGCAGTTTGAGGTGTGGGACAGCCAGAGCTGGCTGTGGGGGTGGCTGTGGGGATGGCTGTGGGGGTGGCAGTTGGGGGTGGGGGAGTGTCCTCTGATTCTCAGGCTCTTGGGCACCCAGGCATTGCTGGAAGCCACAGAGAGCTGAGAAAGGAGTCGGCCCCCCTGCAGGCTGGATCTGGCCCAGGGTGGGAGTGGGGGGTGGGGGAGAGGGGAGGTGGGTGGAGGGAGGGGCTCTATTGTTCCTGTGGAAGAGTCCTTGGCTTGACTTTGACTGGCTTGGGCTTGGGCTTCTTAGTGGCGTGGCTGGGAGGCCTTCTATGGAAGATTAGATGGTGGCTCTATAGGCAAAGACCTTCTCCATGGCTCCTCTTGGCAGTGGCCTGTGAAAAGAGGCAGTCCATGGTTGTAAGGCATTTTTTCTCTTGGTAGAAAGTGGATGTGTAAAACCATAGCCCACTTCTCAGGGCAGACCTGAGATTAAATACCTTTTGCAGGGAGGAGTGTCTGGGAAGGAAAGTTTATTGGTTAAGCCCTTCAGGCCTTTAGATAACTCATTAAAATAGAGTTCTGTCTTGAGACTACATGACCTGTGATCACCTTCTCTACCCGGGGAGGGGTTTGAGGCATTGCCCTTACATGACTGAAGGCCACAAATTTATGGGGAGCTGCAGTCAGTGACAGGGGCCTGTTGCCTGGGAATCAGGTGAAATGCCTACCATTCCTTTAGAGTCACTGGGGTTTTGAGCCTTAGCTCAACTGGGAATAAGGCTACCTTTCACAGTCCTACAACAGGGTACCCCATAGATCTGCTGTTAACTAAATTGAAGGCAACAAAGTCTATAGAATGAGACTCTAGTGTACTGAGTAGAAAGACTCCTTAAAAGACAGCATGCAGTTTCAGATTTTTCTCCTGTCAGATAACTTACTTGATTACATGATTGCATGTTGAAGTTGTCACAGAATTTGCTGCTTTTCTGGGTTCACAATGAAAAAGCCAGCCCTTCACACACCAAGGTTAGGCAACTGCCTAGAGTAACACAATTAGGACTTTACTTCCATATGTGTCATCATCTTCCCAGTCTGGACTATATATGGTATATCTCTGGCATCACAAGCATGCTGGTAGGAGTTTCAACTGTTCACCATCAGTGGGCCTAGCGCATATAGCCACATCTATTGTTTACGCTTCCAACACTTGAAGAGGAATTGTGAAATCTGCAGCTGAATAATTAACTAATGGCATCAGCACTTGTCTAAAACACCCTGTTCTTCCCATAGTATTTCTCTCTGTATTCACACACAAATGTAGTTAAAAAGAAGGGCAGCTGTAGCTATGCCATTCACGCACAGCCTTGTTTCTAGACTCAGTTTCTTCTGAACAGGTAGCCAGACTTCCAAGATGTTTGTCAAGAGACAATAAATAATTTATGAAATCTACTTAAACAATGAGATAAAACCATGCATGTTATGACACATGTACACAAAAAGCATTATCTTTGTGTGGTATTGTTTTTGAAAGCCTCACAGTTTTTTTTTTTTAAGCATTAGTGAACATCTACTGGACAGTGAGGAGTCAGATAAATGAACCCCAGCTAAATACACTGGCTCTTTCAATTGTCTACACTTACAAAGTCATAATACAGAGCTAAGGCCTTCCTACCTTATCCATAGGAAGTGGGTATTTGTTTATGATCAAGCCACAGGATTGCCAACCAACAAGGGTGGACTTCTGGCCAGGGCAAGGCTTTCTGGTAGCCTATCCACATTTCATTCCCCATGCTTTAAAAATTATGGAAGTCAGGCTGGAGAGATGGCTCAGCCATTAAAGGCTAGGCTCACAACCATAAAATAAAAAAATTATGGATGTCAGGGACATCTCTTTCAAGGCTGAGTAAGTCCAGTCCTTGCTTCTGGTATAGGGAACTCCTTCCTGAATCTTAGCATTAAACACTTTTGTATTTCTAATTTCAGAAACCAGAATTTCAAGTTACCAAAATTCTGACTTCTGGATAATGAAGTACAACTATACTACACATTTATGTATCTTAGAATCACCATAAGGCATTCAACTGAGTTAATGAGATATTTTTGAATGACTATTTGAACCATGTATTGTCCTAAGAACTTGACAAGATGAAAACCGTCTCTTTCCTTACAGCTCAGGGCTCAAGTTCTACTGAGAAGTAGAAAGTAGCCAATGCATGAATGGAACAATATGTAAGCAGAGTAAGTGGGGGTGAGTTGGTCTGAAAGAGGACTTAGAAAGGGAATCCCAGGGTGGACCATGTGCCACTTGAGCTGAGGCATGATGGTCTCTAAGGCTGACATATAGCATCTTCTTGGTGGAATACTCTGGTCTTTTGATCACATTTCACCAGCTGTATACTAAGACCACATGGAACTCACTGGCAGCAAAATTAAAGATGGAGCCACTAAGCCTCCCTCCTATCTGAAGAAAGATTGTCCTGTCACCATGTTACACTTTTGATCGGGCCAGTATCCCTAAGGAGACAGCTGATCTAGAGTGAACTCTCCAGTTGCCAAGAGCCCTCTCTGTGGCTCAGCTACAATCGTTTCCCCAGATGGCCTAGTCTATGGCCTCCTTATCCTTTCAACAGAGCTGTGCTCTGCCAGCTCTGCATAAAATGCACCTATACTTAAAAGGGATCATACTCGTTCAGTGCATCTGGTGGAAAGATGTTCCTAAAACAGTGAAGGGACCAGGCCTGTATACCTCACAGAGGCCACCAGCTAGACGCTTGGGAAGAGGCCTCCAATTGCCATCTCTGAGCATTAAAGGAGGAGAGCAAGTACTGCTAAACTCACTGTACCTAGCTTACCACATTTTTGCAACCTGCATCCTCCTTTCACTTTCTGCAAGAGAGTGATTCAGCATCGTTATGAGTTGCACAGCTGCTGCTAAGGCCAGCCTTGTTGCCAAGAGAGAAACAGCAAATAAATGTCTCTCTATGAAGGTCTGAAAAACTGGCCTGTGGAGATGAACATACTGAAACCTAGAAGGAAGAGTGATCAGATGATTGAGCTGACCCTGGCTCAGCACAATTGTGGGGCAGTGGCTCCTGAAGCCTAGAACTCCCACACAGGGGACTTAGCAAAGCAAGAGTGGTAGACATTTGTCAAACATTTGTTAGGTGCTGAGGCCTTTTCACACCTAACTTCCTATGCAGAACATTGTTATGGAGCCAGTATTATCAGTTCATAGACCTGAATGCCAAAGGTGACCATCTGTAGCTGGCACTTGTTTAAAATCTACCCCTTGCTGAATTCAAAATGCTACACTTTGGCAACTAAATGGAGCCATTTAAAACCTCCATCTGCTGTGAAGCAAGGGAACACTCCTTCATTACTGTGGGAGTGCAAACTTGTACAACCACTTTGGAAATCAGTGTGGTGATTTCTCAGAAAATTGGGAATAGATCTACCTCAAGACTCAGTTATATCACTCCTAGGCATATATCTAAAGGATGCTCTACCACACCAAAAGGACATGTGATCAACTATGTTCATAGTAGCTTTATTTACAATAGCAGAATCTGGAAATGATCTAGTGTTTCCTCAACAGAAGAATGGATAAAGAATTCGGGGAGTGGGGGGGCTAGAAAAGGGGAAATCATTTGAAATGTAAATAAATTATATCTAATAAAAAAACAATCAAAAAAAGAATGGATAAAGAAAATGTGCTACATTTATACAAGGGGATATTATTCAATTATTAAAAAACAGTGACATCATGAAATTTGTAGGCAAATGGATGGAATTAGAAAAGATCATCCTGAGTGAGTCAACCCAGACTCAGAAAGAGTACATGGTATGTACTTACTTATAAGTGGATATTAGCAGTAAAGTAAAGGATGACCATGATACAATCCATAGACACCAAGATGAGTACCAAGGAACCCTCAAGGGGAGGAACACTTGCACTTGACTAAGAGAAGGAAGTAGAATAAATACTGGAGGTAGAATGGGGAGGGTGATTGTAAAAGGTAGAAATTAAATGGGAACAGGAGAGACCAGGTCAGGAGAACAGAGAGAAAGAAAACTCAGAGAAACAACTAGAATCTGAGGGCATCACTGGGGACAAGATAGAAACCCAGGTCAATAGAAACTCCCAGGAATCTATGTGTGTCACCTACAGGGGTTGGGACACCAACCCAGGCACAAAACCTTCAACCTACAATTATTTTCTATGTAGAAAATGTGTAGGTGTAAAAATGTAGCAGAAATTGAGGGAATGGCCAACTAAGGACCGTCCATCTTGAGACCCATGTCATGAGAGGGAACACACCTCTGACACTATTTGTGATATTCTGCTATATTTGTAAACAGGAACCTAGCCTGTCACAGAAAGGCTTCCCTAAGCAATTGATCAAAGCAAATGCCGAGACCTACAGCCAAACATTAGGCAGAGGTTGGAGAATCCCTCAGAAGAGAGGAAGAAGGATTGTAGAAGCCAAAGAGGCCAAGAACACCACAAGAAAATCTAAAACCTACAACATCAACTAACCTGACCCCATAGAGGCCCACAGAGACTGAACTACCAGCATAGAGCATGCATGGGACTGAGCTAGGCCCTCTGCATATGTAACAGCTGTGCAACTTTATCTTCCTGTGGAACTACTAACAGCCAGAGCAGCAATCATCTCTGACTTGGTTGCCTGCCTTTGGTATCCTTTCTGCCTGCTGGGCTGCCTCTTACAGCCTTAATAGGAGAAGATGTACCTAGACTTACTTTAACTTGATATTCCAAAGCTGTTTGATATCCATAGGATTCTGCCCCATATCTGAAGAGAAAGGGAGAAAAAGTGAATGAGTGCAGGGGAAGGACTAGGAGGAGAGGAGGCAAGGAAAACTTCTGTAGGCATGCAAACAAATTAATTCATTATTAAGAAAACCCTTCATTCACAGTGCCTCAGGAAGCCTTCCCAAACTCACTGGCTTCCATTCCTACTAATGATACCCAGAAAAACAGGGTCTCCTCTTGGGATTCTTAGGCTCACTAGTGAAAAAAATTAAGAATAGACTCAAACAACAGCTCAAACACAATTTTATTTGAAAGTAGAAGAAAAAGCTCAGGACAGGCAGGTTCTGCCCAGAGGGGGAAGATAGGGGAGAGGAAAAGAGAAAGCCATTTGAATTAAGACAGCATGAACTTTATCCACACAGTGTGGAGCAGGGTGTTAGAAAATAAGTAAGGAAACCCAAAAAACCAGAGAAAGAATACCTAAATTCTGGATAGTTACTGAAAGAAAGAGCCAGAACAAACAAACACAGTGTGCTGACCTAGCTGAACTTCATGAGGAGGTACAGTGTCTCAGTGAAGAACTAATTATTCCTTAAAGTTTAAGGTGAGCCTGCCTTCCTAAGGATGGCCAGGATTGGCTATCCTAGCTGGGTTAACTCTTAAAAAGGAGAATGTGGCAGATCTTCTCTCTCTCTCTCTCTCTCTCTCTCTCTCTCTGTGTGTGTGTGTGTGTGTGTGTGTGTGTGTGTGGTGTAGATTCTATTGTTTTGGTAAAGCTTACCCTTGAAGGGCCCTCAACACTACTCTAACAGTGAGATCAAGTACTTGTTGGACCCAGTCATTACACTGAAGTCTATGCTGCTTATCCTATCTTTATTGTAACTTCTTACATAAGAGAGAAGCTTGGCTTTTGCCCAAGGCCAAGACTGAAGGAGGTTAAGTGGTGGCCAGGTATATTGGAAACAGACCCACTAAGAGCCACCCTCACATTCTAGAGCTTCCTAAACCATATGCTGTGTACCTGAATTTGTAGAGGACAGTGACATTGAGGACACTGTTAACACCTCCAGGTCATGCTGACACATTGCACTTCTGAACATGTCAAAAAACCATGCCAAGCAGGTATGGCTATAACTGAGAACACACAAAAGCTAACATCTTTTGTATCTTGTCATTCTTTTCCAGGCTAAGAAAGGACCTGGGGCCTCAAGCAAGTTGTACAAGTGCCTATCACTAGACTCACTCCAAATCTAGCATGAAAGAGATCTGGATACTTTCATCTTAAATTTGAGGCTTTAAATTATAGTAAAACATAATTCATTTTCAATGACCACAGTGTGAAGGTATTTAATATGGAAGAATTTGTTTCTTGAACTATCAACAAACACCTTCATTTAATATATTTCAAGTCTGTAATGGTCACTGACTTGGAGCCTTAGGCTCCACAGCCAAACTAATGTTTCCCAAATCTTCCTTGTGTGGAAGGCTAGTATTTGATCAAAATAAATATTGGATGAAGAGAGCTCATTATCAACATTAACTCTGGACATTCCTTTCTTGATACTTGCCTTGTATAAAGCATCCTATAGAGGAATGCCTGTTTTGTTTTCCTCCTCTTGCACCCACTCTCTCCCCCTTCTTGTTCTTATCCATTGTCTTTTCCTTTCTCTCTCTCTATGCCTTCTGTTTGTATTGTGATACTCTTCTTCCATGAAGCTTAATTTGATGGTTCACTGTGTTGCCTAGTTATATGTCAATGTGACAGAAGCCAGAATCACTTGGGAAGGGACTCTGGACTGAAACAATGCCTCTAGACTGTTGGATTGTAGATAAGTTTGTAGGCATTTTCTTGATTAGTGTTTGAGATAGGTGGGTTCAGCCCACTGCACAGTGGAGTCTCTCCTGGGAAAGTAGGTGTGATGGTTTGAATATGCTTGGCAGAAGGAGTGGTACTATTTGGAAGTGTAGCCTTGTTGGAATAGTTGTGTCACTGTGGGTATGGTTTTAAGACTCTCGTCCTAGCTACCTAGAACTCAGTATTCTGCTAGCAGCCTTTAGATGAAGACTCAGAACTCTTCTTGAACCATACCTGCCTGGATGCTTCTGTATTCCTGCCTTGATAATGGACTGAACCTCTGAATCTGTAAGTCAGCCCCAGTTAAATATTGTCTTTATAAAACTTGCCTTGGTCATGGTGTCTGTTCCCAGCAGTAAAACCAAACTATGACAGCAGGCCTGAGTCATGTTATAAAAGAGTGTTAAGCCCACTAAGCTTACTGGATGGAGCCCAGTAGGCAGCATTCCTCCATGGCCTTTCCTTCAGTTCCTGGTCCGAGGTTACTGCCTTGAGTTCCTTCCTTTAGTTCCTGCCCTGACTTCCCTCTGTGACTGAGTGTAAACTGAGACTTACAAGTTGAGATAAACCTTTTCCTTTTCCAGATTGCTTTTGGTAACGTGCTTTATCATAGTAATAGAACCCCTACGGGAAAAGCATACCTTCCATAAGGGCCATCAAGTGTTTTCACACAAATAAACACATAACAGATTGCAACTGCTAGAGTAAGGTCTGAGACAAGGTACTCATGTTCTTGAGAAAAGAAACACTTTGCCTTTTGTGATTTCATAAAATTACTTTGTAAAATATTGCTTAAAGCTGGAAACAGGAATACATACCTCTTCCTAGCTACTTAGGAAACTAAAGAATGTGTTCAAAGGCCAGCCTGGCTAACATAGCAAGACTATTTCAAAAGGCGATTTTCACTGTTTAATCAGTGGGGATCCTCACCATCCCCACTGGGCAGTGGGGAATGAAAAGAAAAATATCACAAAACCTATCTAAATAGTTATTGGTTAACAAAAATGACTTCTGCTCCTTTAATAGAGTTTAGAAACCTTCCATGAATGTCATTCTTCCAATTACAGCACAGAAAATCAGTCCCACTGATCTCTTCCAAAATAGTTTCGGATTTGTTAGGCTATAGGTAACCTCATGAAGGAAGACAAAGTGGACAGGAGGAGTAAGGATAAGAGTAGGTGAGGGAGCAAGAGAAGAGAGAAGGAATATATTGATCGGTACCTGTTTTTCATTAGAAGAAAATATGCTTTTCCAAACTCTTGGGATCTAGTACCCTTGAAGTATTTAAAACTCCTAAGCATTTGATATCTAGAAAAAGGATTTACAAGCCTTACTGTCCCACATGTTTAACATATTCCAGGGATCTTACGCAATCAGACAACTCAGAGAGCAAGCTGCCACTGCTGCCACAAGAGTATTTGGAGCTCACACTCCAATGATGTGACTTGCTAACAAACACCTCCTGTTGTCTGGGGCCCTGGGCAGCTTTCATGTCCTACCTGAAATTGCTCTCTGGAATCAGGTCACTCTGAAAGGCTGTGGAGGTATCTTCTAAACAGAGACACTAGCAGCTAGTAGTCTGATAAAGAACAGAAGCTCCATTCCAGAAAGCTCTTGAGGAATTTTTCCTGCTCTGGAGGAGGCACATGTGCCTCTGAAAGTTCCCTTTTTGAAAGGCTTTCTGAGAGTGTCTACTCCAGAAATAGCTCATCTGATGACTGATTAAATGAAGATGAGGTGCTATGCCCCCCCCCCCACAACAATTTTTCTAAGGGTGGAAAGTCAGGGGTCATAAAACAGAACTTCCAAGCTCTTGTTCCCACTATATGGATTTATCAGTTATATTCTGATATACCTGTTATCTAGGTATATTCTAGGAAGAATATACCTAGAGGACAAATAGTAAGTCTATATGCTTGCTTTTCTAGAAGGAAAATACAGGCTGCACATATACATGTTTAATAGTGTATGTGCTTTGTGAGAATAAGAGTTTTATGGCCTCTGGGATGCTGTGAGACAATCTACTCAGGCAATCTACTCTCTTCAATAGATGAAGACATAAACAAGATGTAGTACATATAGAATACACAAAAGAGAAAATTCTGTCATTTCTGGCAGTATAGATGGGAAGGTCTTACATGACCTAGTAGCCCTGTATTGTAGCCATAACCAAAGCATCCAGACAAACAAATACAAAATTGCCCTGAGGGACCATCTCAACCAAGCCCACAAGACAGCAGGGGAGAAGCATGAGTGGCCTTTATGACCTTTACGAGTGAATGCCCAAAATACCTGACAGAAGAAATTTAAGAAATGAAAGATTAGTCCTGGCTCACAGATGTTCTGATGCTCATGACACGGCAGAGTACAAGCTGCCAGGAGCACAGGGCGGAGGTTCCTTACATGATGGTAGAACAAGAAACAAATATGGGGACTGGAATCAGATGTAGCCCATCCTTAATGACAGACTTCTAACAGATGGGCCACCTCGAAAAGCTCCGCAGCCGCCTAACTCATATTGTCGACTGTGAACAACTATTAAACATGAGGCTGTGCAGTTAAGAGAGAACATGTCAGACTTAATCTGTAATGATTAGAATCTCACAATCAAAATTTCTAAGCACAAAAATATTAATCACGAATGATAAGTTAACAGAAACAGCAAATCCTAGGAAATTGAAATAATAAAAATATGTATGTCATAAGTTATAAAAGTCTTAGCTTATTAAAAAGATAATAAATTCCTATAAGAAAGATGTCATTTGAAAGGAAACTGGGCAGCTTAGAAAAAGGTTTTAAAAAAATCAGTGAAGAAATGAGTTATCATAATGAATAATATTAATAAGTAGATTATTTTATTAATAAAATTAATAATAATGTATAATTGGTTGACAGCTCACATTAGGCATAAATAAAAAAGGAATTTGCATTTGAGGAAGTCAGACTTAAAGAGGAATGACATAAAAGCAGTACTGAGTGATATAAGATGCTGTGCACAATCACTCACAGCATCTACCATCTACTATCTACCGATTTCCCAATCTGCCTATCTCCCAATCTCCCAGTATACCTGTCTAACACCTTCATATCTACCGTCTACCTGTCTACCAATTCCACAGAAATCCTCACATCTTGACTCACACAGTACTGATTTATTTGGGATAACATTATTTCCACTAGAAAACAACAAAGATTTCCTATCTGCTCAGTGTAAAATTATTACCCAAATAACATAGTTCTGTCCAAAAAAATAGAAACAGAAATAGTTTTTAGAAGTTTGCTCCTTTCCTTTCCAGTTTTCTGTGCAGAACGTGGATGAGGTGCAAGTGGTGAAGCTGATATATGCAGAACAGAAAGCTGAGAGGCTGCTGGTCTCCAGCGTGAGAATATATTAATTAATAATAAATAAACAAACCAATGGATAATAAATAAATAATGAATAATAAATAAATGATAAATAATAATAAATAAATAATAAATAAATCACCTTTCTTATTTATTAAAGTCACACTAAGTTTTGTTTTCTACATGATCTTGCTGCATGTCATGTCTTTAGTTAATAAGCTATATAAAAAGAATAAAAAGCCGAAAACAAAAGCAGGGTGAAATAGTATTTTAAAGAGAAAGTCCCCAAGAAACTTCCAAATCAAATGAAAACACTCAAAATAGTCTTGCCACCTCAAACAGAAAGTTTTAAAATAATTCTGTTCAGGGAAACACTTAAAACAGTAATGGGAGAGAGGAAATCGTAAAACTAGCCACAGAGAAAACATGGTCAGATTAAAAGCAGGATTCCTCAACTGAAGGAGGCCAGAGACAATCAAATAATATCATAGTTTGGAGAGGAAATCATTGCTGAACAAAGATTACACTTAGCTAACTATTGTTTTAAAGGAAGAGAAAGACTTTCAGATAAAGATTTTTTGTCAGTCATAGAACTACAGTATAATATGTTCAAAAAATGGACTGCACAGCGGTGGTCAGGAGAAAGGCTAATGGGAGCCCAGAGAACTAGACACCATGGAGCATGTATACAACTCTGAGTCGCCAATTTGTTAAGTGTCCAGGATCAGCTTATGATGATGTCTAGGGAAAGTGCAAAATATTGTCAGGTGCTCATTTTTTTATTTATATTTTTTAGCAAAGCTAGACTCTTATTTCACACATAGACCTCCAAGCCTATATTGAGTTCATTTTCTATTAAGCACACTTTTCCTACCAAATTTGTTGGATATCCCTAATAATTGTTTTTGCATGATTTTACTTTATAATTTCAGACAAGAAAGGAATATGATTAGTTTGTATAGAAGGGTAAGTTATTGGTTTAAATGCCTATGTCGTCCTCTCTACCAAATGTCACCTTCTCTTTAACATTGCCATTTACAACACCTCCCCTCATTCTGTCATGGTCCTTTCACTTTGAGATGGAAATGAGGGCAAGGAGGAGACACTCCAGAGGCTGGTGTCCATTTAGTAGTACCCAGTTCACTAGGACCACTGTTGTCACAACAATTAAAGGAGTGCATTTGGTGGTGTACAATAATTTAACAAGCCATTTAGTTCTATTTGTTAGATATTCTTTCTTTGTTAATATTTATTTTATAGAAGTTTTTCTTAAATAAATAAATCATCCAATATCAATCATTAGCATTCAAAACTCCTCCTAGGTTTTCAAAAGTAGATCCCCTCCCCTTCTTTTTTAACAACAAATGTTTAAGTAAGAAAGAACTATTCTGTTCTTGTAGTTGATTTCCTTTTGTCTAATTATTGATAAATATATATCTGTGGATTTCACTGACATTTGTCAGAAAATTCTCAACCTAAAATCCAGACCAATCCCAGCAACTCTACACAGAATTTGATATCCCTGTCATCACGTTTCTTCTTACTCACTTCTAGACTACAGATTGTGAATTATTGAATCCATTAGATCCTTTGAATCCTTTGGCATATTCTAGGAGTTAACAAAATATTCTCAGGGGAAGCACACACCACCATCACCACCACCAACAACAACAACACCAGCAGCAGCAGCAACAACAACAACAACAACAACAAGACATTCCATTCCCTTCCTAGCCTACACAGCATGGGCACAGAACCTATTCCCTAATACACTAGCCCCTAGTGGTCACATTCCTTCTCAAGCATGGTTGATGAGGTGGTCTGAAACCATTATGACTAGGAGGGATCGCATTGCTGAAAGGCATGCAAAAAGGAATGTGGTTTTCGAAGTTTCCAGCAAGTACATGGGAATTGGGCTCTTGAAGGAGCCTAGAGCTGGAGCTTCCCTTCTAAAAAACACTTCCAGTCCCCACAAAGCCAAGTGTAATAACATTGACATTATTGTGACTAAGGGGAAAAAATCACTCATGCAGACTTAATGCTGTAATTTGGATATTTTTAAGCCATACCCACTTTGCAACCTTACTGTTCTGTGATCCAAAATGGAGCCCACAGAAAAGCAGGGCCATGAGTCAAAGCCATAGGCAGTTAAGGTCCAACTTCTGAGGGTGTCAGGAAAGGGTAGCTATTTTTTAAGTATTTTGGCATGATTTAAAAACTTGGCCTCTTTTTTCCTACATGTAATATATATAAAATCCCCCCCTTTTTTTTTTTTTTTTTTTACAAAATTTTTGATCACAAGGTAGAGTTCCAGACATGAACAAAGGGCTGCTGTAACTAGAGCTCATGGTTAGCGTAACTTAATACAATAATCATGTGTTTAGGACAAGGTTTTGCAAATGCAGCTCTTTCTCCTCCTTCTCCTTCTCCTTTTCCTTCTTCTCCTCCTTGCTTTCTCCTCCTCCTTTCTCTTCTTCCTGCTCTTCCTTTCTCCTCCTCCTCCCTCCTTTACCTGCACTTCCTCCTCCTCCTCCTCCTCCTCCTCCTCCTCCTCCTCCTCCTCCTCCTCCTCCTCCTCCTCCTCCTCCTTCTCCTCTTATTTGAATGAATCTGCTTTCTTTATCAAACCTAGCCTGGGTGTCATCCGTTATACTTGGGTGATTTCCAGGGTGGTCACAGACTGAATGCTATATTAGCAGACTACAGCCCATACACAATGACATCCTGTGCCATGTCAGCATGATTGTTTGAAAAATTGGAATAAAATATATATAATATGAAACTTACCATTTTAGCCATTACTAAGTACATGTTTCTTTTTTTTTTCTAACCATTTTGCATTTTATTTTTTAAGCAATATGTGGTTTTTTTGGTTTTTTTTTACAATTTTTTTATTCGATATAATTTATTTACATTTCAAATGATTTCCCCTTTTCTAGCCCCCCCACTCCCCGAAAGTCCCGTAAGCCCCCTTCTCTTCCCCTGTCCTCCCTCCCACCCCTTCCCACTTCCCCGTTCTGGTTTTGCCGAATACTGTTTCACTGAGTCTTTCCAGAACCAGGGGCCACTCCTCCTTTCTTCTTGTATCTCATTTGATGTGTGGATTATGTTTTGGGTATTCCAGTTTTCTAGGTTAATAACCACTTATTAGTGAGTGCATACCATGATTCACCTTTTGAGTCTGGGTTACCTCACTTAGTATGATGTTCTCTAGCTCCATCCATTTGCCTAAGAATTTCATGAATTCATTGTTTCTAACAGCTGAATAGTACTCCATTGTGTAGATATACCACATTTTTTGCATCCACTCTTCTGTTGAGGGATACCTGGGTTCTTTCCAGCATCTGGCAATTATAAATAGGGCTGCTATGAACATAGTAGAGCATGTATCCTTATTACATGGTGGGGAATCCTCTGGGTATATGCTCAGGAGTGGCATAGCAGGATCTTCTGGAAGTGAGGTGCCCAGTTTTCGGAGGAACCGCCAGACTGATTTCCAGAGTGGTTGTACCAATTTGCAACCCCACCAGCAGTGGAGGAGTGTTCCTCTTTCTCCACATCCTCTCCAACACCTGCTGTCTCCTGAATTTTTAATCTTAGCCATTCTGACTGGTATAAGATGAAATCTTAGGGTTGTTTTGATTTGCATTTCCCTAATGACTAATGAAGTTGAGCATTTTTTAAGATGCTTCTCTGCCATCCGAAGTTCTTCAGGTGAGAATTCTTTGTTTAACTCTGTACCCCATTTTTTAATAGGGTTGTTCGGTTTTCTGGAGTCTAACTTCTTGAGTTCTTTATATATATTGGATATTAGCCCTCTATCTGATGTAGGATTGGTGAAGATCTTTTCCCAATTTGTTGGTTGCCGATCTGTCCTCTTGATGGTGTCCTTTGCCTTACAGAAATGGTGCTGGTTCAACTGGAGGTCAGCATGCAGAAGAATGCGAATTGATCCATCCTTGTCTCCTTGTACTAAGCTCAAATCCAAATGGATCAAGGACCTCCACATAAAGTCAGACACTCTGAAGCTAATAGAAAAGAAACTGGGGAAGACCCTTGAGGACATCGGTACAGGGAGAAAGTTTCTGAACAGAACACCAATAGCGTATGCTCTAAGAGCAAGAATTGACAAATGGGACCTCATAAGGTTACAGAGTTTCTGTACATGTTTCAATGGTATTAAATTCATGTGAATTGCTGCACAGACAGCCATCACTTCACTATCTTCAGAACTATTAAAACCTTTTTCCATATGATATGAAGTGTTTAAACTTGGTTCTCTGAGAAGACACCATCTTCAGCTCAAATGATCTCAGTTGAGAAAAGTTAAACACTAATATACATGGATGTCTGAGCTTTTACACACCAAGAAGTGAGAACCTACATTCTGACTGCTGCAGCAAAGAGTCTGTTGTTGGAGAGAACAAAGGCTTTAGAAAGTGTGGGGTAGATTTCACAGATGGGGACTGCTCTATCATGTGTACTCAGAGTGGTGTGAGAATTCAAGGGCAAAGGTCAGACACCAGATTAATTTTAATCAACACACTAAAAGTCTGAGATTGTCTATGTCAGGAAAGACCCTGGTAGCCCTAACTGTGCTGTTCTCCTGAACGGAATTAGAATGTGGCTGGACAGCTGAAAAAGGAGCTGCAGAGTAAATACTAGGTCTTTTTCTTTTTCCTTCTATGATCCTCTAGTAATCACAAGGGCATCCCCAGGTCCAGTGCTGGGATCATCTTTGGAACAAAGACCAAGCCAAGCTGATTACAAACCTGTGGGAACTGGTTCTCTAAATTGGGTTTCCCAAAGAAAAGTGAAGACCTATGACTTAAAGGTCCCTGTCCAAACACATTCTGAAATTTAACTCCTGTTGTAAAGTAGTACAGGAATGAAAACAATTTGGCCAAGATCTTTGGGTGAGGATTCTTCAGAGGCAGTACGGACTATATGAGATCACTGTGGTAAATCCTCCACCATGGCTTTATAAGAAGAGGAAGAAAAGATCTGTGTATCATTGTGTATCATTGTGCCATATCATGTTCTGCTCCTTCTTGGGACTCTGCAGAGAGTCCTCAGCAGCAAGAAATTCCTCACAAGATGTGGCCCTGCGCTATTATTACAGAGAGTCCACCAGAGATTACCACTCTGACATAGTTGATAGCCAAATGAAAGTCTTTATTCCAGCAGGTTGGGACTATACTCAGGTGTTCAAGGACCCAGTACCAGGAGCAAAGGGCTTTCGAAGGCAAAACACACATGCTGGCCTCATGTTGTCCAGCTGCATTGGGGCTTTACAGAAGCAAGCAATTTAACAGAAGCTAAGATAAGCAGTTAGTGAAGGAGGTTCTACACAGCAGTTTATCAGAATAAAGATATGTTAGCTGAGGCAGCTTGACCCCAAGTTCCTAGAATAGAGTTAGGTAATTTTTCATGGGATTCTCCATCAAGGAGATCAAATGCTAGTTAAGCTTCAAATGGTTTCAATGAGAATACAAGATGGAGTAACCTCGGCACTGTCTTACCCTATCACAGTGCATCAAAAATAAAATCAAAGTAAATTGTACATTTTAAGTATATTGTGTTATCCAGATTAACAGAAAGCAGACTAGGACTGGACACTAGAAAAAAATTTTAGTAAGTAAATTCATAACCTCTACAGTGCAAGTAGAAAGAACAAAACAATGTAGAAAATAACCACAGATGAAAATTAAGATTAGGGACCAGAGTCAGCCAGAAATTCTCGAAGACCTGTGAGGCTGCTACTCACCTGCATGTAATTTCTATTCAGGGAGCCTCCATTCTCAGTCTCAAGATCACTTTTTGGTTCGGCCATCCCTTGTGTTCTGTTAGAGAACAGAGACCAGTAAGTTCATGAGAGTTAAAAGGCACTTAGGTTGCCGATTTGTCCTCTTGATGGTGTCCTTTGCCTTACAGAAACTTTGTAATTTTATGAGGTCCCATTTGTCAATTCTTGCTTTTAGAGCATAGGCTATTGGTGTTCTGTTCAGAAACTTTCTCCCTGTACCGATGTCCTCAAGGGAATCCTACATCAGATAGAGGGCTAATATCCAAGATATATAAAGAACTCAAGAAGTTAGACTCCAGAAAACCAAACAACCCTATTAAAAAATGGGGTACAGAGTTAAACAAAGAATTCTCACCTGAAGAACTTCGGATGGCGGAAAAGCATCTTAAAAATGCTCAACTTCATTAGTCATTAGGGAAATGCAAATCAAAACAACCCTGAGATTTCATCTTACACCAGTCAGAATGGCTAAGATTAAAAATTCAGGAGACAGCAGGTGTTGGAGAGGGTGTGGAGAAAGAGGAACACTCCTCCACTGCTGGTGGGGTTGCAAATTGGTACAACCACTCTGGAAATCAGTCTGGCGGTTCCTCCGAAAACTGGGCACCTCACTTCCAGAAGATCCTGCTATACCACTCCTGGGCATATACCCAGAAGACTCCCCACCATGTAATAAGGATACATGTTCTACTATGTTCATAGCAGCCCTATTTATAATTGCCAGATGCTGGAAAGAACCCAGGTATCCCTCAACAGAAGAGTGGATGCAAAAAATGTGGTATATCTACACAGTGGAGTACTATTCAGCCATTAGAAACAATGAATTCATGAAATTCTTAGGCAAATGGATGGAGCTAGAGAATATCATACTAAGTGAGGTAACCCAGACTCAAAAGGTGAATCATGGTATGCACTCACTAATAAGTGGATATTAACCTAGAAAACTGGAATACCCAAAACATAATCCACACATCAAATGAGGTACAAGAAGAAAGGAGGAGTGGCCCCTGGTTCTGGAAAGACTCAGTGAAACAGTATTCAGCAAAACCAGAACGGGGAAGTGGGAAGGGGTGAATGGGAGGACAGGGGAAGAGAAGGGGGCTTACGGGACTTTCGGGGAGTGGGGGGGCTAGAAAAGGGGAAATCATTTGAAATGTAAATAAATTATATCGAATAAAAAAAAGAAAATAAAAATATTTAAAAAAAAGAAAAGAAAAAAAACTAAAAAAAAAAGGCACTTAGGAATACAACATACAAAAAGGTGTTTTTTTTTTTTAATATAAATGTTAAAGGCTTAAAATACCTGCCCTGCCTCCCACCCCAAAATGGAAGAAACCCTAATATATCACTAGAGAAAAGTAACCCAGGAAAAAGATATAGGAAATCAAAGGAATAGAATTGCCACAAAGCCTCACAAACAAATCTTAAGACTAGTTTGGGTGTCAGAGATAGAGTTTAATGATATATTTTAAAATAAAATATCTGAAAGACATAAAAATTAGCCAAGGGCAACATCTCAACCATAAAGGCTAGCAGGACCAGGACCCCCTCATCAGTATCTACTGTTCCCCAAACCTACAGAACACCAGCCATAAGGAGAAAGCAAAGTCTTCTAAGGAGGCAAAGAAGACCAGAGTAACACATTACTGGAGCATTTCTCTGTATGCAGTAGTGTATTCACAATAATGGAAATGAAAACCTCTTTT